>NC_049169.1:82095485-82401429 GCF_009769625.2 Cygnus olor
TTACATGCGATGTGAGCTGGAAAAAAATCTAGTAAGCTAAGTAAGAGATCTGATCTCTAATCACAGAACAAGAGGATACATTTTATAACCTTTTTTCATAATTTATGCCTATTAGGATCATATATGGTTATTGAAAAAAATCTTTCCATGATGGTTAAATAAAATTTAAACATAGCAACTATGTCAGCATTTAGCTTTTCGTTCAACTTTTTAGAAGAGATTTCCTAATAAATAAATATAGAAATAAAAGTCAAAAAAGTCTTTTGGGTTAGAGGTAAGACCACTAACATTGGCACTGGATATCAGTTGAGACCTCTGATGAAAATTAGGGAGTAATTAATATTGATAACTATGTTTTACATTCAAGATATAGCTTAGAGAACAAATATTGTCTTCAGGAGCAGGCATATCTGGTTGTGAGAGCAGATAGAATCATCTAGGTTGAAAACAATCTTCAAGATCATTATGTCTAACAAGCAACCTGACCTACCGAGTCCCATGACTAAACCACATCCCTACGGTGACATGAATTGAAGGTACCTAATATAAAATGCACCTGTAAAGAAGCATCAATTGTCATGATTAGGATTAGTGGACTCATTACTGAAAAAAGTGCAACAGAAAAACCAGAAGGCCAAACTGTGCTATTGCTCTGGACTGTTGAAGTCAAAGATGAAAGACAAAATGTTTTCCAGTTAAGAGGAAACCCTATCAGAGAATGGTTCCAGGCAGGACTAGCTGAATGCTAACAGGTTTATGTTCACATAATTAATTTTGGGGGGAGGGGGATAAAAACTGAGAAAATGCGAGAAATGGTGAATGCATTAAATATATATATATATTTTGTTTTTTAATAGTATTTCACAATGGGATGTAATATTACCCTGAAGTTTCAATTGAAGTAAATTTTGTCCTTTGCCAATTGTAATAAAAGCAAACATTTGAAGGCTGAAATCACAGTGACTTGGCTGTTGTGAATGGACTTGGCATTTGACACATTAAGGAGAAGGCTGTGATTGTGGAGGTCTTTATTTTTATAACAGTCCAGTACCTAGAGCAGGAAAGCCCCTACAAATGCTTTTTTTTTTTTTTTTTTTCCCTTCTCTGTTTGAGAAGTTTCAAATCATGAGATTTTATCTCAGGGAAGTGACAGATGTTTGAAGCATTAATTGTGGTAGGAAGAGATATGCATTGGACATGTTCTCAATTCAACCCTCTTAAAATAGCAGGAATGAAGTTCAAAGATTGGAAAGATGTCCTAACCACCAAAGTAGACAAGCACACTTCCTCATTTTTTTTTCCAGTGCCTGATTAAGCTGCTTATACACCTGAGAATTTATGAGATGTGAGGACAGCTACATGAAAGAAAGAAGTGGGGAAGACACAGCCTTTTCTTCAGAACACAAAAGTGCCTTTTAAAATAAAGGTATTGTTGCCCGAATTCCAGTATAGACATTTCCACTGTACATTGCACACAGGGAGACATTCTGGAATGTAAGGAGATTCTTCTGCTTTGCATGGCATCATATAGTTTTCACACAGCCATAATTTAAAAATATATTGAAATATTTGTTATCCCATTACATTTTTCATTTCATTAAAAGTGTATGAACAACCAAAAGTGTTCAATGAAAATGTACAAAACATTACTGGAAACAGTATAATCTGTATGGGAGGAAGCTGTATACATGACTTGGACTGCTTATTTGTTGGACACAGTTTAAGTAGCCAACTGTTAAATCTTTTTAAAAGAATATGCATCCAAGCAAAATGATTCAATTTTTCAGTAACATTTGTTAACTCAGTATTCTGTGTGCATATTAATTTATTTTACTTGTAAAAATCCTTGATGAATAGGCAATGTGTTCTTTGCATGTACTTGCCATGGGGGAGAGAGACCATGGAAAGATCAGTTCAGGTGTTCATCTCATGTGCAGTTAGCATGTCTCTGGAAAAGACGAGGAACGAGTCCTTCCTTCCTGCAGTGAGCAGGATAGCATGAGATGATAGTGACTTAAAACTCTGAAAAACTGCACTTTCAGACTAAATTGGCTGCATGTCTGAAATAAGTTACATCAGTCCCCCTAGTAACGCTGTGAGAGTCTATTAAGGTTTTAATTTTTCTCACAGTCACATACGTGGTTAGGGGACTGGATGTGGAACTTGGATACAACAGTTCTCTCTTTTCAGCTGGTGGCCAAGATAGGAAGTGACATTGCCATGACACAATTCCAGAGGATGTATATCATCAGAAACTGCCAATTCCTGCCTCACAAAAAAAATACTTCATAATATGCAATTCCATTTGAGATTCACTTCTGTGAAAGCACTGTTTGTCTACAGAGCCAATATTCAATTGGCCTTAGAAAGTGCTTGGGATAGGGCATGACTGGCACTATACCACTCTTAAAATAATGCATATTCCATTCCACTGTAAAACACATTCTGTCTACAGCAAGGCCAAGAAATAAATAGGTGGACTCAGCTATTGAATCAAGTACATATCTATTATTCTTGAATTTAGTATTTTTTTTAAAAAAAAAATCTGCTTCATGCATCAGATACAATATGTTGAATTTTTTTCCTTTTTAAGAACCAGAACACTTACGGTGTTTCAGTAAGTTCTTATTCATACAGCATCTGCAAAGATTGTAACACTTACTTCAATGGTGAAACATGTTTTAAAAATAGAGTGAATGTAACTTTCAAATAAAATCCACCATAGTTATTTTGTCTCAGGTTCCACTCACTGAGTTTTAAAATTAATTTTGGCTTATTTAGTCATAAATGAAGAAAAATAAATTATTTCATATAAACAGATGGAAACCTAGCTTTGTAAAGTGTTTCTTTCCTTCTTGTTGTAACTCTAAAACAGACTGCTAGTTCAGCAGGTGTGAAATTCCAGTTTAAGTACAAGCTACTCTAATTTCACAGTTGAATCGCAGAGTTACCACAGAGTCCCCAATGAGCAAATTTCACATTTACATGCATTCAAGGTCATTACTGAAGGTGATCGAAATGAGACTCGACACCTCCATTTATTTGTTGTCAAGGAGTGGGTTTGAAATTTGCACAGACTCTAATCATTCTGATTCCACGTCTTAGTCAAGGTTATTGCAGTCTTGTCTTGCCTTGTCAAAGACGAATTTCCACTTCTAAAACACTATATTTCAATAATTCCTATCTTTGATCAGATTTCAAGCTCAATAATTCTGACACAGATACTATGCAAGCTGTATGTATGTTGCTTCAACAATTGATATTACTTCTCATCAGATTAAAACAGCATCTTTTCCTTTCCTTCATCATATTCCTAACACTTCATTCAATTATGCACTTCAACCCCTTAAATAGCAAAGATATTTTAAAATGTACATACCTGTGTCTGTTTATAAAATATACCCCAATTTAGATACATATATGCACATTGTATATGCGTATATAAAGCATACATAAAATGCAAATACATGCATATATAGATGTGATGAATGAAATGTAAAGAATACATATAATTGCAGGTCTATGAGTAATTCATACAAATGGGAAAGTTTTATCTACATTACATAGATGTAAAAATGTGTGCAAAGAAAAAT
This sequence comes from Cygnus olor, assembly GCF_009769625.2. NCBI lineage: Eukaryota > Metazoa > Chordata > Aves > Anseriformes > Anatidae > Cygnus > Cygnus olor. Next base: position 82,099,079 of record NC_049169.1, read on the forward strand.
TACAATACTTTTCCAAACAGACATACATATCCAGAAGATCCAAGAAGCCAACACAGACTTTGTGCAATTCCTAACACTAACCATTAAAGGTGAATACAACTATTCTTTCTTTCAGAGCTTGGTCAGGTGCTCAAAGTCACCAATTTTTTCTTGTATCTTGATACAGCACTATTAAAGTCTATAGCTTTGTTGGTTTACTTTAATTGTATATTTTTTGCAGGTTTTGAGCCTGAACTTTTAACAAGCTTAATTTAGTCCTTTAACATACGTATCCATTATGAAATATCAGATTATGTCAGTTATTGGTATCAGACTAATTCACGAAGTTAAGACACTGTAATTCTTAAAGACTAAATATATTTTCTTGGATTAGATTCCATGATTAGATAATCTCTGAATGGACCAGAGAGAAAACCACTATCAATTGATTCCTTTTCACTCATTAAAAAAGCTTTCTGTTGAGCTGAAAAATAAGAAGTGAATTGATAAGTGTGAAATCAATTTCTTTATACTCTTTGCAGGCCAAAGATAAATACTAGTAATAGCCTTAGAAGTTACAGCATAGGGCTAACTCTTGATCCTTGTACTCTCTGTAAAGCACTGTATGTCAAAGTCATCAATCTGAGTCTGTCTAATTCACTGATCCATTTCTTTTCCTTAAGAAAGTTAAGTTTAAATGTTACTATGAAGAGTATAAGGAGGAACATCAATAAAGAGTCACTCGGTCACTGCATTTGTATAAACTGGACTTCCTCTGAGCATTTTGCTGATCTTAATATAGCAAATTATTGTTTTTAAATGTATGACATTGAGAAGAACTTTTCTAGGTATGCAGAAATACATAATCACTAAAATCTGACCTTTTGAGTTATATATATATATATTATTCTCATATATATCTATGATTCAGGAAGGATTACTATCTAACTTTATGGACTAAATGAAAATAGCACAGCAGTATTAAATGAACTAAATTAAGCTGCACAAGCAGTCTGCACAAAAAACAAGGGAAGAATGCTCATCTCATTACCGAATACTTTACCCACGATCTTTACTGATACTTCCTCTGTGAAACATCTATATGTCAAAAAAGTGTTCAGTAATGCTTGCCAGTAACGGTAGAAATATTACATAAGTACAACACAGTTTTAAAATTTGTTTCTAAATAAATATTTCTATCATTTTTAAATCATTTTCACCCCCCACACACCAAGACTGAATAATATAAAAGCTTAGACAAGATTTCCCCCTATTTCCTGGTTCCAGTTCACTGAAAAGTAAAAATCTGATTCCTTAGCCCTGTTTTATTTATTCCAAGACAATCTATTTCTCCTGAATGTAGGGCTGTACAAATATTTTGCAGAAATGCAGTTCTGGCCACAAAGGGTAGAGGATCCACCCAACTATTCTGTTCCCTTTCCTGCCCTCCTTCAGCAACACCACTTCAAGAAAATGTTTCAGATATAAATATCAAATCCACAAAATTAAACATCGATTGGTGGAGTTGCTGCCTCTACGTATTACAGAGCTAACTTGCTCAAGATTCTGGAACTTACTCTGGTGTCATGTTGGCCTTCCCTGGTTGTCTCAATGTTTAAATGGCAGATGACGACAGTCGCACAGAACCACTAAATCCTATGTTTATTAAGAAATCTAAGACGTTACAAGATTAGCATTTTGCACATTTGGAGATGAGTGAATTCATAAGTGGTTCACCAAAGTGCCCAAAGAGTGCCTGATTTACTGATGTTCACCAATCGCTGCAGTAATGAATTTGATCAGAAAACTGTCAGATATCTATGGCGCATCTAATCCCATGAGCACAGAGCTGGTTCTTGTGCCTGGTGTCAGCTTTAAGAGACTACATGGCTAACAATGTTCTCTAGATAGTACTGTTTAGTTTCTTGATAAACATTAGGTAATTTTAAAGCTCTTAAAAGAATCATTAACATTACAGAATCTTTCCAAGATTCATGATTTTTCTGTGGCTATTACAGGAAATTAAGGATGCCACTGAGGTCCTTTGACATGCTGCAAACCCTGTCTGTGCCTTTAAAAAAAAAAAAAAAAAAAAAAAAAACTAACTTTTTTATTCTCCAAAAGATGGAGACTGTGTTGAAGCTGCTGGGACTGCTCAGTCATGCCTGAGTACTACCTGCAGTGCTGTCAGCCCAGCTGCACCCGTCAAGAGGCTGCTCCAGGAATTTATCTGCACAAACTGCCACGTTTCAGTAGCCAGGAAGGCTCTCTTGGGAATCTATAATTTAGTGAGATAAGCATAACCTCACGTGTAATTTACAGTGCTACCACTAAGCCAAAATATTCAGACATGACAAGTATTTTGTACTTCTGTTTCATGCTACCCAGTTTGTAAAATTCTAAACTGTACTTCAACTTTCAGAAACTTTGGCCTTTTCCCATTCGAATGTCATGTAATAAATGATTTCTCAGGGCAGCATTCTCTAATCTTTCCTGAATACCATTACTGAATCTATTATGAAGCTACTACATGCTATTGAAATGCTAAGAATTGAGGTGAGCATCTTCAATTTTACTTTAAAATGCAACAAGGCTCTTAAATTCCTACCTTAAAGAGATTTCAACTTTTCAAAAGCTCCAAGCACTCAACGGTTTGCAAAAACTTCAGAATAATTTAGGTTAAAAACCCCACCCAGGCAATAACTAGATTATATTGACATCTGATAGCACAGTAACTAAAAATTATTTATAAAGATATTTTGGAAATATTTTCCTATAGTAGAAAGCCTAAAAAAAAAGTAAAAGAAAACTAATTCAAACACAAGCCACACAAAATCCTAGTATTCACAGATACTGTAAAATTGCCTTTTATAAAAGACCAGTTGAGAACTTGTTCTTGAATTATATACATTATATATATGACTTTCTGAATGCCACTTTGTCACTTTTTAAAAAGATGCAAAACATAAAAATGTGGGCTGCAGTGTTCTTTCTAAAATACACTGTAGGTAATGATAAACTAATTCCTGAAGTCCTGACAACTTATTTTCTGAGACTTAAATTGATTTGTGTTCCTTTGTCATTGATTTATGACAGAAAAGTGAAAAACATATCTGGGGTGCATTGATATTTAATGATTAGAATGTAAATACATCTTTAAAATACAGCTATCAGTTTTATCCTGCCATCAAGTCTTCTAGTTTCTCTAAGGGTGTTTTGGTAATTCATTTTTGGTGGACAGAGAATAATTTTAACATGAGTTCTACGTTTTTGTTTGTTTGTTTGTTTTTAAGTAAAATGCAATATATGGTAGTGTATCAGGGAACTACTCCTTGAAAATACACAAAAATACATTCAAACTGTCTTAGTGAGGAAGCGAGCAAATAGTAGTTTTGCAAATGGATTTACAGAATTCCACTTCATTTTAAAACTAATTCTCTTACAGATGTATAAAGCCAATGTACCTGTGTGACCTTACTTATGCGTTGTCTCAAATGGCCGTTGAATTTCAGAAGTTCTTTTATTTATTTATTTATTTATTTATTTATTTATTTATTTTTAGCCAATGCCCTGGAATGCTTTGAAAGCCCACCCCACAGTCACCGGAAACTCACAGTCCGGTGCCTAGTATTATAGCTGGATCTTGCAGGCAGGTGTTTAGACTTGTGCAAAACATAATTGTTACATATATACCATGAATACACGTAAAACTGGACTCTGATTGCAGAAGTAGAGCTGAAATAGACATGGGAAAATACAGGCAAAAAGAGAGATTGTCTGTGGATCTTATTTTAAAACATATTTTAGGGTGGAATCACAGCATTACCAATATTGTAAAGCAAATGATGGGGTACAAAATTTTACTTCTTGAGAGTAGTTATTTATCTTTCTTCACTGCATTGAAGATGCTGCTACCTGCATCTTTCCTGAAGAACCTGTCTCAGGATAACTAGTGCTGCTGTAGCCCAGAATAACCACAGTACCTAAGCTATCTCGCTACTGCTTTGCATATTTATCTTTATAACATTCCTGTCAGGAAGTACAGCACAGCCCTACTTTTCAGATGTGAAAGTCAGGCAAAGGCATCTGCCAAATAAAAAAGTAAGGACTTATCTTAATATACATAGAATTGAAATGTCTGAAATTTCACCTTTTCTTCCAAGAGCAGGAAAAAAAATGAAGTTATGTATTTATGTATTTGAAGTTCCCTTGGTGTCTGGAATCACACTTCCAAAAATGCCTTGAACTGCCTCTGATTGGGAAACCTGTGCAGTTCAATCCAAATCTCAGAGACTCCTCGTTCAGGACCAAAAAGATAGTAGTTTTTTTCACGGAAGAATAATTGCTAGACAGAGACCAGTACCTAAAAACTGGTGCAAGCCTGTCTGCCCGACCTCTCTACAAGCACTGCAGCCACTGGTAGGAGCATCTCATCTGGGCGTGAACTACCTGCAGAATGACCATCGCGGCTTCAGCCCACCTAGTGAGGATTCAATGCACAAATATCTTCCAAGAACAAGCATAGAGTAATGTTAAATCCTGAATGTTCATATCTTCATTAGGACAAGAAAACAGAGCTATAAGAGAATAGGCACTGCATTATATAACGTTGCGGGAAGTTCTGCATTCTTTGAATGACTCTTCCAGTACATCCCAACCAACTATAGCAAGCTGCTGATATATGCAGATATATTCCAGTTTAGCTTAGTATGCAATGTGAAGAAAACAAAAATTATTTCTTTTATCCTAAGTGATCTCATTAACAACTTTTTAGTTTATGTGATCTAACCTCACTAATTTTTTTTCCTTGTAAAGATCACACTGCACTACACTTAATGTATGTATTTATTTGTTGATTGGTTACATACACTGCAAAATTGCTAAGGCACATACCCGGAATACCGAAAAAAGCATGTTACTTAAAAAAAAAAGAAAAAAAGTTTGGATTAAATCAAATTAAGCACAATTAAAAATGATGATGGTAGAAGAGAAGTTAAACTAGAGAGCAGGGAGAGAAATAAATGTGAAATAGATACACTGGCTTTATAATTCTATTCTCAGCAGTTTGTATTAGCTCAGGAACTTTTTAAACTACAAAGTTGCAAAGTACAGACCTGCAGGTCCCACATTAGCAATTACAGCCTCTGCAGCAGATATAGGAAATAGTAATTCCTGTGTTGAAAAGGAGGTATTGTCATGTTCTTTGCTTGTGACTTGTTTCTACTGCAACTGAAGTCAAAAATGAAATTTCTATTGACTTCAGTTGAACAGAATTGAATGCAAAGTGCATGTGCTAATATAAATGCAAAACAGAATTAGTATGGGAATGTGACACGAACACAATGAAGGGAGAACTCAAAGTAATCTGTAGAGTGAGCTCTGGGAAGGTTAAACTTATAACTTCACGAGGAAGTCTGAGCTCTCTGAACTACTGAGGGAGGCTGTGCTTCTGAAAAGCAGGGGAATAATTTCAGTGTCTTGATTATGATAAGAGCTCACATTTAATCATACAGCTTCTAATAATTATTGTAAAGAATTTTGTTTTTCTAAGCATTTAGTTTGGCAGAGAACCAAGGGGAAAATTCAGGTAATCTGCTAGCCATGTATCATCAGCAAAGGTAGACCTAGCAGTTTTGGGAACTGGTGTTTTAGAGGTATCACTGTAAATACATAGTCCCTGACAAATTTTATATTATTACTCCCCAGTGTTAGAAAAATAAAAATCTATATTATCATAAAACTAACTTATTTTTTAAGTCTAAGACTGCATTTAGCTGAGGAGTTGGTGAAAGAAAAAAAGCTGCACTGTAAATAAACAGGGAGATGGTTTGATATAGGTCTTGCTCAAAATCATAGCTTATACGTGTTACGTGTATAGTTTTGCCATGGTCTGTCTGCCTCCTGCCTACAACAGCAGCCAATAGTCAATGCCAGTCAGAGAGTGCACTACTGGGGCAAGGGCATAGTGCTACTTCCTTAATATGCTTTCCCTATATCCAGCAATTATCAGATAATGGACTGTCAGAGTTAAAAGTACTGTTTGGTATGTAATAGCACTTTTTCTTTGAGTAATTTTTCCTGTCAATTTTTGAAATTATATCTTGTAAGAAGTCCCTCAGTCTGTTACATAAAAGAAGATGACGAGCCTTTTTTTTTTTTTCCACTGTACACCCATTTCCTGCTAAGATTACTGAATGTTTCCAGTTCACGAATCTGAAGAGCTCGTGGGCAATCATTCCAAATTCAGTTTCTCCACCCCAATCATGGTGTATAAATTTCCATCCTATCCATCTATCTTTCCATCTTTGCTTATCTGCCTTAAGGGCTGAAAAGTCCCACCCAGTCTAGACACCCTTCGGTTAGTCTTTCTGTGCAATCACACCTACTGGTTTTCTCCAGACTTTTTCCAGTTCTGTTACATGCTTTTGAGACAGCAAGACAAGAACTTCAGACAGTACTCAAAATATTACTACATTAGAGATTTTTATATATGCATACTAATGTTATTTCCCTTTTTCTATATGTCTTTCCTAATAATTCCTAACATTTGATTTGCTTTTTTTTTTTTTCTGACTGCTATTGAGCGGTAAACTGACATTTTCATATAACTATCAATCATCATTCCAAAATTTAATGTGATAATAGTCAGCTAGGAATCCATCATTACATATGTAAAGTTAGACGTGCTTATTTCCCGTGTGTATCACTCCATATTTATCTAGATTGCATTTTGTCTGCTGTTTTACTGCAGTCACTTAATATGGTAATATTTTCCTTGAATTCATCACAGATAGCCCTTTTGTTTTTTATTACCTTGAAAAACTGTGTCATCAGTAAATTCTGTCTACTCATTTCAGTGTTAATGAAAATGCTGAGCAACCCAGACACGTGTGACTCTGCTGATGACCTCCCTCCTCTCTCAAGATTGAGCATTTATACCTTCTGTTTCCTGACTGACTTCTCTCTGCTTGTAGGCTAAAATTCTGTATTTTTCATCTTTTTCCCACTTCCCCTTCTTTCATTCTTTTGCAAAGATCTTCGATATCATCATACAATATTCTAACACTGGCGTTGAGAAGCATTCTAGAGCTGTAATAAGTAATTTCTGGACAGATGAAGGAGTGTTGATACTCACACAAGGATATATAACAAACCTAACTTAAATGCAAATAAGACAATTTCAATGTGTATTTTCTCAAAAGTGTTATGGAAATAAAAGAAAAAAAGAAACCAAAACACTTTATGTCCAATGGTTACAAAGGAAATCTCCTCGTCAGAAGTAATGATCCTAAAAATGACTGGTATAAGCTGCAACCCATCATTATGTTAAAGGTTTGGGATACTTATTCTGGCAAGAGCCACGTGTTGTGTCAGTTCCCATCACCCTTATTTTCCCTTCCATAATTCTTTGCCAACTCCTTTAAAAGAGTTACATTTGATGCCAATCATATTCCATCTGTACGCCTTTAGAAAGTGACTAACTCCAACTTCAATATATGTTTATTAAAACAGGTTTGAATAATTTCACAGCAGAACTCATGTGTATGTAAATGCATATATGTGGAATGATTGACCCTTTCATCATATGTTGACAATATTAATCTACTATGAAATTGATTCCCTCCCTTTGTTTTTAATCTAGACACCCATGAGACTTGCTATCAATATCTATTTATGGTAAGTGATACAGGATTTAAAAAAAAAAAAAAAAAGGATATTTTTCCAATTCTCCTGCTCAGATACCAACTCTAACAATAGAATGAAGGTACCTTAGGCTTCTCAGCCAACAACTGTTGCCTGAAAGCAAGTACATAGGTGGTAAGCAAGGGAGTTCGCTTCCTTGCAAGGTAGTCAATTCAATCAATTCCTGCACTACATCTGAGCTAAACTGCTTCATGGGAAGCTGTAAAGCTCTCAACTGCTACTGTATTTTTGTTCCTTTCTTTTGCTCCTTTTCCCTTCCTCCTCAACTCTAGCAAGAAGAATTAGAAGAAAGGGTATATTTTAGTTGCACTGTTCTTTTCTTTCACACTGAGATCTATAAAGCTCTGAACCTGTACAATCCACCCTACTGTCTCCATGTGTTAATTCTAATTGTGCCACGTGTATACCAGTCCTTCGATATAAAAAATAAGACTTGGACCAGGATGAAATGCATCTACCCTGTTCAGTAAAGGAAAAAAAACACGTCACTTGGAATGTGAGAATGCTTACATTTGACTTGTATCTGCACTACTTTTTTTAGTAAATGTCATGTATTTTCAAAATGCCTTAAATCCATTGCTTTCCTCAACCTCTGAGCACCTGAAAGCTTTAGTTATCATATGTATTTCTGCACTTATATGAAGAGGATTTGGATGCCATTTCCAAAGTACTTTTCACAATATTTTCCTTATTTTGTTTTTATACTTTGCTTAGTATTAAAAAGTCATTAAAAACAAAGTGCTGAGCTGCCATTTGACAATTCACTTCAAATAATCTAATATAACATCTTGTACATATATTTCACATTTGGAGAAAGAGGAAATACGCATCCTTGCAATTTTAAGAATTTTCTGTACTACTAATTCTAAACATATGATTACTTCCCCCAAATAGCATGTAAAAAACATTGTAGCTTCTTGGTTGCTTTGTTGCTACTCTCCTAAAGAGATTTTGCTAGGAATCTTTCATTGCTCCCTAACTATACAGGCATGTAGCTGCAGTCTGAATCTCTACATAACCTGAAGTAAGATGTCCTGGTTTCAGCTGGGATAGAGTTAATTCTCCTCTTAGTAGCTTGTATGGTGCTGTGTTTTGGATTTAGGGTGAGAGCAATGCTGATAACCTGCCAGTGTTTCAGTTGGGGCAGAGCAGTGCTCATGCAGAGCCAAGGATGTTCCAGCTCCTGGTGTTGCCCTTCCGGTGAGGAGGCTGGGGGTGCACCAGGAGCTGGGGGGGGGGGACACAGCCAGGACAGCAGGCCCAGGCTGCCCAAAGGGATATCCCACACCATAGGGTGTCATGCTGAACATGACACCTATGGAGGAGTTTGCCAGGGGGAGATGCTGCTGCTTGTGGTCTGGTTGAGCAGCGGACAGTGGATAGTGAACAATTGCATAGTGCATCACTTGCTCTGTATATTCTTTTATTAGTATCATTATTATTCTCCCTTCTCTGTCCTATTAAGCTGTCTTTATCTCAATCCATGAGTTTTTACCCTTTTGATGTTTTGTTTTTTTGATTTTCTCCGATACCCACTGTGTGTGTGGGAGGAGGATGAGCAAAGGGCTGTGTGGTGCTTAAGCTGCCTGCTGGGTTAAACCACAACAGTAAGAGCACACCCAATGCAGATACGGTGTGCAAACACTCATATGAAGACCCAACTTTCTTCTCTGTTCATAAACTATCACACGGAATGAAACTAGTAGCAACATCAGTATACATTAAACATCGCTATTTAAAATCTGAAATAATTATTTGAAAATTAACTCTAAAAAAGACATTAAAATGACTACAATAAAATTCCCAACACAATGTACAAGCATCTGACAAATGGCAGAAAAGCCGTAAACTTCCTTTCACACATTCACAGACACAGCTTGGATCTTATGACTACATATATTCGTCTTCCACTTGAAATCTCCTTTAAATCCTGGAATTAAAAGAAAAAGATGAAAGACCTTATCCATCAGCCTTTCTCCACCCTGCATGTTAGAGTGGCCACAGTAGGTAAACTGAAATAAGTAGTTTTTCTCCAATTAATTTCACAGCATGAATATAGGAAAGGGGGTCATGGGAATGGAGTAGCAAGTCTGCATTCTTTTGATTTAATTAATGAAAAAATAACGTGGATTGAGATAACTTGGTACTTTACAATATGACTGGCATCAAAATATATTGTACATGTCTTCTTTCATTAAAAAAAAAAATAGGAAGGATTAATCACCAGCAAGGTATTGTTATTTTTTTGGTAAATTATACCCCCACTTTGGAAAGACTGATCATATTCTGATAGCCATGTTTATGCCTAAACATTAAAAAAATATCAGTAAAGTTACTCAATCAATTCTTTTTACTACTGTAAATACTACAGAATTTCTGACAGTACAGATGGACCTACATTATCTTGTTGGTAAACAAATTAGTCACAATCCATTAGGAAGGAAGGAGGCAGGCCCTTTAGCATCATGCATGGTGGTAAAATGGGGTAAAAGAAACTGAAACAAAAGAGTTTTGGAATAGGTACAACAGAAAACATTTTCCCCGTGAGGTTTACCCAAAGAATTTGAGCACACTCAGCCCTTGGAAGTTTCCAAGAACTGACTGGACACAGACATGACCTAGGAGCTGACCCTGGTTTGAGCAGAAGCGAACACCCAAAGCTGTTCCAACCTGAGCTGTTTTGCAACCCTGCCAAAGTCCGCACTGCCTACAAGCTAGTCTATCAGGCTCCCACCTGTAGCATAATGGTTGCCTTGTGAAAAACAACGCAGAACTTGGGTGTCCAGAAGTGCTGACACATGTATGTGCACATGCACATACTCCCTAATTTTGTGATGCCTGATGCAACTATAATTTGTTCAAAAGCGTATTCTGGTACCATTATAATTTATGTTACACACATCAAAATACATAGGATTTAACTTGAACAGAAAGACTGCATAGAAGGGTCTTGACATTTTACTGTGTTTTGATATCATCTGGGGAAAAAAAGTGAATATTAAGATAACATGAATAATGTATTAATATCATTTAGATGGAGGTTTCCTTTCATGTAGTGACTTCATACTGAGTCAGTGTACTGAAAGAATACAAGGATAAGTCTTTTAAGATATTCAGTGGAGAACACTTACAAATATGCTAATTCTTGCCTACCTTTAACCAGAGAAATCAGATAGATTAGTCTAGGTACGGAAATCAGTTGACTGTAAGAAAGACATGCCAGGATAGCATTAACAGGAATCAGAACAGAACACATTCTGAATCCTCAGACTGGTAATAAGATATAATCTATATAGCTGTTTTGAAAATATACATCAGTGAATATTTTATAAATAGATACTTAAAAATAATTAATGAAACATTCTCACATTTTTACAGTTCTCTTTTCCATATCAAGCTCTTTCCTGCTTTTGAGATTATTATTACTGCTCGAGTATTACTCTGTTACTACCTAGCATTTCACTGCTATCTTCCACCAGTTTTCCAAATCTTTCCACTGTATTCTGCTTCCTCCAGAGTTAGGAAGTGTCCAGATAAAGAGACTTCTTGTTATTCTTTCCTGATTCTTCTTTACCCCTCACTGTATATACAAGGAAGCAAGGGTACAAGGGTAGAGAGTACTTTCTCCAGTGATATACATAATTACATCTGGCAATTCCCCAATTAAAGCCACCTCATTTCATATTTTCGTTCTATAGAAATGAAAACTGCTCAACCCTTAATTCGAGTTCTTTCCTGAAGTTTGCTCTTGGTTTCAGAGTTTATTAGGAAATTTTGATTCAAGTAGCTATGATTTTTATAAAAAGCTCTGGAAACAGAGTTCTCAAACTTGATCTCACAGCAGCAGCCTGCTGAGGTCATGCTGTGAAACCCTGAGCCACCTCAGAAGCCAGCTTTAATATTATCTGACAGAAACTTGGCCAGTGGAAATGGAATCTCACATTCAGTCAAGTCAGGCTCTTCATTGCAGACACCACTGCTCCAGCAGTGGACTTCACGTGCATATTATATACAAAGACAGGCACTTGTGCTGGATTCATATTTTACTCATTTTCTGACCCATAAGTCTTCCTCATTTCTGTTCCTTCAGAAATATTCTCCAAACCCTCAGAGGGCTATTTATTTATTATTTTGGAAAGATAAAAAGGTTTGCATGTTTATGAATTTGCAAGACTTCCTTACTATTGCTGCCTTTCAGAATACTAACCTAGCATAAAATTATTTTAGTTCCAATATAATCCATCCTCAAAATTCTAGAAAAACATCTATGGTCTTTTATAGCAGTGATCCTTTCGGTGATCTGAAGAGAGACAATCACTCAGTATTCAGAGTAACAATCTTGTGCATCTCGGACTAGCGTACTGGATCAACTCATTTCATATTATTTCAGACCTCAGGAGACCTGTATTAAGAAATGATGTACTCTTTTCCCTGAGCTCTCTGTCAGAATTGATTTTTATGTGGTTCAAACCAGGAATATTTAATATAGTTAACGAGTTCTATTTTACAACTATGCCTTACATTCATTTTTGAACTACAACCTAATCCAAGTAAAAAGCTGCTCAAAGAATTGAAAATGTATAACCACCAAAAACAGAATACAAAAGTAGCATTACTGCACATAATCCATAAATTAAAAATAAATAAATAAAGCAAATCACTGAAATAGTTCTTTTGAACAGATAATACAAAAGGTAGCACTTTAAACAATGATGGATATGGCATTTCACATAACTGGGAACTATCTTCCAATCAACATCTATTCTCTAAATAGAAAACTGTCTGCATATATTGTTTCATTACCACTATAAATGTGAGGTAACAGACATACTAGGTATTTTCGTGGTACTATGTTTGTGTGCAGAGACCACTTTTTCTCCCAGGTTGCCAATGATTCTTGCTAAACAGCTTGCGAAATGTGTGAAGAAAAGTAACTGTGGATCGGTATTGTAAAAATTGGTTTCAAGTTAGAATAAATCCCCTAAAATTCATAATTTTCAGCAAAAAGGAAACAATCCTTATCTTGTAGATAGACAATAATGTAGACAGCATATAATGTAGATAGCATTAACATTAGAAGTATTTTAACATGTATTTTCCTGCAAGGCAGGTAATTACCAGACTGTTGTCCATCTTCATCCAGAACTTTTTTTTTTTTTTTGAAGTTGTACTATACAGTCACCACAATGCCATTTGAAAAATGAAATAAAACTGAAGTATTATGAACTGACTTTCTTACTACCAACCAATGTTCCTATTTGCCTCCTATTTGCCCTAAGTAACAATCCTTTGATTTTGGGATGCGCTTCTCTATGCCAAACCCTGGTGCAAAATTCATGGGTCTTCTTTCACAGGGCATAGATGTATAGTAATATCCGCTGCTTCCCCTTGAGCTTGCCTTATGGTACAGATGTGTGGGTTCAAAAGAAAACACTAACCCTTAATTATTTATCAGATTAAAAAAAAAAAAGGAAACCCCACAAACTTTTATAGTCCTAATCACTGCAATAATGTACACAGCATACCACTTATTCTGAATTCAAATAAATTCAGGTAAACTTAGTAATAAAATTGTTTCCTGAGGAATCCATTTAAAAGTAGTTTATGTGTGACCATCTAGGTTTTCTGGCACACTTGTCTGAATGTACAGTAGTTGCCTGAGTTACTGAAGTGTCTTGATGTAGAAGCATTAAAAAGATGGTGACTTTAGAAACTTGTGAGAAAAATTCAATGGTTGACGTTTGAATTGTACCGCATGAGCTAAAAAGTCTCCCTGAGTGGCACGCTGGAGGTTAATTCATGTCACCAGACATGTCACCACTCAGAGCTGAATCCTTTAGTTAATGTTCTTTTTACTTCTTTTTTTCCTCTTAGAAAGTAAATGTATTATTCCTAGGGCTCCATCTCTCTTTTTCCTTTTCTATTGCCTTTGGGCTACAGCTCCAGTTCTCATATTGGAACTGTTCACTGGCCTCTACATTTTCTCTTTGACAGCTATTGAGCATGTGCCACAAATACTGCTATAAGAATACAAGCTCTAAGACTTACATTAATTATTGTCTCCTCTACTTTGTTGCATTTCTTTAGTTAATTTCACAAACATATTTAGTAAACACCTCTCAGCTACTTATGTAGCTGTTTCTCCTTTCCCCTTACTATCCATCCCCATAATACATTTATTTTGTACTCTCTTTGTCCCTATGAAGTTCAGAGAGAAGGGATCCACAGTACAAGTAGTTTGCTGTTCCTTTCAATGGAGGCTAAATGGAAGACTTGGACACAGCTCTTTTACAGAACAGGACACACAAATAAGCTCTGCTCTTCAAAATCTACTCAGCTAGTCACAAAAAAAAAAAATTACTTGATGGACTTTCTGCAGCTAACTTTCAGTCTTGTGCAGTTCCATTAATAACACATCAGCAGAAGCAACATTCAGTACCCAAAAGCAAACCTCAAAAAAAAGTCTTTGTAGAAAAACAGAAATTGAGAGATGATGAAAGATGAAAGGTTGTCTGTACTGAAAACCACCCATCTCCTTCTTTTCATTATCAGCATATTAACTGGGATATTAACTGATTCAAATGAGAGTTTGAAATTTGATGACTCAATTCTGCTATATAATTTTCAGAAATTAGTAACCAATACAGCATTTCATATCCTTAGGAATGGATATGCACTGCTACAGCAAACAACTTCACTGAATTACAGCCCTAACACGGAGATTATATTAGCACCATGCTGGGGCACTGACTCCCATATGTGCAAATTAAAGGGGTTTTTATTAAAAGAGAAAGAAAATCATTCATGCTGAAGTTTGTGTAATAAACAGTATCAAAGGCAGAACAATAATAATATGTATATTTTTACTGTGCCTGCAATGTTGAGTGACATCTATGATTCACAAAGTATGTAAAAATGCAGGAGCAATAAAACACTAACATCAACACGTTGAGTCATTAATCAGAAGATCGATTTATGAGTAGCAATTAATTGTAAAGGATTGTAACCTCCATTGATCCCACAGTCATTCCAGGGATACATCTCTGCATATTTTTACACTCCAAAGGGCACCAAATATATATTTTTTAAACAAGAACAGAAATTTGATTTCTAAATTCCAGTTCATTTCAGTGAGCTATACTTGGCTTTGCAAAATATTGCAGGCCTTTGATAATCCATGCGAGAAAACACAAGTAATTTTGAGAAGATTTAAACGTTTTCATGCCTGGTTGAAAATGTAAGAGGAAAATTAAAAAAACCAAGGTATTAAGAAATGAAACAATATTTTGGAGTAAAATACCTGTATGTATAATTATGCAAATACTATCTGCATGTTCCACAGAGAATTGGGGTATGCTTGTAAAGTTGGAATATGAAGGTTTACTTTCATGCCTATGAAATTATTAGATCGACATTTGATTTTCAAGCAGCATTCAAGATGAGAAAGAATACAAAAGTAGTACTGGAATTTAAATTTAAATTTAGTTTAATTAAAAAGTTTTACATTAGTCATGTTGCTTCTAATTATTACAAAACCCATTTTTTTCCATACCTTTTTTAAAACTCTTCTATGGAGCAACAGGTGTACTCAATGCCTATTTCTATCTATATAGTTTTTTTGTTTGTTTTGTTTAATTTCTATTTATTTTTTACAACTTTAAACCACCAATGTGATTAAACAAAACAGAGCACAAAGCAAAATTTAAAGTGTCATTTGAAATTGAACAATTTGGATTCTTTTCTAACTACCATAAAGAAAATTCCCAGAAAGTTATTAAACTTGATGAATTTGCAAATATAAGAGCAAAGGTAGATTCTTACCCCTTCAGTGCTCTAATCCCATCCTCTACCAAAGCTCTAAAAAAGCTTGGAAAAAGTTCTGTATCTCACACATACCATGTTCAAATTAAGTTCCTTACACCAGCTTTTGAGACAAGCTGTCATACTTTGCCATTCAGTCTGTTTTTCCAAACCCCTCTGCACATTTTTAGTAAGAAAGGTACAACTGGTTGTGGGGCTGCCTTGTAAAATAATCCTGTTACTGTAACACCACGAATTATTATGCTGGCACAACTGAAGTTCATATAGAAACAAACATATAGGGTAAAAAAACAATGCTGTTTTGAAAACCATGCATGGAACCATATCCTCAAGAAGAGATGCATTGTTTTGGTACAAGCAATCAAAATATATAAACTTAACCCGAAAAAGGTTGAGTTTTCTTATACATTTGTTATCACTTAGCATTTTATTATCATAGGATTCTATAAAAGTGCCGAGCAACTTAAAACAGATGTGGATTTCAACTTCCTATCTAAATTAAAATGTATTTGCTAGTGTTATACAAAACTAGGATATTATACATTACTTATTTTTCATTTAAAGAGTAAACTAGAACATGAAACTCAACATTTGGGAAAAGATAGGCTAACAGTTCTATGTAAAAAGCTCATTTTTTTCCCATTCTTTTCTTTTGTATATGTAATAGTGTAAAGTTTATTAACATGGTAGAACACCTCTTTCAGTGCATAGGCTGAACAAACACTGGTCACAATATCTATCTGCAATATTTCATTTTGTTGTCATCTTTAAGACTGTGAACCAATGCTTCATAATGTAGTTACAGCAATGTTTGTTAATAATTTCCTCTAGTAATTCCTATTTTGTTCCCCCTTAAACTACATCCTTAAGCACTTCTTATTTTTTTAATTCCAAGAAGTGGAGAAAAGTAGTCACAAAGAGTAGTACTCTGAAATTTAATCACCTCTCTCTACATACACACTCTGTGACAAAAATAGAATTGTCCTCCAAGCCTGACAGCTGAAGAAGCTGAGGCATCTGAGGAGTGTAAAAAAAGAAATTGCTTTATGCATACTAGAGCAAGTGATGCAAAGGCTGCTTCACAACATTGGTACTACTTTGTACATAGCATACATGTTCCCATCCCAACAGAAAGTGAGAATGTAGTTATTAGCTTGGAGAGCATAGCTGGATTATTTGCCAAGAAGGCTCTTCAGATCTTCTCTAGATGAGATAAAAGGACTTGATATACTTGATCTAACATCAGACACTCACCAGGTATCTATACTGCTTCCTTCTTCAGTCAATGCAGAGACACATGTAGTCACGGAATAATTCAGCCCACTTTAACCTTGGCTGCAGAGGGGCCCACCTCAGATGTCTCCATTTAACATTCAAGCTGGAATGCACTCAGACCCTTGTAACTACTCCCTAATTTATTTCCTCGGGCTTTACTTGGTTGAGCTTTTATGCTTCCTGAGATTGATTAGCTTACAGGCAATGCGCCTGCAGTTAAAACTCTAGGCATAAATCTTTTTCCCCTTCTGAGACCAGAGATGCTTTGGCCCAGCTGCTGAGGCTTGTGACTCATGCTTCAAGACTTCCAGCAGGCTCCTTCCACGGTCCTTTCCAAGAGCATGCTGAAGACTTTGCAAATGGTTTCAAAATTCCTCATTTCTGACAGCACAATGTCCAAACAATGTAATGAAATATATCACGTTTCCACAGCCTCAATTACTAATGAATCCCAAATACTTCCCCCCATTCTGCATTATAGCTTACAAGCCTTCTGCATAATTTGGACTTGCTGCCACAATAGGTTGGGAAAAATACCTTTCCTGTAACATATCATCATTAGGCCTCTCATCAGCTTGACAATGGGAAAGGCCTCATATTTAAACTCTGATGAAGACTTCCATGCCACATCTAAATTAGTGGACATAGCAGTACTTCCTGAGTCTGATTTTTACTTCAGGCAAGTACCAAGGGCCTTTATCCCAGCCTTTAGTTTTCCTGGAAAGAAAACAGGAATGCGTGGGCTACAAGAGAGCCACAGTACTCTTTGCCTTGATCCTTGATTTGGATAATTACATGATGAACACGTGCAAGATAAACAACAGCGTATCCACTATTTAGTCTAGAGGCAGCCCAGTTGTCAAAAGAGAATTAGCAGATGCTAAGGATGGGATTTTACCTGTTCAAAGGTAAATCCAAACTCTTTCTTTAGTGAAGGGAGACAACATACAACTACAGAGGGCAACCCCAAAATGCATCTAGCACACATCCGCTGCACTCTGAACTGCCCCTCCTTATGGGGTTGTTAGAACCCCAGTGATCCACTCAGCTGCAAGCATTTTGAGTCAGATTCTGCATCGGTGAAACTAGTTGGATGGATGAAGAACACAGCATCAAAACAGAGATGAAAAAATTCTGCCCGTTTGACAGGAGTTTGATGAGGCTGGACAGTATGCTGGAGACTTTCACTGAGGGAGAGAATACAGCAATAGAAAGTGCATATAAAGAAAACCATGATTTCCTGTTTTGAGAAGTTACTTGTAAATATTTTTTCTTCTGTTTGCAAATATTTGTGTATTTCTTCAGGTTTTTTTTTTTTTTAAATGAAAGTTACAGTGCTGTTGGGCTGCCATTTCTGAACAATTACATTCAGAGTTCTGCATACAGTAATACTGAAACTTAATTGTGGGTACACCTATTGATTTCTCCCTCCAAATCCTGTAAAAAAAAAAAGTTTAGGCCTATGAATCAGTAGATATGTAAGGAAAAAAAAATGTGATAGAGAATTCCCTATTGTAATATTTTAACATTGTCATAGCACACTATACGCGGAAAATATTTTAACTTTAGAAGTAGTAAATAGAGTTTTTCCTCATGTAAGGTATTATTTCTAACACTATAATGGTGGTAAGGAATGTGGGCCTACCATTCAGAACACCTAGAGTTTCCACAAATTTGGTTCATATAAGATGAGACACAGCAGGTTTCATTTTTTAAAGAATATTTCACACCTTAATAATATTCTATGATGAAACGAGGTGTGAACTACTAACGGCTACCTGCCAGCGGTTTGAAGCCTCTTGTGCAGCAGCACTTAGGAAACCTGTGGCAGCTGTATGGATGGATTCCGGTTCTCTGTACATGCATAGGAAACATGACAGGCAATACAAAAACAGTAGTTCTTAATGAGAGTACCCTGGCTGCAGCCTGGAAGCACTATGCATTCAGAGACAGATATTATAGAAAATGAAATTGTTCCATAAACAATAAGTCTAAAAAAGCACAAGCCCCTATTCTCTTACATTCTCCCATTTGATCCTTCTACGTATTTGTGAAACCCCCTCTGAAATCCTTTCACCAGTGGTTTCCTTTCTCCTCCAGTCCCCCATGCCCTTCTGCATGTCTTTTCCGTTCTTCCTTCCTCCTCTATACTACAAGCCCTCTAGTTACATCTACTCAAACCCCAACACGTACACATCCTGAGCTACACCATGTGCTGATGGCTAGGGGTACTAATCTGGGTCTCTCTCTCTATGCAGCTGCTAATTCCCATATGTATTTTATATCTCCCTGGATTCTCTTTCTCTGTTCCATCACCAAAAAAAAAAAGGTTAATGGATTCCAAGACTACTGGAGGAAGGAGAGTAATTAAAAAAACAAGAGTGGCTGAATTTATTAATGCTCAGACATACCATACTATAAGATAAGCTAAACCAACTTAAAAAGACAACAACACTATATGTGCAGAAAGATTTCTAGCATATGTACAGAACATTATTGTACACAGTAGGGTATCTGCAAAAGGAATTTTAACAATGTGGACAGCATGAAATGATATACAAAACAGGGTAATCTGAGATAAACAGTCTGAGCGTGAGCATTATCAACTGCAACAAAAAAATATTCCTTCACTTAACTGAAATACTGGTGATGAATTCTTCACAACCTAAACGTTTAATTTTGTGACTAATTTTCTTTCATTATAATCCATTCTATTGCATTTCCTTGGCCAGCCCTCTTCCTGTTCTTCATCATGAGGAACTACGCAGCCTCAGAATAGAAGTAGGCAGTCCAGGAGTGATTCCTATCTCCTGGGGCTGAGGAAACTATTGAAGAGCATCCAGTTGGTACCAAGAGTAATCTCAATATGAAAGTCAACACAGCAACTCCTTCCCTGCACTTTACTTTGTAGTCTGAAGGGGGCAGAGATACGGATCTATTTAAACAATTCAACACAGAAAAGCACAAATAGGATACCCGTCTCTGAAGGCACTGAAGGATGAGACCCGGACTTCCCACATTTATTTCCAGGCTCTTACTGCTGCTGGTCCTACAGTAGCAGCCATTCTGCACCAATCCCTCTGTTCTCTTCGTTTTCCTTTCCTTGTCCCACTCTTTTTTTCCATCATGTCAAATTCCACAGCAAAATCTCTGTTTTCCTAATTCATTAATAAAACACCTTCTGACACTTTTCCCACACCTTTTTCATTGAATTGGCTCTTCCGTTCAGCAGCTCTCTCTTGGGAATTTATTTTGTATCACCTTAAGAGAATGAAGGATTGGGTAATCTTCCTGATCTCTCTCCAAAGTCCAGTTCCTATTCTTCATAAGCAATGATCACAGAGAAATTCTTGCTCATCATTTCCAGTCTAAGAACTTTGAAAGAATTTCTTACAAATTCCAATGTGTCAAAACCAGCATCAGCTGCTGAATCTGAAATTTCAGGGCCTTATACAACTTATAAATTTGAGTTAAGTTTTCAAAGAGCTGTCAGTAAGATGTCAAGCAAGTCTCACTGCTGAATTTCAAATTCCTGCACCAAGATGTTAGCTGTGTACTAACAAGGGCAAAAAAAATAAATAAATTTGTTTTATCTGATCTTTCCTTTATCTATCTATCTCTATATATATCAGAACCATTTCCCTTACATTAAACAAACACAGGAATTTGTATTCCTTGGAAGCACAGAAAAGTTCAGTCCAAAATAATTAAGCTAGTCAGAAGAAAGTTCCCATTATTAGGACCTATAAATCATATAGCCATGTTCATTGCTTTATCATTACTAAAACCCGAAATAAACTTTCCAATGATTGAGAACTTTGCTGTATATTTGTAACTGAACAGGAAAAAAAATAAAAAAATAATTCCAGAAGTATAAAAGCTTCACGCTACTCCTACATACTCAACTTCTTTACATAAACAGGCTAAAATCTCTCCGTAGTCAAAAGAAAAATAAAACAAACACAGAAATATCCATGAGGTAGGAGCAGTTCTGCAGAGAAATGGCATTATTTCACAACCAGAAAATGAAAAATGATGAAGCAAGTACAACAGAATATTTTCTGATGTACCCCTATGAGACTGAATAAAGACATATACTAAAGACTAAAATAGGAAGTAAGACGAAGTTTTCACCAGAATCACTTAACTCTTTAATTTGACACAAGTCAATTCATAAGCAAGTTTTAACGGTGTCTGCAAGTGTCCCATGGCCATTAAGTGGAATTTGTTAATTTGGCTCTGTAGCGTTAAAATATTGTTTATCCTTTGCTATGTACATGAATGCCTATGTCATCTATTACAAAATGGATTTCACGCAATCAGCCTAGAATGAAACTGGAACAGTTTTACTCTAGAATTTCCTTTAGTTTCCAAAAATGTGGAAATGCTCTTTCATCAATTTTAAACATATTACTGATGTTGCCATGTCTAATATAGCTGCTTTTGGTCTTTTTTGAAAAGAGGATATACTAGTTAGTTTATTTTTAATAATCAAGATTCTGTCAGTCTTTCTGAAGGAGCAAAACAGACTGTTCTGCAAATGCTGACCAAGGGTTTTCTCTCAGTTCTTGCAAGGTGACTGTAATGTAGATTGATTGGAATTTCTGCAGTAATAGAAAGGTTAAATATTTCAAATGAGAGCTCAAAGCCAACTTGACACTGACTGAATACTTTCATAAGGTATGACTGACCTCAAACCATCCTTTTTCTCATTGCACTTAATTCCTTTGAAATACTAGATGATTCAGACTTTCCTGCTACAACATGCACAACTATTTCTTCTAATGTTTCTGTTAAAAAGCCCTCTGTATAGTCTTTCAAAAAACACAGGAGACAAAAAAAAAGGAAGGAATATTTCTGAAAAAAAAATCAGAAATTAGAGGCGTATTTCATTCACAAGCCATATTATAATTTTAAAAGTGTCTACAATACGATAAAACATCATCAAGTCTCACAAGAAAAGCAGTAGGAAATAAAGACCGCAGACAGTGAAAGAACTGTCAGTGTAAAGTCAAGGTCCCAAGCTTTAAATAAACTAGCTCAGGTCCCACAAGTAATCTAGCCATGACAGCAGAGAGCTCAATTCAGGTAAGCTGTGTGAATGTGGGAGGAGACAAACTTAAAGTTAACATTTTGGCCTCTCTATACAGTAAGCCCTTTCACAGACAGTGAAATTTTGAAAAAGATGTGTTTTAAAGGAATGGAAAAGAAACAAGGAAGGTAGACAGTAATCACTGTCTTCTTCTTACACCTAAGTTTTCTGTATTTTGAGCGCTAAGTCAGGATAGTCTGCATTTTTTGAAAATTTAGGACAGAACACCATGGGATTCAAGCACCTCTTTTGATCTGTGTATCTGAGACTAATCCAAATTAGCTTGTTCATGGCATATGTTAAAACAAAGGTAAAGAATCTGTATTCCCTGCAACAGCTCCAGCCTAAACATAGAATCAGAAGCCCCCATGAGTGATACGTCAGAAGCAGGCCACCGCAGTGCTGACATTTAAGGATAGATACTATCTTCTCTGTGCAACGTTGACTGAAGTTAACCTAAAGCTTACCATAGAGCCATTCACAAGTATTTGAGATTATAAACAAATGAAAAAGTGAAAGATAGAAGTATGAGATGTTATAAACTGGTGATAAACACAAAAGAAATAGTAAAATATAGGAAAACTTCTATACAGATTCATTATTTTCTAGTTCCCATTTGTTTATCAGAGAACAGATTAAAGAGGCAACTGAACATAATCAAGCAATGACTTAGTTCTTATCTAACCACCTATACACTCTTGATGAACCCAAAATGTCCCAGGTCCTCAGTGGAAAATAGTATCATGAACATCTGCAGGCTTTAACCTCTGTTCGCACCAATTCTGAATTAACAGAATGCATAGTCCTGATCTGTAGCCAGACAAAATGCAGCTTATCAGCTACCATCTGTAAACAAACATGCACTTAGAGATGTGGCAAAAGGAGACGATGGAAACGAACTGATCAAATTGGCCATGGGTACCACGCTTTTCAAAACTGTGATGTTTATGTGTTACAGGCCAAATCAGCAAAGAACCTTAAGTATACAGCAAATTTCAAGTATTAACTCTCAGAAATTTTACTGTAACATATGATTAAAGAAGACATGATTAAACATTAATTTCAAAACATGCAAGTCATCAACTTTATGCATGTGGTGCCATGTTTTTAGATGAAAGATACTAAATATAGTATGTTTTCTGAAATAGTACTGTACATGAACAAAATCTTTAATTTTACACCTAAACATTTAACTCTTAAGTGCCAGACGGACATACAGTGAACAGGAAATTGCTTAATCTTACTTAGTAGGGAGTGCTGTATGTAAATAAAATCTTGAAGGGCATAACTGCAAATAAAGAGAGAGAGGAAGATGACAAAAAGCAGCACATCCTTTTGTTGGGTACCATTAGCTGCCTTTTTATTTTCATATATTAAAAGCGTGACCTTGGAGGTCACATCAGCTGCATGTCAAAATGAAATAGACATAAACCTCAGTCATTTATGATCTGATTTAAAAAGCAAGTTCTAAACAATATCATTAAATTTTATCCTTAGGGAAATGTATGTGAGGATTAAGAAAAAAAAAAGTCACCCAAAACGTAATTAAAGAAATGTCTAAACATAGGAACTTAACAGTAAATGACTAACCGGATGTGCTTCACAGCACTGTTAAAGGGTTTTTTTTTTTATCTTCATGGTAGTCTGTAAGAATACCCTAAGCAAAAATCATTTTTAAAGGATAGGTGGCTCTTTGTTTTCATACAACAGAGGAAGGTAGGTTGACTGATCTAGTAGTAACATACAAAGAACATTTGACATGCTATTTTGACAATTACTGTACAATAATTAATGTATGAAAAATATTTATGCTGTTATTAACAATAATACACTTTTAAAATAGCTAGAATAAAGAACACAGCAACTAATCATATACATATTGCTGTACTGATAACGTGATGATGTATATAAATACTTAAAAAAAGATGTTAGTGTCAATCTAACAGTTAAGGGTGAGAAATATCTTAAAATATGACTTGCTTGCTTTCACCGGTTGCACTATGATTTAAAATTCAGATTAAACAGAAGGTAGTAATTTCCTGTGAATCTAGTGCAAAAATAAGGTGGATAAAGTGGCAGTCTCTGAAAAAAGGATATTTTTTTTCAATATGCAGATACAGGTGTATATAAACCACCCTTTGTCAAGGCAGAAATTGTGCAAATACATTTGACACTTATTAAAATATTTAATAAAGCATCCCTAGACACCCTATTATACAGTGCTGAAAATAAATTAGCAAGTATAGATGTGCCTGCGGTAACACCTTGAATAATGATAAGTGTGAAAACACCCTTGTAAATTGTTACATTCTTTTACTGATATGACTGAAATTAGTTTTATAATTGATGTTAAAGACATTAAGTTGCTTTGAAGGTTTAACAGCTTCATCACCTAAATAAAAATTAGATTCAATAGAGACTATGTCATTTTGTGTTGTACATTTGTAACCAACGATTAATCTCAGGACAATTGATAAATCATGTAAAAATATTGTATCCTTGTTAGTTTTAATTTAGGTAGAACAAGTTCTGGTCAAAATTATGTTTCCATTATCTATAAATATATATATAGTGTTTGTGCCAGATTCTTCATTAACTGCACGAAACACAGTCTTTACAGTAGAATTCAAGCAAATGCGTTCTTAGATTATTATATGCAAACATCTGTACAGTAACCTTGCTACCAATTTTGGAGCGCCACAAGACTAAGAAACCGTGAGTTTGTAATGCCTATAAGAGATATTCAAGGCCTGACTGTCAGTCTTATAATTAATATATTTTATCTCTAAAACGTAGAGCTTCAAGTAAGACTATTTCTGAAGCAAACAATGAGTATTTACCAGCAATTTTACCAATAAAAGCATCAGAATCCAGTCTACAATTTAGTTGTTGTTGTTATTATTATTATTATTTTTTTAAAACAAAATCTCAAGCAGTGGCCAATCAAATCCATACCAAAAAGAAAAGATTCCCTACTCATTATATATATCGAAACTTTTTTTCTCAAGAGCTTGACTGTCGTTGTGGACATATTTTCTTATTATTTATCTTTTAATTTTAGTGGATACCCTTCCCAAAACTTTGCTTTTGAGATCAGTTCTGGAAAATATTCCTTCACTATATTCAGAACAAGTAGACTATCTCTGTGTTTGAGGATAACCACAGACAGGGATTTTGGTCGAGGGGGGCGGGGAGAAATGCATCTGTGATTACATCCTCAAGAAGTAGGAGAAAAAGGGAAACAAAGCAAAGTGCCCCCTTCTTACATATACACAGAAGCTGCTTAGAGAAGGGTCTACCTCCAGGCACAATAAGAGCAGGCTGTATCATCTAACCTCTATCAGTCAATCTAGAACAGTGCCACTTTCTATTAACCAAGCAATAGAGGAACTAAAATTACTTATATTGGTCTACGCAAGTCACTCAGTTTGCTCCAGTGCATTTTGATGACTTAATTAGGAAGACGGTGCAGCACATGTGCTTTTCTAGCCAGGTTCAACACAAAGGCCACAACATCAAAGCAGAATACGTACGCGTTCTACACCTAGATTGAAAATACGGATTTCTTCATTAAGTGCCTTGCAGATTACTGATTACTGTGCCTCTTCGTTTGTCTCTGTATGTTCAGACAATTAAATAAAGTGTCATGTTTTATTTCTTTCTTTCTAAAGGCTAATAAAGGAGCCATGAGTTGAAGTACAGCTGGCAATCTTTTTATTTATTAAGACCTCAGTGTACACAGAGACAATCTCTGGGAGGCAAGGCACGTGCTGGGATTTTTTTTTTTCTCCCCTTCAACATTAGTCCTCTTTCAAGGCACAGCATTTCTAGTAATAGGAATTCCAAACCTTTGTCATACTCCCAAGAAAGGAGAGGAGGCAAACAAACAAACAAACAAAAAGGCATAAAAAAATTCAGGTGAAACCATAAAGCCAAGGAATGAGAAATAATCTGAGAACTTTGAACATGTGCTTATGTCAATCAAAGTCAAAAAGATTGGTAACTGACAAAATTGTAAAAATCAGCTGGCGTATGTCAGATAGACTCAGAAGAATTTTAGTCACAATATTTAAAATTAAGAAAAAACTGCTATGTGTTTTTAGCTTTCTTGCTTCTATCAGCAGAGACGGATGACTAGGTAAATTACACATCATTACGGAGGTAGATTAACTGAAAACAGTGTAATGATTACCATACAACAGTATATACAGCTGCCATTTTATGATAACAAGAAATGATTATCTCTTGTGTTTTTAAGTAATCCGTTTTGTACCATAATAACAGAAATTATACACAGTGATATCACTCCTGATATCATTTCATGGAAACACCATAACGTTTCCTTGATAACAAATACATTATAGCATAACAATGTGATCTAGCATTAATTTATCAGTGTTGGGATATAAAAACATTTTTCAAATATTTTGCAAGGATGATGTATTAACCTGCACCTCACAGAAAAATGAATACTCCATGATGCAAAATGTCCCTTGAGTAAGGAGTTATCAGCTGATACCTGTATGTAGTTATGCACACTTACAAACGTGTATACACATGCATACACATACATGGTCAAATTAGATGACTTCAGCTGGTACTGCTTCCTCTCCACAAAAGGTTGCAGTACAGTTTGCGCTAGGAACATACAAAACAAACCTGGAGTTTACAAGAGCACAGATACCATTTTTTCCTCTATGTTTTGTTTTTTATTTTGTCTATTTTATTAAACACTTTTACTGTAAGGTTTATCTTTCAAAGGGATAACTAAAAGGTGTGCAGGTTTGCAGGCTTTTCTTGTTTTGTGGGTTTTATCTTTTATCTTTTTTTTTTTTTTTTTAAATGTCTGTGTTGGTTGGAAGGTGGTGAGGTATTTGTTTCTAACCTGGTTTGAAGAATATTTTGTCTGCTTCATGTTGATTGGATGCAGATGACAGAAACAAATCTTCCCACATGTTTCTTGACCTCTGCAAGGCCTAAACTGCCTGACTACTCTCTCTGAATTTGACCTTTGAATACCACTATCCACAAACTTAGAGGCACTTACTAATGAAAACGATACATTAAATCATCATCCCTTGCTATGCATCACTTCCAGATGCATTAATCAAAGTTATATTAAATTAGGATCACAAAAATGTAATTTATAGCCAAGACTGACGTATCATAAAGCTTGTGAACACAAAATTACTGCAGAACGTGCACCAATATATGGCATTTCTAGCTGCTACAGTTTGTCAACAGAACAGCCATGCCAAGAGTGGAACAGAAAAATGGGACGGAGTCCAGAGGAGAGCCTCTAGAATGATCAGAGGGCTGAGACATACGAAAACCTGGGAGAGGCTAAGAAAATGGGTTGGTTTAGCACATAGAAGTCCAAGGGAGGAGTCTGTAATTAGACTTCAGCTACCTTACAGAAAGTTTCCCAAAAGCGAACGCCAGACTCTCCTTCAGAGGTGAGCAGTGAAAGGACAAGAGGCAAGATCACAAAATACAATATGAGAAGTTCCAGCTGGCTCTAAGGGCGGGGGAAAAAAAAAAAGTGTCCAAAAAAGGTTATGATATTTCCATCCCTGGAGATGTTCAGCACTCAGCTAGACAAGGCCTTGTGCAACCTGATTTAACTCTGAAGACAACATTGTTTTGAGGGGAAAAAAAAATCAGACTAAATGACCTCCAGATGTGCCTTTAACCGAAATTTTTGCATGATTCCATGAGTGTGCCTACATATCAGAACTATACACTTTCATTTTTGTACATATGGCTTTAATCAAAAGTAGCTAAAAGTTAACTTCATTTTGGCTCAGATTCAACTACAGAATAAGTGAAGTTTATATGGAATTTGGGGACCTATATTTAAAAATTTAACCCTGTAAAATCATGGCCTTCCATATTTAGAATTAATATTCTCCAAGGAATTTAAGCCGTGCTCCTGAGAAGGCTCAGATTTACATATGTTGTGAGTTTTTTGGCATCTATCCTCTGCCTTATTTCCCCATTGACCTACAAACGAGGCTTTCCTGTTCAGGTACTCTGAAATGTTTATTGGCTCATCACAAAATAAGTATGAACAATCATTACTTTAAACCAATAGAAAAATATAACCAACAACACTGCCATCTTTGTAAATATCAGCTCAGCTGCTGGATAACTTGCTCAGAACGGGTGAAATTTATGCTCAGGTATTTCCCAGCTGAAGGAATTTAAATCCACACATTCTACTCTTTGAAAAAGTATCAAGGGAGTACTTTTAAGGTCACTCTTAATTTCCTTAGCTCAATGAGTCTTCACTGTTCCTTTGCAACTTCACAAACAGGGGCTTGCATGGAATCTGAATCCAATTCTTTTTGCCTCTGAGGCTATGTCAAAAGACAGGCAATAAGTAAACTGTGGACTAGGTTGGTTCAAACTTTTCATATTTTAACATTACCCTCAGAAATATCTGCAAAATCATAAAGTCAGATACATTCTTCAAGTGAACTATTCAATGCCTTACTCAGATCACAGATTTATTTTGGATATTTGATTGAAAATTAATTCAGGCACGTTAAAAGCACAGGAGAATTTGTGTGTGTACACTACATTATAAAAGATGGTCATGATCTTTATTAAGCAGCAAATGAAGATCTTTCAGTGCTAGGAACCATTTTTTTCAGGGCAACTTCAGAGTTTGAAGGGACACAAGAAAATCGAATTTCTTGTCAGAATGTATAAAACGCTTAGAAACCTGGAGTACCATATTCAGATAAAATTTAGTAGTTTGACAAGCAGGTAACAAAGGGAACCTGCAAATCTGTAAGCTGTTTTCACTAGCCAGATCACAGATTCTTGAGGATTGAAAAGTTAAGTGATTTTGAAAAAAAAAAAATCACACCAAATAACTTCGTAGAAAAGGCAGACCTGAAGAGTGACTTACATTCCTGGGTTATGATTAACTTGATGAAAGCTCTTAGATAAAAGCTTTAGATTCCAAAAATGACAGCTTACACCTCAGCATGGCTTTAAAGGTAGGCAAAAAGTGCCTACTCTGGTTAAAAGTTAGAGGTAATGAAAAAAGAATATTTGCATTTCTGAAAGTTTCATTATGTTTAATAACTGTCTCCTGTTGAAAGAGGTAAACAAGCTAGGGTAGTGAACACATTTTCTCCAATGTTGCATTAGCAAGCCAAGAAATGTTCAGGAATAGAAGATTTAAAATATTCTTGTTTACTTCAGGAGAGGTCAAATCCTGAGTTGCTTCTCTTCAGGACTTTGGTAGGCTTCTATGATTATCAGAGAATGTTGTTTGTTTTTTTCGTTTGTTTCAAAGTTTCACTAGTGAAACATCTCTCAAATTTACATTCTGTTGCGTATATTTTATATATATTACACTTTGTTGTTTATATGTATCTCCTAAAGGAGAACTATTTCCTGGAGAAAAGAAATACACTTCACATTTAAAAATCAAAACAGGTATCTGAAAAAAATAATAAAAAAACACTTTTTTACTTGAAAACGATGAAAATGCCAGGTTTCTAGTACATTAGTATTTGTTCAAGTACTGGGAGACAGTATGTGTAGACCATGGAGGTCCACAAGCTTCTACCAAAATCTCAAAAACCTGGGTTCAAAAGAAGTTTTCTCCTCATCCTCCTCTCTCTAAGATCTACAAGAATTCTGTTATAAAAATCTACCATTAAATCTACCAAGAGCATTCAAAATTTGTCATTATGTGGTTTTACGAGGCTTTCGTTGTCCAGGCATCTCTGTAAAGCTCAAGCACTAACTTGATACCACATATCTAGCCTCTGTTCCAGTTCAGATGGATGGCACTTCCACAGTACTCCCTGCTTAAAGTAAGGATCCCTAGCCCAGCCAGGTCCATGAGGAATGTTCCTACTGTTTTTGTTATCAGACCACAAACCTGAAAGCTTGTTCTCACCTTTATAAAAGAAAACTGGAAAAACAAACAAAAAAAACCAAGCATCCCAATTTAAATTATTAGTCTTTTTCTGCATGTGGGTTTTGTAGTTCTTCTGTTGTTCTTAAATATTTTTGACAATGTAGTAACTGCAAACTTTAAAACACTTCAATGATTTAACTGAAAACATAAAGCTCGATGCATGCATTTAGACAAAATATAGCATTAGTTAATGTCAAGTTTTCTTAGATCAGTGCACTTTAAAATCATCAAAATCAACTATGAAGTTATCCAGCTTTTAAATACGCAAGGCAACTCGAAAGAAAAAAAATCACATCTTTCCCAGACAATGTTCAACCCCTGATTAAATAAAGATATGCCAAGGCAGAGATACTTTATGCCTCAGGAGACAGCCATAGTGGAACTGAGAGTGTATTTTATATGTGAATTAGAGGTAAGATGTAATGACATGAGATGAAAGACTCAGCCGTGATTTTAATAAAGGGGGGAGACAGTACTTCCCTGTGGACCCCATATGCAAAAGAGTGAGACTCAACAAGAATATATGAAAAGATTCAGTAAAAAAAAAAAATGCAATAAATGTTTCAAAGTTGTAAGACCACCATTAAAGTTCATCACATTTTACTGAAGTCAAGAATTCCAGTTCTGAGGGTAAACTTTAACACTTTTCTGATGGTTTGTCACATGAAATTACAGCTATGTCACCAATAAGCTGGAACCATTTTTGATGTCTAGATTTGGAAGGTTTGAAACAATAAAATTTTTAAGGAGTTCTATAATGTGAAAAGTAACCTGAAAATTATTTCATTGAATCTGATGCTTTGAAAGCAAGTTTTCTTACTGAAACAAAAAAAATACTTAAATTAGTAGTACTAAGATCAGACACATTTTAGCTGTTTAGTGCTTTTAGTAATCCTCAGAAAAAGCTGTTATGTACTGTTATATTGAGATACAATAATATCCAATATATTGTTATTGAGATATAATATCTTGATATCTAAGAATGTGAATATCAAATATTGAATATCCAAGATGTGATATCTAAGAATCCACCCCACCCCCATTGCAGGGGGGTTGGAACTAGATCATTTTTAAGGTCCCTTCCAACCCAAACCATTCTACAATGATTCCATGAATACAGAAAAAATCCAAAGAAGTATTATCATCTTTATTTTCTCCCCATTAAATAGAGGAAAAACTTTCAGATTTTGCACAGTTCTTTCTGCGCATTAAAAAAAATAGGAGAGACTTGCCTTTGTAAGAAAGTCATGAAAAGAACAAAATGAATGCGATGAACTGCTTGAAGGAAAAAAAAAATCCTGCTTTATTTGATCTTTTGTGATAATCACACTTCTGGCACCCTGCCAGCTAGTCTGAGCGCACTGATGTCTGGCCAAGCAGAGTAATCTCTTGGTTCAAGTCTAGGGTCTGTGATGAAAATTACAAAGCAGGGACAAAATCAAAATGCCACCTGTGATTTTATTCTGAAACTAATTTGACGGAAAAAGTAATACAATGCCAACAGCCTTTTTAGTAGTGTCTACAAAACTATGACTAAATTGAAACCAATGAAAGCAGATAGAGGTAGCTATCATGCAAATACATTTGGATCTGCAGGCATTCCTTTTAAAAAGAGCAGATGTCTTTCTGACAGGTAAATTGCTTTGAAATGATTTTTGAAGTCTGAGGTCAAACTTTTAAAATGATAATTTTAACTTACATCTTCCCTTATTCTGGAGTCTTTTTGCTTCTCCTACATAATGCATTTGAAACCAACAAAATCAGAAAGAAAAAAGGTATCATTTCATTTTCTTAATTTACTTTCCATGAGCCACCATTCATTATAGGTCAAACCAACCCTTGAAGGAAAAACCTTTTCCTTTCTCTTTCTATTGAGTAGTCTATATTTGAACTAGCTGCCTACAGATATACGGAGAAGAACTGTATATACAAAAAAAATCTGTATGCACAGTGTATTCAAGTTAGAAATCCAGCCAATAAAGTTGTCTACATTATTCAAATCCAAAAAGGGGAAAAAAAAACACCAAAAAATCATTGTGTCACTTTTTTTTTCTTTTAATATGTCTACTGGGTCTTCCTACATTTTAATGAATAAACACCCATTATTAGCAGCACTGAACAAAACTTGAGTCGTCATGAATCATTTTCAATATTTATTACGGAAAAACTCAAAAGCTGTTTTTACCCATTTATTCTGAAGAGGAAAAAAAAACAAAACTGTTTCCTCCATTTCCTCCATTGCTTCAATTAAAAAGAAAAAAAAAACACTGCTCACTGCAGCAGAGTGATACTGGTTAGCTATCTATTTCACCACCTCCCCTTTCAAGCTGGACAGCATTTTGCTGATTTTGTACACACTTACTACTCTTCTCTGCACGAAGAAGACTTGCCACATGTGGACAGAAGCACAGTTACCAATGTCTCGAATTTCACCAAAAACACCGTATTTCAGCTATTTCACATTTATAGTGGCCTGCTATTTTCCTCCTTCAGCAAAGATCTCTATAGATTTCCTATTCTCTTTGATCTTCAAGTCTGTTCTGCACTCTGTACTTCCTCCCCCTGCCAAAAGTGCTAATCAAAGGAAAGTTTTAATAGCCACCTTATTCTTCTCATACTTTGATTTTCAGGCCACTCCTTTTCTATATTGTCCTTTATAATCGAAGCAAAAAATTCACTGCAGCACAGACACTACAGCACTTATTAAATTATGTTTGCAATATACAGTTATGTACATAAATTTCTGAACTTACCCCCCCACACACACGGAAAGAAATCTTTATGTATATACATGCACATATTCACAGTGACATCATAAAAACGTTTTGTAAAAATACGAACATTCATGTTTAAATAAAAGGTACCTACCTGGAATAAGCTGACCCAGTAAGTGATGACATCTGGAAAGGCTGCATGCAGCTACTATGACCAAAAAAGGATAATGTTTCCATTTCATGATGTGTCCTTCTTTGCATTACACCAGCTCAGCAGTACTAACGTAAATGTTACCTGCAATAAGCAATGGAAATATGAACAGATGAATTAATGATAATTTAAGTTACTTCCAAATATTTTTCCCAGTATGATTTTGTCAGGTGTGCTGGTTTCAGTACAGTCAACCACAAAAGCCAAATTTTCTAACAGTTAGGAAGCTATAAGCCACAACCAGAAATATATTAACTATCCTTGCAGAGCAGACAACCCCTAAAAGGATGTTTTAAAGCAGACACAAGGAGACCCAACATATATTTTGAAGTGCTGCATGCTCTTTGGTTATGATGCAAACCGAGTTATTAAAGAGATGGGATAATTCAGTGTAGTTATATGTAAACACTTGCCTAAACTTAAAAACATCCTACAATAGCATTCAGCTTTGTAAAAAAAGCAGGGTTAAAACTTCGGACCAGTCCTCATCTTATGACATGATATTTTGGCTGAATGAGGATGAGGGATAATTTCACCCAGTAATGACTTCACCTGTTAAGGTATCTTTTGTGTGAGTTTGTGTTATTGAGGGCAGATTTTTTCATTTGACTACCAGTAAAATTGAATCTTATGAAGAAAGAAAATCTTTTGAATCATAATGTGATTTTCACACTAATTTTTCTGACCACTACAACTGTAGATTGAGAAACATTTACAAATCCATCACTGCTTAAAAATAATTACTGCTCCTCCTATTCATTTTCTTGCACTTCAGCTATATTGGTGCTTAGGTCTTGTTTACAGTACACATATCTGTTCACAATGCCTTTCCTTTACGGGTTTCTGAAAAACTTAGTGTTCTTTAAACAATCATAGGCTTCTGAAAAACATCTTATGTTTTTAAAAAGATCTCTTTAAATATATGCAATCTTTAAACAAATACAACAGTTTCACTGCATCGTTTTGTTTCTTTGATTTTGACAAGGGCCTCAATGCAGTCATGCATTTCAGTTTGTAATGTCCTATACATTGTATAATATCTGGGGTTCACATCAAGTTCTGGTGATAAAAGAGATGATATTTCAAGTGTTTGTCAAGTTACATATCACTCACAACTGCCTGACCCTAACCAACAATTGGGGACTGCTGAACACAATTGCAGCCTACCTATTGACTGTCTCATGCAGTTCTATTCCAATAATAAATAACAACATTGGACCTTGATAACATCACACCTGCGCTTTTCATTTCTCTCTCCTTGTACTTGTTCCATCTGCAGTTGAGAGGTTTGGATCAGGATCAGCAGACAATCATAACAAGGTTGTGAGAGGGTGCTAAGAAGATGGATCCAGGCTCTTTTCATAGGTGCCCAGTGCCAGGGCAAGAGGCACAAACTGGAACACAACAGGTTCTGTCTGAACATCAGGAAGCACTTCACTATGCAGGTGATGGAGCACTAGCAAGGACTGCCCAAAGATGCTGTGGAGTCTCCCTCCTTGGAGATATTTAAAAGCCACCGAGACATGGTTGAAGCTGGAGCAGTGACAAAATTGCAGTGCTATCAGTCACTTGTTCAGTCTGCTGGGACAGAATTTGCAGCAGTAGGCTTTATATTTAATGACTGCAGATAGAAGAGTTATATCATTACTGTGAATATTTGGTAGTTTGGGATGTTCAAAAATGCATAAATGAGTTAAATTAGAATAGATTCAATCACTTGGTCATGTTGCATTTTACATTTGATTATTGTGCTACACCTGGACTTCTATTATCTTAGCAACCAGAACTAATAATACTCCATTTCCTACTACTACTATTACTTAAACCCTACAAAATATTTTTTCTTCCTTTTTTCTCACTTTTCCTGCACTGGACACCAAAACCCAGTTCCTTCTCTCCCCTGCAATCAATGGCCAAGCTGCTGTTGCAAGCCGCTCTAAATGCCGTTTGTAATGTGACTGAAATGAAGAATTGCAAATTCAGGCCTTCAGAATATCGATCTCTTTCTCTGTGTGGTAGTACAGGCTTGCTTTATGAAGCTGTTTACCATATGGGATTCAGATTCCCATAGTTTTTGCATCTGCATTTTCAAGTTGCGTATGTAAAACTCAACGCTGCTTCTGATGCAAAGCTGATGAGGCAGCCCATTGAACTAAGTTCACCAAACAAAAAAATAACACTTTCAGATTAGGATGTACTTTGCCATTATAATGTGAGGTGCTCATACAATATACATGAAAGAAACATTTCATTAATACATGTTGCAAATTCATTCAAGGACTCAGAGATTCAGGAAGAATATGGCTTTCCATCCAGTGACAACACAGAAGCCCTATCAACATCAACAGGAGTTTGGAGCACACACTCTGTGGGGATAATTTCATTTGTGGACCTTTGTACCAGGCTCAGGTGCTGGCAGTGGGGTGCTGTGGGGCCTCTGCCTGAGGTGATGCCAGGGTTGCCTCATGCCAGCCCCCGCCAGCTCCAACGGCCCCACTGCAGGGCACGGCCAGGCCCTGCAGCCACCCTGTGAGAAAGGACAAGATGCTGCATAAAGGGTAGAGGAAAAAAGCATGAGACACTGCCCTGTGAACATCAGGGGCAGAGAAGGAGGAGGTGCTCCACATGCCAGAGGAGATACTCACCAGCAGCTTGCTGAGACAACCATGGTGGAGCAGGTTTATCCTGAAAGGACTGCAGCCCATGGAGACCCCACACTGGAGCAGGTTTGTCCTGAAGGACTACAGTCCCTAGAAAAGACCCCACTAGAGCAGGGGAAAAGCACGCAGAGGAAGGAGCACCAAAGAGGATCTGCTATGAACTGACCACAGCCTCCATCCCTTTGCATCAGTCCAGGTGTAGGTGGGAGGTAGAGGAGTTGGGGATGGAGGAGTGCCCTACATGTAAATGAATCCCATGCACAAGTCCGAAGTTTTGTCTTTTCCATACCCCTCTCTCCCATTTTCTGAATTGGTGGACTGTGACTTTAATCCCTTTCCATGTGCCACAGCTGCACAAGAAGCTCAGGCCTTGACTGCA
The DNA here is from genome assembly GCF_009769625.2 of Cygnus olor. Classification (NCBI taxonomy): domain Eukaryota; kingdom Metazoa; phylum Chordata; class Aves; order Anseriformes; family Anatidae; genus Cygnus; species Cygnus olor. The sequence goes on from NC_049169.1 coordinate 82,134,856, forward strand.
TGTCTTGTTTGTTAAAGCCTTTTCTCATCTAATTCTGCTTGTGTCTCATGTTTGAGTATCAAATTAGTATTGAATCCTGAAAATTGAAATATTTCAGTGTTATTAAAAACATCTGCTATTCTTATGGAATTTTTCAGTGAAGATGGTTTTCATGAAGCCAAATAATTTTGATATGAAAACAGTTTTTTTTTTGGTGCGTGTGCGCGCGCACAAAAAATCAATTCCTGTAGATATTCCTTGAAAATAATCCTGAAGGGGAGGCTGATTCTCTATATTCAGAGTACAGTGCTTTCTTCTGAAATACCAGCCCTGATAACAGGAAAGATAAAGTAGGAAAAGATGTCATTGAAACAGAAAGTGGTTTTCAGATATAAGTTGAGTTCAGCAGAAGAGAGGGATGGAAACAAGATCTTTCTTATCATATTCTACTGCCACAGTCCTGCAATTCAAGTACTACATTACAGCAGTGGAAGAAACCCACAGAAATGTATCAGAACCAAAGGAAATGAGGAGGCAATTTAAAACACTGATTACCTTATATTACATACTAAAAAACCGTGAAGTATCTGCTATGTTTATGTAGAACTACTCATATATAAGCCATAACACTTAACTTTTTGACTATAGTAACCAAGCTAAATGTTCCTGTGTCTGGTCTTACTCTTCAATTAGTTTTTCAGGGTCTGAACTACAAAACTAATATTGTGGAATGAGGACTGGAACTAATTAGATGTTGCCAGTGACAGAAGAAGGATGAACTAGCCATATAAACTTCAGCTGGCCTGAGACCTTGCTTAATACCATATTAGATGACTACAGATCTGTACCAGAACGCGAAAGAAAAGATTCAGGTCCACTGTCTATGGTGCACAATGAAGATAAACACTGGTTCCTCTACGACATTATAATCATTGAAGAATCAATGGCAAATTAAACTGCACAAACCCAGAGGGGAAAGCAGCACTATGGTAAATGAAGGGAAAGAGTCGAATCAATTATTTTCTTCCACTCTCCAAGCACAGTACTATTTATCACTATAGTCAGCGCAGCATTCAGCAGCAGAAGTAAAGACATCGAGTCATGACAAAAACCAACGTTTTTTTTTTTTTTTTTTTTTTTTTTTTAAATTTACTATTCTTTTCCTCAGAAATGGTAACTAAATCAGTAAGACTAGATTTTCACAGGATTTTGAAAAGAAGAAAAGGACACCAAGGTCAAACAATTAAGATTTTAACTCAAAAAAAACCCAACCTATTTTTATAAAATCTACAATCTCTGGTAAATACTATGCTAGAGAAGGTAGTTTAACTGATGAAACTGAATTTTGACTTGCCGTGTACTCAAAGGCCATGTTGGAGTGGAATGACAATTTTACTAAAAGGATAAGAACCAGACAGTGGTCTTTCTGAAGCAATATTAACTCCTTTTGAATGCAAGCTATTTTTAAAGCTTTTCATGCACTATTAGGCCTGATGACAGTGGATGGAGCTTCCCTGATTTTCAGTCCTTCTGTTGAAGAGTCCTAGTGTCTATTAGTTAGAATCCAGTTATCTCATCATCTGTTTAGACTGACGCTACTTTCGAGCTTACTCCTCCTGTGCATTATCATCAGTAAAGTTACATATCACTGAAATGAAGAACTTCATTCTACTATTTTAAACATCCTGTCTGTTAAACTAAATTTATTTGGAGTTCTAAGAGGATGAGAAGGAAGTACAGCCATACATTGTCTCAACTGTTTCCACTTAGGAGCAAGAATGACAACCAGTTGATGAACTAGGGGAAAAAAAATCTGCCCAGCTCCTTTTTTTTTGTTATAAAGTAAATCAACTCTTCTAAGATGAAAGCAACTGCAAAAATATAAATCTATTTAAACCAGAATAGCCATTAGTATAGAGCAACTACAGATCTGGACTGTGATCCTTTCCGTAACAGCTTCAGCAAACAGCTCCATACAAACTGGTATGCGGTACTTATTCGTGAAGCTTACCTTATTTAATGTTTTACTATATCAAAACATTTTTTTATTTTTTTTAAGAAATAAATTCAAGGAAAGTTTTTACAGTTTATGATAAAAGACTTGTACTTATTTTAAGATGCATTTTCTTTTGTTTGTCTGTTTGGTCAGTTTTGCTTTTTGTTTTGTTTAATCCAGTGAGAAAAACAAGGGTAAAAAATATGAATTGAAGGTCCTCAGTTTACATTTCTAGGCTGACAGGTGACACACACTTACGCAGATAGTTTTTTCCAAGAGTTTAAGTTACTTGATTCTCTGTATGGTATATTTACTGCCTAAATAGTACCACAGCAGCAGTTCACCTAGAATAATTCAAACAGGGAAAAAAAAAAGAAAAAAAAGTTGTGTCCTTTTCCGCCCACTCTTACTGAGAGACTCGAGCAGAAACCCAAACATCAGTATCAGCCTGACAAACTGTGGTACATGACATAAAATGTAGCCTAAATCCTAAATACACTCTACTGAACTGCCTACACATGAAAGCTTGGTGTGAGGAGCTAAACTTATGACAAAAGAGAAACATCTTTTTTTCCCTACTAGCCTCATAAACAATCTCTCTACCATTAGGTCTGCTAATCTCTAATGTTTCCTTAATTTCTCTGACTAAATAAACTGAGATTAACTTTGTAGAAGGGGCAACTTTAACAAAGACATTTTCCTCAGAGGAGTCCATAAATGAGACAGCAAGCAACAGAACATGATTTTTACATAAGAAATCAATATATTCGTAGTTCAGTAAATGTGCAATGCAGAGTAAAAAGCATGACCTGGAATACGAAGGAGCGTAAATAAAGAGCAAAAACAACCACCAAAAACCAACCAAAAAAAACCCATTAAGTGTAAAACAGTGATTTCCAATAGTTTTGTGCATTGGAGCCACCCAAGAAAATTGACAGTGCTCTGCATGCTCCTGGGCTCAAAATTTTGTCCCTGCCCGCTCCCCAGACTGCTGGTCTCTCTTGAGGAGAGAAATTAGATTAGAGTGCTCACTGTTCTGTCTTTTCTGCCTGCTGTGACAGGAGGAACACAGAGACACTGTCCAAGCGTGCAGGATTCAGAAAAGCAACATCCACCTAGAGGTCAATCTGGTGAGGTATGTGAAGGGTAAGAGGGGCTTCTACAAATACTTGAGTACCAAGACGATGATGAGGAAAAAAGAGAGCCTGCTGCTGAAAGTGGTAGAGGACCTGTCAACAAAGGATACAGAAAATCCTGAGGTATTCAATGCCTTCTATCACCTCAGTTTTTCCCTCTAGTCTCAGGGGCCTGGGGATCCCAGTCCTGAGACTAGAGGGAGAAGACTTGCCCTCTGTGAAGGAGAAACAGGTTGGAGATCACTTAACCTGGACACACACCAGTCCCTGGGACCTGACACGATGAAACCATGAGAACCAAGGAAGCTGAGCAGTCTCAGTGCAAGGCTGCTCTTGATGAGCTCTGAGAGGTCATGACAATTGAAGGATGTTCCTGAGAACTGGAAGAAAGCAAACATCACTCCTGTCTTCAAGATGGAAAATCCAAGTAAGAGTAGGCCAGTCAGCCCCACCTCAACCCCTGAGAAGGTGATGAATTGAGCTATTCTGGAGCCCTGAAGGTCCTCTTGGACAACAAGTTGAGTCAGCAACCTGCCTTTGCTGCACAGAAGACCAAAGGCATTCTGGGTTGCTCTGCAAAGAGTGTAATCAGCAGGTCAAGGGAGGCGATCATTCCCGTCTGGTCTGCTCAAGTGAGGATACATCTGGAGCTCTGGATCCAGCACTGGCTCCTCAGCACAAGACTGACACAAGCTTAGCAGAACAAATCCAACAAAGATAATTAAGGGACTGGAGCATCTCACATACAGGGAAGCTGAGAGACCTGGGACTGCTCAGCCTGGAGCAGAAAGGACTTAAGGGGATCCGATCCATGTATATAAATACCTAATGGGAGGAAATAAAAAAGAGGGAACCAAACTCCTCTCAGTGGTGCCCAGTGACAAGAAAGACAAGAGGAACAAACTGAAACATGGGAAACTACACTTAAAAATAAGAAAACACTTTTCTACCATGAGGGTGAGCAGAACAGGTTGTGTTGAGAGAGAGTCTCCATCCTTGAAGTTATACAAAATCTGAGAGGACACAGACCATGGCAACCTGCTCTAGCTGACCTTTATCTAAACAGGGTTGGACTAAGCAATCCCTAGAGGTGTCTTTCCTCCTGCTTCACTGTCTGGGAACCACAGTACCAAAATATGCAGTCCATAGACTGTCTCAGGAATTTAAAAAAAAAGTCTCTAACATAAAATGAGAAAAGGCTCACAGAAAATTAGTCACAATATCCTCAGAAACTGTAGTATAGAGTGACTAGAAAAGTTATCGGCAGAGGTTGACTGGAGTTAAAAAAAACTAGGAAAAATCATTTGTCCTGTGGGCAGTTCTCAATGCATGGTCAAAAACTGAAAGTTGAGGAGGTTTGTGCTGAGAGTTGCTTGGAATAACCTCATGATTCCATGGGCAAGCAGAAAGCACATATAAAATGACGCTAAAATATGCTATGCAGTGTCCTGTCATCTAAGTGCTTCTCGTATTCAGGCTGATTATTTCCCTGAAATGCAACAATGAATCCTAACTTGCAAGCTATTTTCTTGCACAGACCTACAGTATTGTAGGTTATGTTCTCTATTTTATATTCAGTCACTCACAGGGGAGCAATCAAGTAATTGGTAACAGTCACCAGTGAATCCACTGGATAAAATTTTCCTTAAATCCAAGAGGTGATTTCATTCTTTTCACGAGCCTTTTTTGTTGAAACTGCTTACGTAGCAAAAAGCTGTGGAAAGTGAGTGTAGACGTGAAGACACACTCAAGACACATCACAGTCAATCATCACAGTCAAGAACCCAAACAAGAAAGTGAGAAGGAAGGGTCTTAGCTAAATTTTTTACAGTGCAGGATACTGTGTGAATGCATGCACAGGCACTTTTGTGAGAGGCAGAGGCAATGTACTTTTAGAGACACCTCTAATCCACTAAAATTTACCCGTTTCAAATGCAGAAGAAAATGTTTTTGGCTGTTCTCCATTCTTGCCAGGCTGCCTGGCATAATTCTTACTTGCGGATCACTATTTCTTTATAATTAAAGATGCCTTTGATGCCTAAAGATGCATCACGTTTTGAACATGAAACCTCTTTAAAGCTTCTGAGGTTACAGATACAAAAACTCAGGCAAAACGGAGCAGAATTACAGTCTCCAGAAGCTTCAACTGACTTAATTCACACAACTCTAAAATACAATTCTTTTGAAACGTAACTAATAGACTACCTACAATGTTGCTGTCTTTTAAGTGTTTTGACCTGTTTTAATGAAGTTTTCCTTTCCTGACTGCAATTCAACAAGAGTGAAACAAAACTGCATTTCTTTGACTTAATTCTGAACCCAAATCATAATACTGCCAAGCCATCAGGTACTAGTCTACATGTACTAAACAGAAAACAACAGAAAAAAAGCAACCTGCATGCTATAAAACCATTGGTTGGCATTTTTCTTGGGTTTTGTAACACACACAGACCTCCCCCCCACCCCCACCCCCCATCTGGAAAAACAGCATATCAAAAGTAAAATTCCCATTAGGATACTACTTGTGAATGACAGGCAGAAAAAGGCAAAAAAAAAAGGACAGAAAAAGAGAGGTATTCAACTCCTACTATATCAGGTTCCTCCATCTTCAATTTGTATAAACTCCTTTTACAGAAAAGTAAAACTATACAAAAATTAAGAATCTTCTGTTCAGACTTAAATAGGTTCATTCTAAGAGGTGTGAACTTGTTAAAAGCAATAGTATCTCTTCAAAAATAGTAAGAATATGGTTCTGCTCTAATCTGAATTTATCATAAATTCAGTAACAGTGGACTCAGCCCTGTATTTTTCAATAGACAAATCTTAAGATCTGGCTAAATATCAAGTCTTTTTTTTTTTTTTTGCCTTTTGAAAATACAACCAAGCAATGATCTAAATAAGACAAGAACTCATATCTTATATTACAGATGCATTATCTCCTTTTCCCCTCTGGCATGTTAAATCAGCAATCCCCATCTTGACCACCACGACTTTCAAAGGAGTGTTTAGAAAAAGCTATGTCCTGTTATGAAGTTCCCAATGTGAAACACCATATTTTTCAAACTGCTTTTCTAGACTAAATACTCATCACTTTTATATCATGAAACCTCTTTAAAGCTTCTGAGGTTACAGGTATAGAAACTCAGGCAAAAATAGGATTAGTAATGCCTTGATGTACTTCTGATATATCAGTAGATATATCTTTTCTTTAAATGCAGAATTAAAAGACAGATGAAAGCATTTACATATTCTAATCAATTTATTAATTGGAAGACTATCATCTACAAAGGGAAAGCTGTGAATCTCCAATTAAAAAATATGAATAAGAAATGGTGTCAATTTTCAAATATTAAGTAGGGGACATTTGAAGCAGTAAAGTGGTAGTTGTCAAAAGTACTTCCAAACAGTCTCACATGGAAAAGAAGCAATGTTTGATAGAAAGAAAATCCAGTGCCTGAAAGGTAAAGAAAAAAGAAACACACATACATTTGACTGCATTTGGACTCCTCTGTTATACTGATTTAAAAAAGCAAAGGTTTTTCAAAGGCATTTAGCTTTAAACATTCACAGTACCTTTGAATGTCCTCAGCAGGACCAGAAAAGAGGGATTCAATTTTCAAAGATAATTGTGTCAGATAACTGTCTCATCCCTTTTCAGAAACAATCTGATAAATACCTAATTACCAGCCAAGTGATTTCAGAGCCACACAGATGGGCCTGAGAGAAGGCTACAGGGAATGACAAGGTCCCCTAAAGCCATCAAGAGCAAGAAGCAGTTGGTTTGGGAATTACTTCATTTCTTAGGTTGGTAAAATGCATAGAAAGTCCCCAGAGAAAACAAAATGTTCATAAAACGTTGAAATGGTAAACAGCATCAATATTTAACCCGAGAAGTAAAATATTAATTTTCAAATAAAATGGGACTCAGTACTACAAAACAATTACATTCCAAGTACTCAATACTCATTTTACCAGAAAGCTTTCATACACTACTTGGTCTAACCTGACCTATTGTTGATATATAATACTGTAAAAAATAAGTTACCTGTAATTTGTACTGCAATGTTGTTGCAAATTTAAAAAGCATTCTGTTCTTACACAATTATGAATTATTATTATAAATTTAAAAACTTCCATGGAAGCAGCCTTAACCAGCGAACTAGAAAGAGCTTATAAAATTTAATCATAATTCTAATATTATGACTCTCCTATTTGTTGAAAAAATGAATCGACAATTTGTGAAGCAAGCCTATTTTTAAAATCCAGAATCACTTCACTTTTGAATTACTTTCATCCTTTAAAACAAAACACAACACACAAGTATATACAGCATCTCAGATTTCAGTGAATCTTTTACAGTGTGAACTTCCAAAAGCCAATCCTGTAATCATTCTGAGTTCCTTGTGCTTGGAGAAGTGTTGGCCCCTACCACACAACCTAAATGTTAACGGAGTGGAGAGCATGAAATATCAACATAATGTTGCAGAGTTCAGAATCACAGATGGGAAGGAGAAGATTACTGATAATGCTTCGACAATATTAAATTGACCATGTTATATATTCCTCAGGCTTTATGAAATGTGTTTGCTTTGTGAAAAATGCAACAGATCTGGGATGGTAATCTCTGAAGTACACATTTCTGACCTGACTCTGCTCCCAGACTGGAGCAAATTGATTGGAAATTTGCAAATGCAATGAAACGGGATAGATCTATGCACTTCTGTAAATCCCAGCCACATAATTTAAAAAATAAAGACACAAAAGCGTTACTTATACGTAGCAGAGAGGTGAGTCAATGCTGTTGAATTCACAATGTGGGGACAAAGATTTAAACCAAGCTGGCTGATTTTACCATCAAGTGGAACAGTAGTGGTGATACCTTCAAGAGCAGAGAGACCATTTTAAAACCTGTTCCTCTCAGATTCTCACCTATTAAGTGACAGCATTTCAGCATGCATCATTATTTGTCTTGCATACAGAAAGAAACCCAAGCTTGCCTAAAAGAGCTGTCACACTGCTAGCATTTAGGTTCCAGTGGGCAGGGTAGCATAGACAGTGGGGCAGACAGGCCCTGGGGCTTTGTGGGTCTGGAAATTAAGATTTAAACTCAGATCATAGCTTTGGCATAACCGGTGTTGTGAAAGTGTATTTAAACATGGAAATAATATTTCTCAGGTAAAGCATCTCCCCGGCTACAATTTGGCAAAAAGACTTCTGAGCAACAGTCACTCAATGCAAAATAAAACCCAAACTGCACTTCAGTGCATGGGCAAAACTTTGTTCTCATCTAGCTGCCATGCTTCTTACACATCTATCTGTCATGGCAAAGAGGCAGTAAATGCCCCCTCATAATTTTAAACCTGTGAAATAATAAAAAAGGAATACTAGACAAAGTTTCAGTGCACAAAGCAAAAGAGGGGGATGCTCTCCACTGCAAAGTTATGAAACAGTAAGCATCTGGGGACTGTGGAGTGCAGTCTCAGGCAGCAAAAAGGCTTGCCAAAATTCTTTTCCTCTGAGGATTTAACTTTAAGGAAAAGAAAAATAGCTTGGCTTTTGCCCTTAGTAAGAACAGAAGCAATTAGAAAGGATTTGTGGATCCAGCCCCACTAACACGCATTCTCAGACACAGGAATTTACATCAGAATTCAAAGAATATTCAGCTCTACCCCAGAAACACATTCATCCTTCTGGGGTCATCAGTAAAGGTGAAGCTAAAACAATATAGGGACTTCCAACATTGTCTGCTTCTTGGTTAAACAGACTTGTGTGAAATGCTAACTCCTTGGGGAAAAGGAAGAAGATTCCAGCTTCCACGAAGACACTGGAAGAGTAGCAGAACCCTTTTGAAACGGAGACTGCTCTGATGAAGTCGGGATGGCTGTTAACAGCAACCCCTCCTCTGCCTCCCTGGATGGGACCACAGCTTTCAGCTGCAGCACGGGGCAGCAAGCAGCTGAGCTGTCATCACAGGGGTGCTGGGGACTGTCCGTGCCTCTGGGTAGCCACGTCCTGTCCATACCCCAGTGAGCAGGAGGACTTCTCCCAGGAAGTGAGAGAAGTACTACTGCATCCTAGCCTTTCTGGGACCATGCTAGTAGCTTTTGACTATGTTTCATACCTAAAGCAGGCTTTATCTCACAGTTGACTTGCTCCCACAAGCTTGTTCCTCATTTAAACCAGGAGTTGAGCATGAAGTGAAAAGAAACAAAGATTTACAAGCACTGCATTTCTACAGTTCCCGAGATAGTAAGCCTTTCGGTTAAAGGAAAATATGATACAGTTGCCATCCCCTTCCCCAAGACAAATGCAGGGAGGACACAACCACTGCCCTTTCCATTTGGCTAATGGCTCCATGCTGAGCTGCATACCAGCTAAACAGGAGGGAGATGCTGGGTAGTGCAAAGGTGAGCCTGGCCTTAAATTGTATGGGAGAGAGTCAAAGATGAGATCTGGGATTATTTCAGTGGATACAGGACATGTACGTTTCACAACCTAAGTCTTTCTGGCCCTGCCATTTCTGCTTCAGCCTCCTAAAAGGAGAATGGCCAGTGGAGGCAGGGGACCACAGACTATATGTAAGAAAGCACTATTCTGTAAACCCTGGTAATATCTCTTGATTAGGCTTTATGGAAGGGATTTATTTACTCCATGTGGTGTCAACCACCTACAAAAAGTTACTATATCACTAACAAGACGCTTCCAGAGTATGATAGGCTCCCTGTTCCTACAGGTAGGAGGGAAGAGAAAATCTGAGGCAATACCCAAAATCCCACTTCCAATATTTTTATTGATTTGAAGTTTCAAGTGAAATGTTTTTTAAAACTGCACTAAGTTTGAGGAAGAGCAGGATATGTAAAAAAGTTTCCTTCATCATCTAAACATTAATTTGAAAATGCAGATAACTCCTTAAAAGATCATCCCCCTTCCCCAGCCTTAGTTTTTCCTTTTAAGTTAAATTAAAAATAATAATAATAAAAACTTTAATCATCTCATCAGTTCAAGAATACAAATTAAGTTTTGAAGGTATTTGTTAAAGAGCTGGTAGTAGCAGAGAACTTAAACTGATAGACCAAATATTTTCAGCCTGGAAGGTTTTCCCTGTGAGAAGGCTTCCAGACCACTATTCCAATCTCTGAGAGAGAAGCTGACAGAGTACATTAGTATATGAAGCACAGTAAATTAGAGTGTGTTTTAAGTTTTGTTTCCAAGTATGACTGTAGAAAAAGAAGGGATAAAGCTCCTAAAAATGTTCTGACCTGGAATGTACAATGGATATGGAAAACAGAATGAAGGTTTTATGTCTCAGTAAGGACCGCCAAACCAAAAAATTCTGATGGAAAACTTGAAATAACGTTTACGTGCAAGAGTAAATAACCAAAACCACACATCTCACAATAATGAATTCTGGAGTTTCAGGTTGCACAGTAAACCAAAGCCCTGCAATAGTTCTCATTCATGCAAGGAACACTCCTGATAGAAAACATTCAGCTCAAACCAAAAGAATTTCTTTCTGTCAGAATATCTAACACAGCAAAAGTTCAGATTAGCTGGCTATGATTTTGAGAGGTCCCCAGTTCTTAGCATGGATCCTCGCACATTTTATATCTGTCAGATGCATAATCAGATGCTCACACATGTACCAGGCTCCCTGTAACTGTAATGGACACTAGCTATAAACATATTTTAAAAGTTATGGATGTTCCTGCCACAACTGGTGTGACCTTTCCTAACAGAGGAACTGCTGTATAATCACTCTCAGGTGGGCAAGAAAATAAAGCATCTTGAATCACTGAATCCAGTCACATCAGCAGGAATTTGAAGACGTGGACTAAATAACTAAACTGCTAGCTCCTAAATCTTCAAAGACTAGAGCTTAAATATTCTTGAGCTGGACTAAAGCTGTCAATTGGAATAGAGATGGACAACCCATTTCCTAGTAGTAAACCATGATGATCAAACAAATTCATCATTGGTGAATACTTTGCAAAGGACAGGAAAAAAAAAAAAAAAAGGCTGAATCCACAGGAATCATGTATTCATGACTTAATAATCTGTATTTTATCATATTTCATTTCCATGCTTCTCTCAGTCTGGGACTGCTAGAGGAGTGACTACCATGCAGGCATTGTGCCAGTATCATTTTAAAATGGCTAAGAGTGGTTTATGAGAAACATTTTTCTGACTTTAAAGACAGTTTCTGTTTCCCCCCATTGAAGCAGCCGTGTCTTTGGAAGCACCTGAAATAAAGTGGTGTTCCTTCTCTAGAACGTACTAGAGAATCTAGTTCTGTGCTACCAGAAATAAGAGAGCAGTGCAGCAAGACAATATCACACACTTCCCTTCTGAACTGGCATCAGAAGCAGAGGCTGTTAATTGGACAGAGAAAATTTGTGCTGGCTTGGGCTACTATGTTGGACTGCCACTTTCGGAAGGCAATATTTCTTGAGGACTACAGAAAAGGCAACATTGACTGAACTTAGTGAAAGATAATAAAAAGGGGGGGGGGTGGGGGACCAAGACAATTTTATGCCATTTACTGTTTATAATTAAAAAGTGAGCTACAAAGGCAATACCTCACCTTCCCCTGCCCTAATTACTCTGAAGATCTGGATCCACACAAATGGGTTCTTTGCAGCCATCTAATGCTACAACCAGTGAGAAGAAAACGATAGGTTCATATGGAGAGAATGTAAATTTATTCACATCTTGAGCATGATTTATCATAAAATCAGATGAATTAATTAGTATTATTTAAGAGGTTCATAACATGCAAAGTCATGTTCCTTGCACACATTCAACTAATTCAGAGCTACTGTCCTCCAGTTCTTTTCCTGTCAGTGAGAGGGAAATAAATTTATTTCAAGTCCTTGCTCTTATCTGCGCCAACCCACATCACAAGCCGCTTTCCAATCATTTCCTGAAAAATGTATACTTAATTTGCTTTGGTCTACTAGATCTCTAGTACATACTGGCAGACAAAAGTAACTTTGTTGAATATCACTGAGAGAATGCTCTACAGAGCCCAAAACAACCCTAAACTATTAAACTGCAGGAAAGTAACAGCTACTTTTTTTCCCAAGGAAATGAGTATGAGCTAGCATATTTGTATGTGCTTATACTGTATGACCATCTTGCACAGTGAGCACTAAATCTGAAGCCTCTAGTTACATATGAACGTAATTTATAAATTGATGCTTAATAAAAATAAAGCTGCTTCTACATAACCACACAGCAATTCAAGAATTTCTGTCTCAAACAAAATATTTTAATTTCTTCCCTTGTGCTCTTATTTCCTTTATATCCCCCAATGTATACTTTTAGTAACATCTCTTTCACCAATACCACTATCCTAACACTAGTAAAGATTCAGCAAATTAACTTCAAGTCATTACCATTACCATGGGATGATCTGTTCAGAAGCACAAAGTCTTCAATTATCTTACTGTTTTTGTCCAATGGCATATACCTTTGTTAATAAATTGTTCCCTCCATAGCAAATGTGTAACAGCTGAAAGCGATTTTCTCTCTTAGGCTGAGGTGATGCTGCCATGCGAAACTCTTTCACAGTTCCCCCGAGGTATCTCCTGCTGCCACAAAGATACTGCTCATGCAGAGCACGCAAGCAGCTTAAGCCATGAACTGAAGCACTGGCAGATGAAAAATCAACATCTCATTTTCATAAAATGAACATTGCCCCTCCCAGCATTTAAAGTTCTTCTCTGAATGGGGAGGAAAGAGTATGCTAAAATATGCTGCTTTGCTCTGGGGCCACTACTGTGTATTTTTGGAAGACAGTAACTTCATCAGGACACCAAGAAAAAGACTACACTTAGGAATGCCTACAAAAAACATCTCTCTGCTACCCTTCCCCAGTAAAATCTGCTTAAAAATATTCTCGCAGATAAAATATAACCAAATACACAATAATGCAAGACTAACAAGCTGTTAACATACTTCAAGGCAATAGATGCTGCTCTACAGCTGCTGGCAAGGAAGACCAAGACAAATAGGAAAGTATCACCTGAATAAAAATGACAGTAGGTTTAATTACAATGAAATGCAAAATCCCAAACTCCTGAAAAGCAGTTAGAAAACCAAGATAAAGAAACTATTTCAGATTGGAAAATTTGCCACTCAGAAAACCAAAATTTTCCTGAAAAATTTTCCTGAAAGAACACAAACAAACAAAAACACTTTCCCTGTTTAAATATTCAGGCTCCAGTCTTCAAACGCTGATATTTATGAGACTCCACTTTTGGCAATTTGCTCCACTAATCTAAAATAACATTGCTCCCATTTACATATAAATTAAGCCAACTACATATTCATATTCTTTAAGCAGTTTATTTACTCCATACTTAGCAAAGCATCTGCTTTAGTTTTCCATAATACAGGATACTGTATGATATTACATGTCATATGCAAGTCTTACACAGGAAAATACAAGTCTTCTCTGAACATTTGGAACAACCTCAGTTGCACGCTAAGTGTGACACCACAGATTCAGAGCGCAATCTAAGAAGAAGGGAAGTAACAAACTTACCTGTGCAGGAATGACAATATAATTTTACTGCCCTTCCATATAGTGCAACCTGTCAGCCTAAACCGTAAGTCTAAAACACTAAATTTCACATATGAAAGTCAGTCTGACCTGCTGGGCAAACATTCAGGCAATTTATTTTAATGGATCACTGTCTCCATTCAAACATAAATCAAACACTCAGTGTTATTACTGTAGAAGATAAGAAACTTCTGATACCAGATCTATCTGCAAGTCATGAAACCTGCAATAAAATGCACACTTTATTAAAAATATTTAGTCACCGTTTCATTTTTTGATTCTAACATACACTTAATGAAACTATTTGCTAAACAGAACATATATAAGCAACTTTACTGACAAATCCCACAAACTTCTCTACTCCTGACCTTTCTTCTTCTACCTAATCTCCTCCCTCAGCTGTCTCACTGACATCCCACCTAGCGGGCATGCCAGAGGCTTAACACAGCCAAAATTGACCTCTGTCATCCCACCCAAGCACTGCATCACCAGCATCCTCCCTGTCATTAAAGCCTGTAATAAAAGTGTCATTTGTGTTGCGTCTTTCCATAGCCTTCCTAATCCAGATCCCATATAAATCTTTCTGCTGCCTCTTCTACACATTAAAGATAATTTTCTTCCTTTTTGCCTGCACAGCTAAATGCTCACTTAAGCTCTTGGTTCTCATTTTGATTCATTTATTCTCAAGCTCCATTACATCGTATCAGCCATTCCCTTTCAACCCATTCTAAATGCAATTTTTAGTTTTATCTCCATTTAGGTTTGATCACAATGGGTAAAAATTCCAAAAGCATAAAACAGCCTAAAAACCAAATATCCTTGAATCCGTTTAGGATTCTAAATGGATATGGGTCATTTTTGTAAGCACTCATGCAGCTAAAGATGCAGATTATTATTACAGACATGAACATCTACAAAAGCTTCTCTGACAATGGTACTTTGTCTCTTAAGTGTCTTGGAAATTGGACAATTTTACACATCCATCCATACTTGTAATCCTTCTGCCACCTTCTCTTGTTTCACGCACCTATTTCTTCAGACCATTTCTTAACTTTGTCCTTCTTTGTCTACTCTCAGCATTTTAAATACTACTTTTCCTCTGCTAACATCTATTTTATACACAGCTTTGTCGCTTTCTCCCATAAATGCCTACAATTTCATTTCACTTCATGCCTTTGGCATAAAACACCCTTAGAGAACTTCCTTCTTTAACAGTACACCTAATTCTGAGAAGCAGCTCATCAGTGCCAGCTAAGTTTTAAGATGGTCAATGCTATAGTAGTAACAAAGCAAGTAACTGTTCATAGAAAACATGTACCTGTACGCATAGATAAATACCATAGCTGGCTGCACATTGTCACTCTTTTAACAATGATGTTACATTCAAATCTATGTCACTTGTGTCTTACAATGAGATAGTGTCTTCACCAGGAATGATAAATCTTATATATATATATATATTTATACTTATATATTTCTATATAAATCTCGTAACTACAAAGACTATGTAGAAAATAAGAAACCTGACAGACAACACCAAGATTTAGAATCCATCCATACATAAACATAAATGTGCAATGTTTCATTCTCTCCTGACCATCTCTACCTAGGATTTTCCTCCCTCACCCATCTCAGTAAAACTTTGCCGGATTAACTGTTAGAAACTTAAGCTTTCCAAGAGTACATAAACACAAAGGAAGCACTACAGAAACATGTTTTTATGTTGGTAGCCAGAGGTGATGCACATGAAGCATCTGGTACAACTGGAGTCAGACATAAATTAACAGCGGTGATCCCCAACCTTGCCCAAGAGCAGGATGAAGTACTGGTTGACCCACAGCCAGCCAGTTCTACACCAAGCCAGAACTTCATGCCACAAAGAAAGCTGACCTTTATGGGCTGGGAACAGCTCTTGGCCCTGCACTGCTCTAAAATGGCAAGGAGTGATGGGAAAAGTGGTCAGCCAGCCACGAGCCTTGGAAATGGGGCTCTGCTTCCAGCCTGGGGCACTGGGATGGGTGAGAAGAACATCTCCCCAGGAAAGGCACGTCTCAGAGGCTTTGATAAACAGCACATTTTTTCTTTGGACTCCAAGTTAGCCCTGTATCACCCACAACATCAAAATGATGACTGCAACTCCTCCTCTGTTCAATGGACTGGGCTGCCCTATTCCCACTTCCCTGTTCCCTATGACCCTATCAAGATGAAATATTGTAATGTTGTAAGCATCAAACTTTCTATCCCTGTTTAATTAAAAAAAAAAAGAGAGACAATCCACCTAGAGTTCTCTTCAGTTCTGGCAACATTATTATTCATGATGCACCCAGCAAGCTAGCCATTTTCTTTTTATTGGGTCAGTTTTTCACCCACCCTATGGCTTAGCTTCATAAATGGTGCAGGGAGCACGGCAGCCACAGCAAAAGCAGGCAGCCACAACTACAGAATAGGAAGCAAGGAAATGCCTCTGCTGGCAGCAGCTCACACTTCTGCCAACCTACAGGGACTACATGAACATGACTTGAAACTGTGACCAAACCACAACTAACTTATCAGAGATTTGCCATAGTAAACCTCTACCTTCTGGATGGACTGTTAAGGGTGTTCTGGCTGGACCACACGCGAAAGAGAAGAGCACAACAAACAAAACCTAAAGGTGAAGATATTCAACACTCTGCATAAGTAGGGCTTTATACTTAGTGAAGTCACCTAAGAAAAACTCCACGTCTTTCAGTAAGTTCTATCCACAATGGAAGATGCGTGTTTTTCCACTTATTCCATTCCACAGCTAAAAACTAAAGCAATATTTAATTAATCTAATCAAAGCACTGGAGCCTGTTACTTAGTAAACCAGTTACAGCTTCTTTGCTGTTAGAATGGTTTTGTTAAAGTCTAAGTGTGACAGCAAAAGCTATCATCTATTCTATAAAAAGAACTCTATGTTAGAACCTTTATATGCATCCCATAAAATACTTGGAATTTTTCTTAAAAGAGGTACTAAAACTTCCCCCTTTAATTCATTAGCTTTCATTCAACTTTGATTGCTGCTATAAAATGCTATTTCTTTTTTACGATACCATGATCAGGCTTTTTGGCTTACCATAAAGGAAGTGAACATCAATCATTTGTATTATTCTATCGTGATCAGTGCTCAGAAGGGAATGCTCAAGTAATTTTATTAAATCAAGCATTACCTACAGCCTGCAGTTAAAGAAAAACAAACCACTGAATCCAGGCCTCTAGTTATCAAAGAAATATGAATTGCTCTTTTCAATATGTATTATTAAGCATCCTGCATAAAAAACCTAGTACTGTAGCCAAAAATGATTCACATGAGATATGTTCAGGGATGAAGCACTACAAAATTTCTGGCAGAAGTGATAATTCAGCACATTTTTAATGAGGGAATAAAATGGCCAGCACATATATTAGTCATCTGATATTATCTTTTGTATAACAATATGTACTCCTCTCCCTTTAACTGTTGCTAGCTGAAATAGCATTTGAGCTGAGTGGAGACCTGAGGGTTAAGCTCATAACAACATACAACCAGCACTGCTTTGCCAGGTCTTCTACTGAGTAGATCTTGGCTGCTACTCTCAAGACTCCACTTCTGCTAGAAGATGTAATCAAGAGAAACAGACAGTAAAGGACATTGAAATGACTCACATTTTAAGATGCATTTCCTCGCTTCCCATGAAAGTGTTTTTGATCAACAGAATACACATATTTCCTTACGTCTCATAGTGGAAGCAGTAACCACGAGCATGATGCACTCTTCCACATGGTCGGGGGCACACTGTCTCCCCAGCCAACCAATTCATAAAGATGGTTCCACATGCTAGACTTCATATTTTCTTACACCTCTCCAGAAGTTTGGAGAGGACTTCCTTTATGTTCTCCCTTTATGTTTCAGTGAATGTGGTGCTCACAAATCCTGCTGGATACCCTGTCCTGGAAATTGCTCACGTACTTTGTAGCATATCACAATGAACAGCACCGTAAGTGCTGCCAGTAACAACAACACTAGCTTATTTCCGCTGGGTCCCAAACTTTGGCTGGAAGTCTGTGGGAGTAATTGTATAGGCTTTTCTGTACATTCCTTGAATATGCGTTTCTGCTAAATTTAATTATCCTCTGTCAGAACTAAAATGGAGACACCCAAGTATGCCTCCATATTCTAAACACGTTACTGAAGATACAGGAGGGGTTAAAACCAGAGAAAAGGAATGTTTTACGCTACATCTCTAGACAAGTCAAAACAACATAATTAAATGCATTTATCCTCTTGCCTGAAAAGAGATCCCGTGCTAACAAATTTATGATAATGCAAGAAACTCCCGAGTAGAGCAAAACAGCCAATTAGTTGCTTACATATTTAAAAGCCTGGAAGAGGATGGAGGAAGCAACTTAACTTCAACGCCCCAGAGACATAAGCAGAATTTCTACATTTAAAAGAATATGGTTGCCTGGGAACAAGGGCTGGGAAACAGCCAGTCACATTAGAAGCGGAGAGAGAACAGCCCACAGCCGCATTACAAAATCCTGCCTCTAAAAAGCATCTTTCTATGGAAAAGCCATTGGAAGAAACATCAAGTTTCTGTGACATTTAGTTTGGTGTTGCAGGAAGACTGACATCAGTAGCAGACTTCGCAAGTTCTTCAAGTGCCACGTGCATGCATACTGAATTTCTGAGCCACTTCGGATCAACTCGGCTGTCCCACACCTGCCAGCTCAGAGCAGCTCATATCTATGCTGCTCTTTGCAAGCTCTGCTCTGAGTTGCCCAGTCACATTCACACCACATATAGTAACCTATGGCCTGCTACCCATGCCAGATACTCAGCCATGGGCATCTCCAATACATGTGCACACAGCACTGCTCTCACTACATCACCACCATCAGGTTTTCTTCCACATCACATGGGGTCTGGGAGGGATGTGCAACAGTTATCTTCTGAGAATTGGAATGCTTTCCCTGTGACCTATGGCAAAATTCAAGTCACAAGGATAACCTCCCCCACCCCATCCCCATCAGCAGAAAGCAGTTTGGTATTCTGAAATATTAGTGACAGAAACTGATGTGATTCCTGAAGTGTTGAGAGCAGAAGTGGGAGACAAAATCCGGCCCCTACAAGAAATGCCTTTTGTCTTTTCTTTTTTTTTTTTTTAATTTTATTTTTTGAAAAGTAATAGGCTACAACAACTGACTCCAGAAAAAAAAAAAGTTTTAGAAGTTCCCTAGAAAAAGCCTATTTTCCAATCATGGTTGTAGTTGACAATAGTAAACTATTTGCAGATAGCCTAGCCATCTAGCAGGAACAATTCATTCTTTTTCCCCTCACCAAGTTTATGTACTCACCTCCCAGCTCCTGCAAGGTGAGTGAAACAGTTAATCCTTACTGAGACTGAATAACTGGTGGTAAGGCTATAAAAACAAATCACAGAAATGTCTCAAAATATTTTATAAAGATCTAAGGCCTACTCACAGAGTAAGCAAAGCAGCAGTTTGAAGGCACAACTTAAAAACTACCATTGGTAAGAGTTTCTCTTGCTTGTATATTTATATCAACTCTACAAAAATCAGTGAAAAAGAAAAAAATATATACTACCATACCATAAATAGCTCAAAATTACTACATATTTAATCTTTTGCAATGTCACCTACTGGACACATGCAGGGAAATTTTCCAAGGCACACTTTGCATCACCACTGGTCCCTGTATTTATGATCAGGCATAAAAGGGGAAAAAAAAAAAATCACCACCACTGTTGTTCCATGCCTGTGCAGAGTCCCCTCTCCCTCTGATGTATTTGCTCAGATTCTCCTGTGTGTAGGGAAAAGATTGCCAGGCAGCTAAGAGCTGAGACGGACGAAGGACAAAAGCTCACACATGCCATCACAACCGTGCCATACTTTGCGATCGACAGCATGCCTCTACCCAAGGGCTCCAGCCCAGGGGTGGTGGTTTTCTTTTCCAGGGAGCACTACCAGCTCCTTCCTGCTGGTCTTAGTGCAGGAAGGAAAGAAGACTCAAAGAAACCGAGTTGTAAAGGTCTAAAGGTCTGGACCTCACTGTCCCCCAGGAAGCCTTGCTCCATCTGTTAACTGTTGGAGACATCCCTCTTGTTTTGCTTGGAGAAGTTTGGGACAAATGGTATATCTCTCCCTCCCTTTCTATTCCCTCCCCTTCTTTATATTACACTAGCATTGCTAGTATAGTACTGGGTAGCAGATATAAGCAAACATTTCTCTCTTGCCCACTGAATTCCAAAAATTTGCCTCAGGATTAAGTTAACATCTTTATTTTAATATCCATGAAGTAGAACAGAATATCAAGAATGTGAACTTCGAGGCTCGCCTTGCTTTCAGCAGGAGCTTGAATTAGCTGCCAAAGAGTAAAGTTTGAACATACTTAATCTTACATGCTCATATTGTTTTCCCATGTATTTGTAGTTGCAATCTCTTTTTCCCCCTCCATTTCAGTTCATTAATCCTGATTCTCTGCTTGCCACCTGACCAAAAGAAGAAGTTTGCTATCTTTCACATTTCAAGTTGTAATATCTAAGAAATAAAAGACAATGCCTATATACTACACATTTCAAGACAGGAAGATAATTTTCCTTGCTAGGCATTAGACGCTATAACATTAGAAAACAATTCTGCTGAAGCCATGTAGATCACTTCACTTTGCTTTATTTGCGCCTGCCTACAGATTTGGTACATGCTGTTCTTAAGTAAAATTAGATTTATACCTTGTTATATGAACTTCAACATTTCAATAGGGATAGTTAGAATTTGAAGTTGACAGTACACAGGACTATAGAACTAAAGCTTACTGAAATGATTTTAGGAAATACAGTAATTTATTTTGGGCTTTCTTATTTTGACTTCACTTTAATACACATTAATAACTTGCTACTCTAGAGCTAGGATTAAATTCTGTATATATGTAGAACTGTTACTTAACTCATGTTAAAATACCAAGGGAATATAAAAATTGTTTGATATTTGCTCCTGGAAGAATATAAGTGAGTTGAAAAGTGAATGCCTGAAGTAGAGGAAAAAAACAGACTCTACAGGAGGTCTGAGATGCTACAAAACACTTGTCAGATTAACTGTAGTCTCATCATTTGTCATTTCTCTAAAAGTAACTACTGTCAAATATAAATTAATTAATATTACTGCATTATCAGTGTCTCCTGCTTTATAGTGCTACTCTATTGCTATGTGGTCAATAGGTCACGTGCATCTAGTAACATCCTTGCATCCATTTAGAATAACTATACATAAAGCTCATTCATCATGCACTGTATAAAGCCCAAACACCATCTTCTAGCCTGCTATTATTTCTCTTTTTAATCAGGTCTAAAACATACAAATGTGTACAGAATTTGCTGAATCTTCCTCTTTATCAGTCTGCATTTTTACTGCTATCTGTTCTTTCATTTGCACATCTCCGTTCCCAATAGTACCCTCAACATGTCAGTGCTAGAGTTCTCTATTAAAGGCAAGCAACCCCGATTGATCATTCTCTGGTTCCCCCCAGTCCCAAGCCATTCACAATGGACCCATTGCTTCCTTCCATCACCTCAGCCTGAATGCCTGAAGCAATGTATCCGTATCTAAGCTTCAGATCGGATTTTCAATGAGCAAAGAACCTAATTAAATCAACTGGAAAAAGAGCTTAATCAATAACAAGCTGTAAACTCCCATCTTTGTTTTATCCGTATGTACATAAATTACAAAAGGAAAGTTGAATGCAGGAAAAGAGATTGAGAGAAGCACTATCCTATCTACACTATCCAATGCTTCCATTACATTAAGCCTCAAACTATTAAAAAGAATACCTCGAATTTTAATCAGGAAATGCAACATTCATTGTATGCTTTAGTTCAGGTAGGTGAACAAGGTAATTTTTTTTTTTCCTGCTTTCAGCTTTTCTTTTCAGCCCGCAATTTCTGCTCCTTTACAGACCATTCCTTCCACTATTCAAGGTACAAAATTCTTTTCAATTTCCAGTATACCCTAGATAGTAGTTTTAACTGCATACTGCAATCTCTGCCTTTGTCCATTCAGTTTTGGATGCAACACAATAGACACACATTCTTCTCAAATATGCCTTCATTATTCACAGTTTTCACCTTTTTTTTTTTTAAATACTGTGCATGCCATGTTATTTGAATGAGCTCCATAAAACATGGGATTTTCTGTACTGCTAAGAAGTGCTTTGGCAATCCAAATGGCACTGACAACCAGAAACAATACCCATTTGCATGAAAAGTTGTTAGTTTTTCTCCTCTGTTCACATTGTTCTTGCTGCCTAAGCATTCATAAACCATAAACTGCATTGCTATTTTGCAAAGCACTGCCTTTGCAGGCTCCCATTCTAAGCTAGAAAAGACTGAGCCAGCGAGCACGTTACTACAACGCAACTCATTCAGTACACATACATTCAACAGTGTGCACCATGTTGCACCTCAGGCACCTGCTTGGTCCTAAGCAACTTCTTAAAGAGTATGTTTTTTCTTAAAGAGCATGTTTTAAGAAGTACAGAGTCCACCTCACTTACAAGTTTATATAGAGGGTGTAGCCCAATACTGAATCTCCAGTCCGCCCTGCTGTGCCCACTTTGCTTATTCCAATTTGATTTCAAAGTACTAGATAACACATTCCTCTCAAACTTGCCTTATTTTATCTGCTTTTTGATACTTTCATATGCAAAATAAAAAGAGAGGATCCCAGAAATAAACTATTCCTAATATTTATTAAAATAATTCTATATCCTGGACTTGTAGCTAGCTTTCCATTCACGTATACACAGACCGACTTCTTGGTATCTCTCCTACCTTCCCTCGTGTAACCAGAAATGCCTCCAACTCCCACGGAAGTGGATGCATCCATATGTAATTTTTAAACCAAACAGTAAACTGGCACAAAAAATGACAGTAAAAACATACATTAATAGGTGAACGTAAACTAGATGTAATGGAAATATATATTTTTTCCAGTTAAGCCTGCATTAGTATTTTATCCTCTTCCCAATGGCACTGTTCATTTTTCTGAGTGAGTATATTAAAAAATGATGCAAGGAAACAAACCTAAGTTACATCTTAAACCTTGCTTACTCAAAAATATAGGCCTCTACATCTTCCTACAAAAGTTACATTTGATTTATAGTTGTAAGGTTTTCAGAAAGAGAATAATTATGAGACTTACCCTTAGCTTCTAATTATTTTTAGTGTCAGGAAAAGATTTTGGTTCAGGAAATAATTTACAAGGGAGTGAAGAATTCTAGTGAAAGTTATTTAAAAAGTGTTTAATATCAGGTTTACTCAGTATCCACCACACAAGTATTTTAAAGTCATCACCTGCTTTGACTTCAGAGGCTGTATTCTACATTATGTTAATGTTAGATAGTTAATATCTGCAGTATGTGTAATTAGTCTCTTCCACAAATTTACTCTCTATATAGGCATATACATAAATATATACAAGGCTGTATATATCAGATGTTGAACAGTATAAATTCCTCATTAATATTTTAATAGTTCATTCTTAACATCTAACTTAATTGTGTTAGACTGTTACTAAATAAAGATAAGCGATAAGACAATAAGATCCCCTTAAATTAAGTATATTGTCTCTGAGTTCTGAAACCTTGAACCATTAGATTCATGCCAAAAGTTTTGCTCAAAGGGGAGCTTCAGTTAAACTGGAAAGCAGCACAACTGAAACAACCTTCCTCAAACTGGTAGCTATTGAAAATAAACAGACATCCCTGTGAACTGCTTCACTTTGCAAGTAAGGGGCTGAAATAAGTTATTTTACTATTTTCTTTCTTCTACAAGTTCAAGCTTAAGAGAAAAAACTTCACTGGCAATATAAATGGGAAAAACAAATATATATTAAAAATTACATAGTTCAATGTGCATATAGTGTGTTGGGCTATTTTGAAGTTACAGGAAACACTAATTCAGTAATTCCATCATTGGACTGTATATCACAGACTATAACCACATTGGAAAGAACAAAGCTTGCACCTTGAACATTTAAGAAATGGTAAAAACAAGAAGCCACTTTACATAAGCAGTTGCAAAGTTAGTCTTTATTTGTTGGTTTTTGTCTCGTTTTCACACAGAAATGCCTGTGCAATTGAAGCTGTCTTCTACTTGCTGATCATGAGCTATTTTCATTTAGAGTCCTGATTGCAACGGAAGCCTTGGGGCACTAACAAATTGTAAGAAACCCATTTATATGTACCTACATGGAATATCTGACACACATATTCAGCTTGAATACTTTTCTTAAAAATGACTGCAGTTATCTGTTTCTTTGATCCAGAGACAGTAACAGAAAGAACCTTCCCAGTATGGGTCCCTGCCAAAAGTTAACTGAGTGACAGAAGCGTTAAATCCAGAAAAAGGTATTTGAGGAGCAGAGACATGCCAAAATTCTCATTATACTCAGAAAAACATACTACTTTGAAATGAATGTTTTATGACAGTAGTACACAAAATGGACTATAACTGTTTACATGTATATAAATGTAATTGCTAATTCAGAAGTGTGATTAATGAAAAGCAGTGTAGCAAAATCAAATCTGGTTTATCATTACTAATTTCCATCATCTGTTAATGTATTGGCTGTAATTTTTATTTTAATGAAGTAAGTTTTTAATGTCTGTTGTTAACTACTGTTAAATGACCACTTTTCTACCACATCTGGCTTGTAATTATATATAAAGAGCAGCTGCTCAGATGTGCTCTACCATTTGAGAGATATGCTCTTTTCCCTTACAAATATATCAGCATTATGCAATATTTGTTTTGTAACAGCCAAAACCTCTTCAAAATCATGTTTCTCTGCTCCTAGCAGCTAGGTTGGGTTTGCATAAAACTTATGAGCCTTTACAAGATGCACCTAAGAGTAAAATGAATCTATGCTGATGAAAATGAAGTTCCTTGGAGCGCAAGTCTTATTCTAACAAAGCACCGAACACTTGTAATGGCTGTTGAAGTCAAAATGGTATACAGATGTTATGCAGTGCTGATAATGAAGCTTGTGGACTTGGGTCATTAAGAAACTGGTAAAGTACACTAACTTGAAACAAACGTTGTCATACAATAAATCCTAACCCATTTGATATCGATCATTCCTGTGGTTTGAGGAAGGGATCTGAAACACTGATGTTCCCAAATCCCTCAGACAGACAGATGACAAAGACGACAAGAACAGATGACTATTTTTCATTTTGTATTTTAAAAGGAATCCTGCCCACAAATATTAAGATATTTTATCTTGAAATCATAGATCAGAGAAAAGAATAAAACAAACAATAAAACTTAACATTACTGATGTGTGTAATTAGTTCTGTTTGCAGTAATATTTGACCTAAATATTTATGCAATACATTGTTGGGTGGTGGTGGGGTGGAAATGTGCATACCAGTGCTTTATGACCCAGATTTCGCTTCAATTTTTTTCTATCTTGCAGAATCATGTCCTAAGAACTTTGGTGCTTTCAAACTTATATTGAAAGTTTCTGTCAATTAAAATCATAGCCAATAGAAGAATAATAGCATCAGAATTTATGTTCAATGTACAGATAGTATACGCATGTGTTTATTATTTCAAGCATTGCAAAGTAAAAATTCATTAATTTGTTACTATGACCACTGCATTTATATAAATATTAAATTTAAATAAGTTTTTCTTAACTTTCATTTGTACACGCAGCAGTATAATCTAAGAATTTTATAAGCTACTATCTGAAATAGACACCACCATGTCTGGGTTTCAAATTTGAAGGAAAAATACTGATAACAGTAATAATTTGTATGCTTTTCAAAACCATTTTTGAAATTACTCTGCACTTACTCAACAAAATTCCAGTAAATCTTACATAAAGAAAGTGTCTGTGTCTGACGCTGAGCATCTTCATTATCCTCAACCAATCATGCAAAGAATTCAGCACTGCAAAAGGCAGGGAGGAGGCGGTGCCTCTTCCTTTTTCACAGTGGCTTTCAAATGTCCTTCAACTTTGCTCCACATGAACAATATTTAATAACGGGGAAGTTCGTGTGTTCTTTACGTTCAGTTTCATAATATTCCACTTCAGTTTCTGCAAGGGTGAAACAATTAAAATTCTCTACAACTTATGATTGTCTGTAGGATGTTGATGTTTAGAGATCTAGATGCCAGAGAAACTAGATTGTGACTTTTCCATCTCTCATGGATTATGGAGCAGCTGTCAGTTGGTAACAACTTACACTAACTATTAAGCTAGTCTGCATTTGAACTGGTGACCTAGGAGTGAAATATTCTCTCTCTCATGATCTTTCATTCTCTCATTGACAAGACCCCTGAGCCTTTCACTTCCCAGTGAATACATCTACTGTTTTGTGGGGGGTTTTTTGAAAGTCAAAACCATGTGTTTTCTTGATTATACAGTAAGACAGCTCTGACTGGTGCATCTGTTTTAGACACCCACGACCAAGGACAGAACAATAGCTAGCTACCTAGGCACTTAATTACAACATGGAAAATGCAAAAGGCAATAAAGAGTACATACATTTTATCACATAGCTGAGATACAGATTGTAATAATTTCAGGACTAAAATTCAAAGTGAAAACAAGAATGTCAATCATAACGCTGCATTTTTATATGCATGTGTATATGCGTACACTTGCACATACAGCTTGCTAGTGTTAAGGTTGAACAACAAAAAGCATAGAGGTCGCCCTGATAGAAGTACACAAATTTCAAGAAAACCATGTGTCAATAAATCTGCCAAACACACCAGTAAGTAAACTCCTCCTACTAAAAATCAGCACATTTTTTTCTTACTTCCCAACTCCTATAACATTATTAACAAACTGATGCATCTTAAAGACTGAAACTCCTGCAGGATTTTACTGAACTTAGCCCGAGGCAATAGATGTTGTAGAAGAATAAAAATCACAGAATGTTATACTAGAGAATGAAAAAAAAAACACATCAAGAGATAGCAAATTGGAAATGACTATATATTTATACATGAGAGTTGCAGAAAACTGGAAAAAAACACAGAAGATGAATAGGTAGCAACCTCTTAATCCTTGTATCAGTGAAGAACAGATGACAGCCAACATCCAGGAGCAAGAAACAAATATAAACAAACTCTCATTAAGAAAGGATAGAAAAAGATATCAAGCACTTAGCAGCCCCAAATCAGAAATAATTCTTCCATGTCCTCCTCCTTAACATAATAGACAGGTAGGGAAGTGGAAAGGGAAAGAAAATTCATGGAAGTTATATATATTCAGAAGGCTTTGTATAACTAATTCCTCGGATATGGAAGACTAAATAGTAGCCAACAGTAGGAATAGTAGCATAATAATAAGTTAAAGCCTCTAAAACATGCAACACCTTTCATTAAAGTCTTTGATAAATGAAACAACTGAAAGGAAGAACCAGTCAGTAGCCTTTCATTTTTATAATCAGATTATTTTTTTTAAAGATTAAAAGAAGTTCAAAACCACATAACAACAAAAACTATATATATAGCTGTATATAGAACTGCGTGTATTTATATATACATACTCACACACACCCCTCAGCATAAGCATTACGATTAAGAGACATAGATCATTCCTGCCTTTCAGTCAACTAAGCAATTGAAATTAAATCTGTTTTCCCTTACAAGTGAAAGTGCTACCTTATAACATGTTTCAATGTTTAATTTAAATTGGAATTATAAGTGCTTGCCTGTTTCTGTAAACTAAGGGTTAAATTAGTCTCTCCTCTGTTTGAGCCACAACCAAAAAGCATTTTATGAGTGCAATAATGCACTTCAATAAATGGAGTTCACAATGGGTACTCACTTTTCTCTGGGGGAATGAAGAAAACTTGTATTCTCCTTCTGCCTCACAACACATTGGCAGGTCTAAGGTATCCTTTGTAGTCACAGACTTGTCATATTTTACTGGGAATATTTCATTTATATACACGCAGAAGGCAGTAAAGTATAACCCCTCACCTATGGTATAACTGTTTAATCTCTCGAACAGTTACTTTCCTTATTCGTGCAGAAACCAAGTCGCACTATTTCTTAACTCCATCTGAACTGCAATTTGGGGAAAAAAAAAAAAAATGTGAAGGAATCATAAAAAAGGACCATAAAGTTATACCCCATATATTTAAATTCTCATATTGATACTACAATAGCAATCCTATTACCATAATAATAGGTACGTGAATATAAATAAATGCTTCACTTAATTTGTGTCAGCATTTGCAGAAAATAATATGACAGAGAGCAGGGCTCCAGGGATTCATTTGACATTATTGAACAACCTCTTAGCCTAGGATATGCCTTTAGCTGCCCTGCTACAGACAGACTACAGAAAGGAAGATCTGCTCTTGGCTTTTGAAACTCTGAGGCTGATCAGTGCAACACAAAGAATTCAATAATGGCAATGCAAATAGCTTCACCTTTTTAAAAAAAAAGAAATAAAAACAATTTAGCACCCCAATAAACGCTTTCTTAGGACTGTTTCTCTGAAAGGGTGCTTGCAAAGACACCTCCTGTGCAATCCTCAAGTTCCTGAACAATGGCTGTGTTTTTTTATGTGAAATTTACACTAAAATTTTATTGTTCTATTTTAAAAGCAATGAAATATGAGAAAGGCTTTTAGCTTCAGAGGACATAAAGCTTTAACAACAATGAAATGCACCCTAAAATTGAGTTGAGTATTAAGTTCTACATTACAAGACAGCTCTCACAACTCATTTCTGAAAACTAACAGTAACCTGTGTGTCACAAGACCACCAAAATAGTTTTAAAAAATTATTTTTAATGGAAGTGCAACGCACATTGCAGACAAATTCAGTTTCAAACTTTGGGGTATTCTGCCACGATAGGATTTCCAGCATTCCCATTGGGGAATATCCTATGCCGGCATGAGGAACAGTGCTTCAGAAAAGAGCCTGTTACCACTTGAAAATGCAACAAGAAAACAAGGGGTGTGGGTGGGGAATAAAGCTTCTCACTGGGGCTCCTTTAAGGACTGACTCCTGCTGGGTCTGTGCATATTGGCCAGTGCCTAATACCATGAGAAAAGTCAGGGAGGTCAGAGCCATTATTCATAGCAGAAGGCTACTAAAGTAAAGATTTAGAAGGGCATTGAAGATCATTTAAACAATAGCCCTCAGTTTATTCAGCAAAATAACAGCAGTCTTATTTCTATATGTTATCGCTTGCACACAGATTCAGCCCTTCATCTCATATGCCTTTTTTATTATTATTTAATGAAGTGTGGCTGATTAATTGCTTTCTGTATGACAATTTCAAATTCTTATATGTCACAAAGGGAAAAAACAGAATTTTGATTTCTACAATATTAACAGCTTGGCTTATAATTTTGGTTAAGATGAACATAGGAGGAGACAACAAAAGAAATATCAGTGGCCTTTCAGTTAGGAAGACAACACAGCTTCTGTGCAAACTTTTCCTGAATGACTGAAGTTCAGGTAGAATCACAGGTCTGAATGGGTTATCTTTTTGACATTCTTCTTTTTTAAAAAGATGATATGAAGAATTCATTTAAAGCCATAGTGTGGCTTTAGCTAAGCTTTTATGTTGTTTCACAGTTGATTTTTAATAGATTTTTGATGTGCATCAATTGAGGAAGAATTTGGAATGGAATAAAAAGCAGACTGGAAAGTTATATGACTGTATAAAATGGAAATATAGGATAGCTCTTTGCGAATATATTAGACCTGACCTTAAACGAGCGGAGATCTACAATGCTTCATTTTATACCAGCTGAGAATCTGACCTATTGAATTTAAGATCACATTTCCCATCAATCTTTTATTTATTTCACATTCATTGCCAGTTTTCTATATACTGTATGAACCAATGTGAACTAGATCTATTAGCTGTTGTACTGAACAGCCAGCAGGATGACATTAAAAATAAGTAGATAAAGTTCTGCTCTTTCTTCCCTTTTTTCTTCCTTTCTGTACAATTCGTGACTCTCTATCAGAACTTGCTAATTCTTCTTCCTGGCGCCATTCAGGCCTTACCTCATTCAGTAAATAAAGCCATCTGCAAATTAAAGTAGAGAGTCCAGAAAGAAAATCAGAGATTAAGGATAAATTGATAAAGATCTTCATTTGTATTACAGTGAAACTACTTGTAATAGTTTGCTTCAATATATTGTACCATCAAGCATCAAGCTTGAGCTAGTCAATACATCAAAGAGGAGGCAGTGAAATCCACTGCATGGCCACTTCTCACTGTGGGTCCATCTCTTGCATAGGTGGCTGGAGAATGGTGGGATACCCAGCTCCTTCCCGCAGCATTCCTACTTATGTGGTCAGGCTGATATACAGTCTAGAATACCTTGGAAAAGGGAGATGCTAGCAGAAAGTGAACTGCATTTAGTTTTCACTTTTATTTTCTGGGAGCACAGAGGATATTTCATTACTTACCTCAAATAAAATGCAGTAACTATCTCACATGCAGAGATCTTATGTGGAATACAGCAGTATGGAAGGAAGAAAGTAACAAGGAGAAGAACACTAAATAAGAAAATTAACAGGAACTGCTGATGAAGAATAGAACTAACATACAAGAGAAACGTCCATCTTCAGCAGTGGGTACAACTACCACCTGTTTATTCTACAAAAAGTTCAAATTGTTGTGATTTGGCAGCACATGGGTTTTGCGGCAGAAGTGTCTCACACTGGGAATTCTCAAGCTGATGTCTCAGCTTTGTTTCAAATTGAAAATATTTTTACTAAATAGAAAACACACGTAGGCAGTCCTTGCATAGGATATTAATACATGAAGTTAATTTTACAGTGTATCTACATTTCAGATGTGAAGAATCTGCAGAATATCGCATTTTGAAAATATCACAGAATATGCTGGGGAAGAGCAGGAAATTTTGGTAGCTGTAAAAGAAGCCATTTGGATTTAGTACTTGGGAGGCTCTAAAAAATAGCACAAAGTAGCTGACTAGTAGTTGAGAATGTATTCTTATATAAAAGAGGCGGCTTGGCTAATAAGCAAGCCTAAAGAGAATATGAAAAACATTTCATTTTGCTATAGCTCTTGGACTTCCAAAACTTATTCAAAACAAATCATGCCAACTTTTTGATGAAGTTTATCCTCTTGCCTTCAATCTCAGTTAAAATAAATAAATAAATAAGTAAATAAATAATATATTGGTATACAAGAAAATAACACAAGTTCATCCATCCTCAAAATCCCAGCCTTGATCTGTGAGCTCCAGCTATGGCTTTTCAGATTGCTGTGATATTATAAATTTGTCAAATTCAATCTATACATAGAAAGAAATTAGAATACAAAGCCATATATGATATGCCATCTGCAAGGGAGTCCATCAAATGTTAAACCAGATTGTTTTCTCCTCCCTCCTCTGCCTATCTAAGGCTTTGCTCCTTTGTTCATTCACAGTCTTTTCCTCATTGTCACTCATGTGCAATTTCATTCTCCATCTGTACTGCTGTATGCTGACTGATAAGGTCATATCAAATTATACATAATTTAAAAAAAACTGTTACATGGCAGCTTAGGCAAAAGATTTATGATTTAATAGCAGCACAAAAAAATCAATTAAAAAGCACACACAAACCATAACCACTCTACAGGTATGAGTATATAAAGAAGCATTACATAAAAATTCTGCTTCTTTCAAAGCTCTTGGTTCTCAAACATCAAGATGTCATATTGTTTTAAAGCTTTTATCAAATCTGATGAAGAATCTTTTCTCTTTAAATGTTATATATTCCTATAAAAAGGTATAATAGATATAAGGTATTCTTTATGTTAGGCAAATCTAGAAAGACACAGATGCAATTTGGCAAAAGTACGATTCCACAAGGGTTCTCTCTCTGTTTCATGTTACTTCCTCCCTGACGCTGGCATCCTAAATTACCCAACAAAATGGTAGCAAAATATATCTTGATACTAAGTCCTTTAAAGTTCTTAAAATTGCTGAGTCAATATCCTTTGCTCAGGATGCTACTTCTCATGGGTGATGAAGCAAAGAACACCTTAATCTGTACATGTCAAGATAAGTAAAATTAATTTCAGCCCTTGCAATACAAAACTACTGGTGCAGAAGGTCACTAAACATTTCAGGCCAAATCCTGATAGAAGGACTTGATCCTGTAAACTTTTCCTTGACAACACAAAGTCAATGGAAAACATTCAGAGTATATGCAATAAGTAAGGATAAACCATTGTTCAGGGCCTTTTGCATGAACAGGGAGTATTATACTCAATTTACTGTTGCTCTGGAATTCTGAAATTAGATTATGTTTTTAAAAATGTTAGTTATTCTCTAATAGCCTTAAAAGAATTGTGTGTGCATATACAGTGGGATACCAGTTCAGCAAAATATTTTACCTTGTGCTATACAGCCATTTCTACTCAGCAAACTTCCTTGCCTCAGATTAAAACTTTAAATCCTCTAGATTCAGACTTGCTTCATTACCGTAGTAAACAATGGAGAAAGCCACCAGATACTGAAACCATCCCCAGTGGGATAGTTTATAAAATCAAAGATTAATACTGTAAATGGTGTTGCACCACACAGTCAACAGCTATACAATTGCAAAATAGGTGGGGAGAAAGAGCTAGAGGTAGTTTTACATATACAGCCATAACCCTGTGGTTTCTCTAGCTTAGTACTCTCTCTGAGCAGCCAACAAAGGGACAAGATCAACGTTAAGTACACTGAGCTGCTTCTCTAGGATGATTCCTCAACAAGGAGCTCCTAGAGGCTGGGGCAGATTCCCCAGTCTGAGGTCAAACTTGCATCTTTACTCTTTATTTTCAGGATAGACTTTTCCTTCCCTGAATTTAACCAATGATTTAATCCATTTTGGCCATTACAACATCCTTTGTCAATGCAGTTTGTGTACTGCAAAAAGCAATTCTTTTGCATTTCCTAAGTGCACTACTTAGAAAAGGTTTTGCTTTGTGTACTCTGACACAATGTCATTTTGGCAGTCTTCACACGCAGAAGAATCTTTAGTGACTGATTCCTAATGCCCAAATGCCGATTCAGGTGTTGCAGGGAGGAGCTGGTACACTAACATGAGTAGTTGTGCATACTGCTTGAGGTGACCAGTGACATTACAAAGCAGTTCCTGGCATTTTGCAAAGCTTCACGTGGGCAGCATGAAATGCATACACTTTGGATCTCTCCAAATGCTTTGTTCATGCACTTCTAACACAAATCTAAAGCCTATCCCCTTAGCAGGTGGATCTAAGGGACAGTATGGTCAGTTTTTGTTAATCACCCTCCTGTTGCTTTCCATGTAAAGGGAAGGTTGAAGTACTTTACCACTGATGTTGCCTCAGATCTGTAAATGGAAATACTAAAGCAGGTGTCCCTGCACCACTCTGTCTCCACAGCTGCAGACTAGAAGGAAGAAAACATCGATATTGATCACATTATTTTGTTGGTTTCCATGGAAAACAACTTCTTCCAAATAACGTGTCTTGCATTTGTTAACAAAAGCTATAGCCCTTCAGATAAGATGAAATATCCTGGAAATTAAAAAAGTAATTGTCTTCAACCTCCATTCCATCTCAATACTTTGCAAGTTGCAGTTTACCCACAATAAAAGGGACAACT
This sequence comes from Cygnus olor, assembly GCF_009769625.2. NCBI lineage: Eukaryota > Metazoa > Chordata > Aves > Anseriformes > Anatidae > Cygnus > Cygnus olor. Next base: position 82,168,190 of record NC_049169.1, read on the forward strand.
CAAAATGACCATGAAATTAGAGAAGAAAAAAATATTCCTTACATTAAACAGCATGAGGTTAACATCAAGAAACAACAACAAAAAAAAAGGCACAAAAAAGGAAAGTAACTGAAATCACAAATGCAAATTTGAAGTTAAGAAGCCTATTTCAAATCTCTAGATGCAGAATACAATAATCACCAAAAAGCTGGCTAGAGGCTGCTGTACGATGTACCATTTCCTAATATCTTTAAGGCAGTTTTCACTTTTTTTTTTAAACAAAAAAAAGTGATCAATCATCAAGCCTTGCTAATTCAAAACAAGAACTAGGAAAAAAATCACACAGATAGCACAAGCCTACAGTTTAGGGAGCTTCATAATGATAAAATGCCAAATGTTTTTTTGCGCAAAGTTTACGGATACATAATCAGGACACATCCAAATTTGGAAACATAAAAAAAACCCTAAAAGCTATTCTCAGTGCTAATACATTATTGAATAACTCACGCTGAAAAGTCTGAATTACTATTACACCTAAGTTCCAATTGCAAAATTTTCAGAAATGGTAAGCACAAATTTGTGAATGAGAATTTGGAGCATCAGCTTTGTGCACAGCAGTAGTGAACAATGTGCTAAACCATGCCTGAAGGCTTGATTCCCAGCACCATCTTTAAACTGCACACCGCTACATGCTGCAATTTCAGGATAATCAGACGTTCAGTTTAAGTTTGCACTCAATTTTACCTTTCATTCGTTTAGGAAATATTGCATTTGGTTGGGACACGGTGCAAATTTGACAGACAACAGAAGATGGTAGAACTCCACTCCTATTGCAGGAATTTTCATGAACAGGTGGTCCAGACTCGTTCCAAAAGCTCTTTGCATGCACAATGCCATTCTTTAGTTTTGCATAAAGACATCTTTCCGTCTTATCTGAGGGCTGGCATTCATGATAGCTACTCTGGCCTATACTTTTGATTAAATTACAAATTGACATTTGTCATAGCCTTCAATCAATACAAAAGAATATTTTGTGAAAAGGTGAACACCTGAGCATTTTTTGAGGGCTTCACAATGACTACAGTGCTCATGCATAGACAGCAGTGGCACTTCCACCTCCCTTCCTTCTTGTGCCCTGCACCGTGCATCTTTCCTGGAGATTTTCTGCAGCCTCCCACAGCTGCCCAAAGGCCTGCTGGTGGCAGCCTCCACACTGCACTGCCACAGAGCTCCACTGGCACTGCACAACAAAGGTGCAGAGCCACGCAGCAGGGCCCACACACAGCCATGGAAGGTGTGACATGTCCTTACCCAGCTGCCACTTACGGCCCAAGGGAGAGCAGAGGCAATCGTGGGTCCAGGAAAATAACAGAGTGCGTTAGCAGTATATGTGACAGAAAACTGAAGGGGCTACATAGAATTAGCTACACCACATAGGCTTCTATTTGGCAAAGGAAGACTAACTAGCATTGGCTATGTTAAAGCCTAGCTCTGCTCTGGCATTCCTGAAACGTCAAGGTATTTCTAGAGTGACAACCTGACAAGGAACTATTACCTCTATTAAAATAATTTGTGTGTGTGTGTGTGTATATATGTATACACACACGCACACATACTATAAATATGAACTTTTGGCTTTATTTATCTATGTAGGAGTTGAGCCAAGCTCTCAGACTTACACCTGTCAATCATATTTACTGCCCTGTAAGTTATGAATGCATACCTCAATAGCACAGCTTATGCCTTATAAGCATATACAAGCAGGCTAAGCAGTGCTATTCATTATTTTATATTTGCGACATGCACTTCAATAACTTAGAAATGTTTCCATGCAGCCAGATGCAATAAATTAGGTATCATTATAACCCCTGAAGTGTCCCCAATGCTGCCAACATCCTGGGTTCTCAGAGTCACTCATTATGAAATACGCTTTTTCATACATATTTTTAAACAGCGGATTTACATGAGCCAGGAAAACACAGACTCCATTCTTTCTCCTACAGGTTTTTCACAACTATGTCAATAGGCATGTGGCAATACATCCCATCAGGTGCTGCTTAGAAGAAAAGCAAAGTCTGGTCTTGCATTAAAGTATAATTTACAGACTTAACATAACTCTTTCCAGTTTTCATATTCCTTCCATGTAAGTTTACAGATTTACTAAGTAAAATGCTCTGCCAGGATGCAAGTTAATACACATCATATACATCAATACACATACTTACATGGAATCTTTACATTCATATGATATTCTATGAATTACTGAGTATAAATAGCTTAGGGTCAAAGAATAAGCAATGTTTGAACTACAATTACAGCTGTACTACAGGTTACCTCTATTTATTAGGCTAATGTATTCTGGTAATATTTAGATAGTCCTCCTGGATCAGGACATTTTCCATTGTACACACACAATGGAAGCAGGAGTTTCTATCTCCCCAAAACTTTTCTTTAAAAAACCCTCCTTGTTTATTGTCGTTATGGCTGGATATTATTTTACATCATTATCCCACAGTGAACATTTGGAAATGCAAACTAATTCCTCATTTGTTACAGCTTCTGACTAGAATCAAGGGTTTGAGGGGCTTATTTTAAATCTCAGTAAAGTGGTGAGATTTGCTTTTACAAGAAATTGCTTCCATTTTATAGGCCAGCTAGATAAAGCTTTGCAGATCTATGGAAATGTAGTGTGATTTAGATAGCTGTGGAGCAGACTGGGCTACATGGAGCTAAGTTACACCTCCACTATGAAACCAATAGGTTAAATCAGACTGATTTAAAGCTATGGTGAGCTTAATTTGATATTCAATTAAGGTATTGTAAGAACCGGCATATGTGGGAGTTTTAAAGGGAAAGGTACTGCTAAGCAGACAAGCTCAGGCGTATGTTATTCTCATGCTGAAAATCAGTAAAGCCTAGTCCATATGAAGACAGTGGAGGAAGTCTTAGTGGCTACCAAAGTTAAATAAAAATACAATAGAGATGAAATCATAAGGCATACATATTTAACATAGGATGAAGCAAGAAAGCTCTTCCATTCGCCAAGAAGATGCACAGCTCCTTTTGGTGTCCCTACATGAGAGGTGGAGGCATCATTTCACACCTAAAGCTGCCCACACATCAAAGGACACTTGGATGCACTTTGCCCAAACCTTCCTGTTATGTTTACATTTTGTTTATTGCTCAACTCCATCTTCCTTTATAAAAAGACCTGTTAATGAAACTGTACACATACAGCTTATGGAGTGTTTTGTTCCAAACAATTTAGAGCACAACCTTGTCAACTGTTACCAGAATGAGTTAACTTTGCTTCAGCACGTAACAGAACAGGACATTTCTGGGATACACGTGCTCAACACATAACAAGGGTATTTCAAAAAAAAAAAAAACACAAACAAAAAAACGGGAATTTGGATTCATACTAACTGTGAAGGTGTTGTTGGTTTGACATGATTCTAAATTGGATTTCTCCAGGGGAGTAAGGTGGTAGTATTGGTGTAATAAAGAAGAATACCATTGCCATTAAAAAAAAATTGTTAAATTCAATAATTTCAGCAAATTTTGAAGTTGGTACGTATTTCACTATGAATACTTTATGTCTATTTTTAAATGAATTTATTTTGTGTGGGCTTAGGAACAAACAAAATGACCATCTTTTCAGAATTTTAACCTGAGGCTCTTTAAAAGAAAGGTCCACTTAGAGGAAGGAAGCAAAAGTTACAAGGTTGTGAGCTTTTCTCCTACAATAACATTTTCTTTTGTTTCAAGCCCACAGCTACTAGCCAACGTAGACTGTATTCAAATTCTGTTTTTTAACTGCTACATACCTTTATTTTAGGATTTCCTCAAATAATTCAAATAAACACTTGAAAAAATGACAGATGTCCATTAGCATAACTGACTGCTCAAAAAAAATAACATTAATGCCTTATTACTTATAACATATTCATCCAAGTGTTTCATTAAACTTACTAATGTAATATTAATGAGAAAAATAACTAAAATTTCTGGACCCAGCAACTGCAAACAGCCAGCTAATCATTAAATCCCAGTTCTCCTTTCACCAAGTTTCATCTGCACAGGTTCCTCACAAATTCCCATTCACAGATCACAAAAGAACAATTTGGGTTACTTCAAGAATTAATTAGACATTTGTATGAAAGCCACTAGAACAACTGCTCCTCCTGCGAGTTCATAAAGCTGTTTAATTTGCTCTTGTATTTTCATTCAGGGAAGCTGGCAACACCACAATAAAACACAGCATGCAGAGATAGCAAGCCAAATTTCTTACTTAATTGTTCACTTTCATTTACTATGCTCATTTAAAAGATGCAAGCGCTAACACCTTTTAACCTCAGCAATGACACAGCTGGGGCACTCTTCACACATAATACAGAGTGACTTAGAATAATGCACCCCTTGTCAATCTGCAAAGAGTAGTCAGGTCGAGATTTAGAGTCTGCACTTGCATTAGCAAGAGGATGAAAACCCCTCTCTTGTGTAGCTTAGCTTTTATTATGTTTATATCTGAGCAGCTAATCGCTTGAAGAAAGGAAAAGAAATACTGAACAGGAAGTAGTGAAATGTATATTAAATGCTGCAGAATAATAAGGCAGCGTATTTACCGATTTCTTTTCTTTTTCTTAACATTTTAGCTTCTTCACTGGGGAGTTAAATAGCCATTTGAGTGATGCTCTTTCGCCAAAGCTGTCTTTATAAAGCTTCTATAGAGCAGAAGTAATAGGCAGCCTTCTACAAGGGATGCAAGACAGATCAGATTTCTGTATTCAGCAAAGGTATTCCATGAGAAACTTGGTTTAGACGCGGAAATAATATTACTAAAAAGTCAGAGTGTGCCCTGTGGAGAGCTAATCAAGGGTGGAGACGATTATAATCCTCCCTCTGAACAGCAGCCCTGGTTTACCTGAGCTAAGCAGCTGCTTCATACCACCACAATATTTTTTCCTGCACTCCAACTGCAGATTGAAAAGCACTGGTGCATCCTTCTCACCTCAAACATGAAAGCCCTGCAAGATTTTCAAATTCACTATTTGTAAAGTAAAATCTAGTGACTTGTACCTGCACATGATGCAAATATTGGCTCTTCAGCATACCAGCACTGATGTCCATCTGTCAGAGTGGCATTCAGCCCACACACTAGGTGGAACGCCAGTTTCAATAGGGCATAGGTGCCAATTAAATACAAATTTAGAGTGATAGCCTGCAGAAGGCAGAAAATAGCAGATATTCCACGAAGAGGCATTTCTGATGGCAAATACTGCCAAATGTTTTACAGTGAGGGATCACTTATGTTTATGATAGCAGGCATGAGTCAGATCTAAATCTGATGAAAATCAAAGTTGCCTTCCAAATACTGCAGGAAGTATACATAACGTAATGTGTATCAAACCCAGCTCTTACCAACTTGAATAGCAAGACTATTTAATTCATCAGGAGAAGAACTGCGTGCTTAGAGAACATGCCTTTTTCCAATCAATCTGCATGACGGTGAAAACTCTCTGTGCACAGAAAGTACTAATTATGTTTGATTGACAAGGTAAAAAAGAAAGACTGCAGTGCCTACCCTTAAAAAAAAAAAAAAGAGGAGGTTTGGGTAGTAATAATTGTCTTCCTTCCCCTCAATGGCAAACAGGTTTCAATTAAATAATATTCATTCCAGCTACCTCCCAAATTATCTCTGAAATAAATGCATTATTGTCATTTAAAAAAAAAAAAAGGAAATTAGTATATATTCTTCAGAGAACAGTGTTCAAGGAATACAAAAAAAAAAAAGCTGGTTAAGGCATTATTGTTTACTGCTGAAAAAGAGCTCTCGAATTTCCTTTGTTCCCTTCCCCCACCTACCTTCCAGCTTTGTTATTCCAGCCTTTCAGGACACTTTCCCTTCTACAGAATACATTTCCCAGGATAAAACAAGATGGAAATATTACAACAAAACCAAGTGATTTCTGTGAACTGCACGAGGTGAGAAGGAAAGGAACTGCAGGGGAAAGATAGGCAGAAGCAGAGAAGCAGCCGATATTAAACAGGTCAGACCTCACAGGTGGGAACTCCAAGTTAAATCCTATTGAAAACTGCCAAGCATGGTGAAAAGGAGAACAGAGATAACCATGGAGTGGACATATCCAAACCAGAGCAAACCAGGAAGAAGGGACAAACTGCTCCCCTGCCACTCCCTGCCTATCTGCACAGGCTTCACCCACCTTCTCCCCCATGCACCAGTCACAGCAAAGGAAGAGGAAGCAGAAAGATTCTAACAACACCACCGTACAAACTCACTAAGCATAATAACTTCCAGCCTAATGACCCTGGGCTCTCCTGCCAGGTCTAATGGCGCAAAGCTGGATCTCCTGCAGGCTGCCCCAGAATCCCCATGCGGAGCAGAAGCCTTCCTGTGGCATCCAGGTTAATGCTTTGATCATCAAATCCACATGGGATGTTTGCAACTTTATTACTGGCAGCTATTGTGCACGTACCAGGGGGAGAGGAGACCACGGATGGCTGATGAATCCCAGGCTTGAGACGGGGCAGAGCCTCACTGCTGGCACTACCTTACGTGGACTGCCATGCTTTGCAGCGCCAGGCTTCTGCTGAGCTCTGAGCGCAGCTCCGCTGCCTCGGGGAGCTGGGAGCCAAACCGAGGGAGCACTGAGCAGGGGCTCTCCCTCCCGGGGACGTGGGCACATCGCAGGGCTCTCGGAGACAGGGAGAGATGGAGTGGCCTCTCCAAACACAACTGGCTCTTCCTCGCTGTCAGGCTTTTTCCCCTCTCCACAATGAAAACACTGCACTCCTGATCCACATCTGTCAGCCTCAAATATTTACAAGTGCTGCCAACTGCACAGATAAGCTGTTCTGAAAGTTTCTTAAAGAGATTACCGTGTTTTATGTAGCACATCCTGGCACTTTAACTGGAAATGTGTTACACAGGCACTCTGTTACAGTACGAGAGTTGAACATCATGGTATTAATACATTTCTTACCACTTGTTTCTGTGAGGTATGCCTCACGCAAACAATCTTCCCTTCCTAAGCTTTACTTGAAGCTGAGTCTGAACAGGGAAATAACACCTTGTTTCCAATGCCTGTCTTTGTTCTGTCACAATTACAGTGCTTCAAAGTGTCAAATTCAGCTATCACAGATTTCTGCCACAACAGGTTTTTTTTTTTTTTTTTTTAAGGAGATGGGAGAAGAGTTGTTATAATTCAGAGACAAAATAAAATAACTAAAATGAAAGTAATGTATATAGTATCTTTGTAGCATATTTGATAAAACACGGAGACAGCTGGTGTGTGTGGTACAAGGAGCTGAATTCTATAAGGGTGGGTAAGCATCTACCCTGCATTAGAAAGGCAAGAAGAATTTTCCATAACACCTGGCATCAGATGCTTGTAATAGCTAGTATCTGTAGATGCAAGCCTAGATTGGGGTGCTTTTTCTATTCAATTCTTCTCTTGGAGAAGCCTTGAAGCGTAAATTTCATATTTGGAAGAAAAATGGGATAATTTAATAACTCTGCATTTGTTTTCCATTTTCTTTCTCTCTTAGAGCAACCTTATCAACTTTCCTACTCTGAAAAATGTTAACTGCAACACGCTCTCTATACTGTATAATACAATCTCATTTACTGAAAATAGTTTGGGAGAGAGGAGTTTCTGAAAGGTTTAGGGGTGGAGGATTTGCAATCTGACTGCCAATTCCTGCAAAAGACCTTCGTAAAGTGACTGCAGCTGAATTAATCATTGACATGCACACAATGATCTCTCTACAAATATACAGAAACAAAACTAATATTGCAAGTAATTATAAACACAGAAGAAAATTGATCTTGCTCTAGACAACGCAAGGGTTTCACAAAAGAGAAACACTAAATTGTACCCATCACTGGTTTGTAATCCAGTATTTGACCAATAACAACAATCAGTTAATAACTGAGAGCTGGTAAAAAACACAATGCAGCTCTTCATTGTGGTTTAAACAGTGTATGTCTTCAAATTTGGCACTGAATTGTAAGACTGATGGCCCGTTATTAGAGTTATCTATCTTACTAGTGGGGCTATCCTTGCATTCCTTGCAATATACAACAAACGTGACTTAATAGATTTAAACTGCTATGATCTAAGACAGGAGACAAACTGTTTGCTGGTTTAATAGGATCCTAAATCATTAAAGCTAGTTAAACTAGGATGACAAAATTTTAGTTGAATCCAGAATTAATTTACAGTGCAGAGTACAGTATATTACTAGAGGATGTTTCTGCCTTCACCTTGCCTAAACACAAGCTTGAAGCATACATAAATTTTAGCATTCTCAAGGTGCAAGATGATGCTTTTTTCTCCTCTTTCTCCCCCCAGTAAACTCAAGACATGAAATTGAGGCAAAGTCCACCTTCTTATATCAAGAACCTTTCGTATTGTGTGTGCTGTCTTTAGGAGAGCTCCTTCCCTACCGTGTGACAGGCTGTGAGTACAAATTTCCTGGTAAAGGCTCACAGAGCCTTCCCTAGAGTTTACAGAACATCTGCCGTGCCTTTCTGCAAGTAGATGAGTTAAGAGGGGAATACTAAATGGTACTACATTAGAGTGCCCTAATTTGGCTGCCTTGAAAACAGGCAAAGCGTGATCTCTCAAAGAACAACAAAAGCACTGAGATAGGTATAGGAAAACAGTAACAAAAAAGTTTGTTTCCTTTTACATACTAAGGCAATGCAGCCTCTTTTTCTCTCAGATGACTAAACTAGGATCTCTAAAAGAAGAGCTAATTTGGTCTGGACTTAGGACTCCTAGATGAGGGCTGTTTCACAAATTGACCTCAGGCAGTCTTACCCTAGCTTTACAGAGAGATCTGCCTGATCCGTTCTCTTGCTGGCTTCATTTCTGAGTGCACAGCAGCCTGACAACACTACAGCCATCAATACAGTCAGCAGAAGTGTCAGATAGCTGCAAGATCAATGTGTTAACACTAGCGTAATGAATTGCTTGTGCATGTATATCACAAGAAAATCATGCTAGGAATTTGAGAAGAGCTGCTGAACACTGCCAGGGCATTTCTGAATGCCCAATACAACACAAGCCCTTAAAACTGAGTTCCATGGGCAGAAATAAAAAAAGTTTTTGACCTTTTAAACCTCCTCCTTCTAAAGTATTGCATTTGCTCAGAAGAACCTAGAAGCAGCAAAATCTTTCCAAAATCTTAGCCTAAGATTCCAAAGATAGCCTAAGATTTCCAAAATCAGCACTACCTGCTGTTGCCTACATCACACAGCCACTGTTGCACAAAGAAAGGACTTTCATTTATCTAAAGTCTCCCTAATACTGAATTGTCACCTAGATTTTTTTCTAACCCTTTGAGCAAACCTCCTAAGCAGACACCCTTCCTGACAAAGATGGGGCTGGTGCCACAGGTTCACAGGTCTTTTGCTCCTATCCCCTGCTTTGTGCAGGAGCAGCTGCACCTGCAGTAAGCCAAGCTAGGGCCACCTCCTGCATCCTGCCAGTTCTTCAACTTCAAGACAGTCATAAGCACGCTCCTTCATAGCTTTAAAACACAAGAAAAAGCCCACGCCTGTGGTCATCACCCTCATCCTGTGCTGTTCTTGATCTAAGCAAAAAAAAAAAAAAAAAAAAAAGCAATAACAGTAACTGAGGATAGACCACTTGATGGGAAACAGATGCCCTTCAAGTTTTGATGAAAGCTGTAACTCCAGAGAACAGCTCTTGGTATCTGAGATCAGGATGGAATAAATTAATTGGCCCTTTCCTATTTGGTGATTCGTCGCATCCTTTTAGAAGCATACAGTAGACACTGTCAGAAAAAGAGACGAGCCTAACTGAACCAGACCCATGCTGTGCCAGGGAAATCCCCATGGCTCTTTAGGCTATAAAGAGAAAAACATTCAATTAGGCTGTGTGTGGCACTAAAAAGAAAATATTATATATATTTATATTACATTTTGCAATTAAAAGGCAAGAAGTGTTACCAATAAGCCACACAACGGATCATTAACCAAAACATCCATATTCAGAAGCCCAGCAGATTTAGCGAGCCACTGTATAGTATAGATCATTAGTACTAGAGATAATAGCCATTGATTAAAAATTGCCCCATTGATCATTTGTTCTGGCTTTTGATTCACCTAAGGCTTCTGTTTTGTACAGTCTCATACAGCATCTTATCCCCTAGATCATGAAAACCGTAGTTTCGCCTTCATGAACACACATCCTTACTACATCTATTTATGGCATTTATGCAGCATGTCCATTGATGGGTTCCTGTCCATATAATTTAGTCATAAAATCTTGCCAAGCCTATGACATGATTTGCTTCAAATTATTAAACCACTTTATTCATTATTTATTATTGCAATATTGTTTGCCCTGTAACAGCTAAGGTTATGTTAGCATTTCCATTACAAACACAGATACATCAAGGGATTTAAAACTTGACTGTAAAAATCTTGCTTTAGGCTGGGACTCTGCAGACAAGGTTGCAGCTGACAACAGATTTATTTTTTTTTAAACACTTTGTACTGAAAATAAAAACAAAATCCATTTCCTACTGATTTGGTTATAGCAGTATGGAAGAAAATAATTACCATTTTCTATCAAATCACTTTCATATACACATTTTCCTAAATTAAGTTTTTTATAGCATGCCCTAGGTCATTTTGTTGAATTTCAGAATTATAAGGCAATTCAGCTCTGTAAAGCTGGCCACTATATTTTTGTAATAGTTTCATATTTTATGTATGGAACTCAGTATGTGGACAAAAGCATCATTCTATGTACATGTAACAAATTGTTATGTCAGGACACATAATAGGCATTTCTCAACCTCAATACCTATACACAGGGTTTGAATATAGCTTTACAGACAAATTGAAAAATCCAAATTAATATTAACATTCTTCTCTACCAAATAATGTATTTCTCTCCATAAAGAGCTGGTCCTATGGCTTATACCAATCTCACCACTGTTTACTTGACTAGTGACTTTTTTTAAGTGAGACTATTATTTCTTCTAGGAATGTGGATGTGTGTGTGCAGATGTAAAACCCCCAGTGTGAGTCTAAAATGATAGTTCTTACCAGCATTAGGATTTAAAATATTACTTTTGCAAATACAGACTTCATTTGTGACAGTGTATTTGCTAATAATCCAGATGCACAGTTTGTCCTATTTCAAAGGTTTAAAAAGACACACAAGTCACTTTCAAAGAAAGTGGAAGCAGTTTTTGCTCATGGCACAGCACATTCCAATAGGTGTTGATAGAGAAAGTGAACTATAAGCAGATAGAAGATATTAATAAAAAGGCTACACCGACTCCTGCTTTGTCACCTCTATCACTGGAAAGATTCTCCAGATGTTTAAAGAAATCTCACATGGTGTCACAGAGAAGAGTTTATTTAGGTCTGTCTGCATATTCAAAGACAGCTGGCACCTGGCATATCTCATCTCAGGATTAAACAGTCTAGCTACCTCACTCTACTTCAAAATCTTGTTTCGGAGATCATCTTACTGTTTTCTTCTACATAATTCATCTTTCTTGGAAACGTTTTCATATGTAGCTGGCTGAGAAGATTCTCAGACTCATTCTGAATAGTTTAATTTGATCCTATTGTACTGAAAAGTCTTATCCTCTTCACACAAAGCTCACTCCCCTTTCCCTTCTAAGGCATCCCAATAGCAGGCAAGTTCCAAAGATATCTTCTTTTCTAGCTGTAAGTTATATGACTTTAATTAAGTTCCTGCTCATCTGCTCCTTGTTAGGCAGGCCACAGACATGAGAGGGCAGGTATTTAAGCCTTCATAAGATGGCCAAAAAATAAAACCTCTGAGTTTTCCATGAAGTACCTTTATGCTCAAAAAGCTTTTTAGAAATATTTCACTCAGTTAAAAGTAAACGCATTGCCAAACTCTGTCATTCAGTGAAAGACACTTGCCTATTAGCCTGCTTCATGGTCCAGCAGAGCTGACGTGACGTCAGTCTATGAGCAGAAGCAGTGATCCAAGCAGGACTGGATAATAGTGTGCTGAAAGCATGGCTATTACTGGAATCACTAAGCATGTATTGTCAAGAAACGTCAAACTGATTTGCAGGTCATTTTTAAGTAACCAATATGCTCTACTGCTGTCCTCCCACCTTTGCTAGTGAGCTTCCTCTCCCAAACAATTATTCCTGTTGAGTGAAGAGAGGTACAGAACACCAGAGGCACATTCTCAGTTTGCATTAAGCAACGTAACTCTGTGAAAGAGTGAATACCTTTCAATTTTACTTTTTGTTGTCCCCTGCCCCCCCTTCCCCAAATTGCTTTTAATTGGTTTAAGTATCCTACTACTCACCAACTGTTAGAGTACTGTGACCTCCAAGAGTGGCACAAATCACAGGCACGTTTAAAATTAAAAAGTCCAGCCCAGTTAGGTAAGCCACACCAAGTACAGTAATGAAAGACTTTCATCCTCTCCCTGCTGCCTTCCATGGCTGTACATTCAGAGCCAGCACCACAGCACTGGTGCTCGCTTGCTTCAGGAGTACAGCGCTCTCCAGGAGCGCATCCTTCTTCAGGACAGAAACCTGGTGCTCAGGGCACTTGCTTGCTGTTCCAGAAGCTACAGCGGCAGCAATTTTCCTGTCCCCCCTTATGCAAGTCACTTCAGTTCCTTTGGAAGAAATTAATCCACAGATGTAAACAGGGAAAAAAAATTAAAATGCCAAAGTCTACTGTAACTTTCAAAGTACATAAATAAAGTCAAGATCACTAGCCAGGTGCTCCAAGAAGTTCCATTAAGTATTTTCAAGTAACTAAAAGTGTGAAACTTGGAAAAGTATCCCTAACTCCACCTGTTTTAACCACATTTCCTGCTGTCCAGCAGAGGCGACAGATAAACAACAGTAGTTATTGATCTGGGGAACTTGGCTTCCATTCTTTCTCTGGGCTTATTCCCTTTGACTGATTTAGAGAAACACATTTCCACTGTGTGTTTCTTGTCAGCAGGCTACCGTGTCATTAAAGGAGTGGTTATAGATTGTAAGCAAGGACAACCGGGACATCCCAGTAAGTTTTCAGTGAGAAGTCATTTAAAAAAGTTTGTGAATGCATTTTCAAGATGGAAATAAAAATTTAGTGTCTAAAGTTATCAGGCAGATTTAAAATATAGATTTTGAAAAGATCTATGGTACCAGCTCAAATCTAGTTCCTACAAGGTTCTTGTTTTTATTTTTAAGTCATTTTTTAACGCGTTGCTCATGTCTGTTAGCCAGGCTAAGAAGGAACTGATTGGAGACTCTGGGAGTAAAATTCAAACTTCTTTTGTGAGACAGCATCTATTTCCCTGTCAAAAGGAACTACCACATGAGGCCTCCTTCATGCCTCTCAACACAGCCAAGAGATTAAAGTTTTCTCTACAACACCCAGGGGAACACCCTAGAAAGCAGTTAAAATTTAAATAGATGATTCAAAAGGAAGCCCCACTGTAATGGCAGGGTCTGCTCATGTTGAAGGGGAAGTAGGCTAACCAAGGGCTAGAAAACTACCCCTTTGGAATACAGCAGGTGGACCTTCCTGTGCTATTTTGGAAAAAAATACAAGTAATTCAGGGAAGACTTAATTGATCCCAGAGCAGGATGGCCTCTTGGCCCACAGGAAACACAGACAGGCAGAGCATAAAGAGACATTAGGTTTTAAGAACGACCAAAGCTGAGATTACTCACTGAGACTGATTGCCTCTAAAGCTAGAGACAGCTATGAAAATGAAGGATTTCCCATTTTTCAAAACCACTTTAGAAAGACACTACTTTTGAAAGTCTTAAATATTTTCTTAGTCTGGAACACAGCAACCCAAGAAAGAGTTACGCTGGCAGGACACAGAAACAGCAGGTAGATGGGAGCTCAGCTTGTATTGCCTCCAAAATTTCTCTCTCATCCCACCACAGCATAGGTAGTCACTCCTGATACCATATTTACACTACTATAATCAAGTATAAGCACCTTATTTTGAAGGTTAAAAGTAAACTCCAAATTAATGGCTGTACTTTTTTCCTTACCACATATTGCTCGTCATGTTAGACCCAAAACAGTATGGGTCTTGTTTACAAAAGTTACATCAGCTAGCACATAGTTAGACCAACATGAGCCACTAGGTGACACCTCTCATTTCATGCAGATGAAGGTCATATTGATTTAGCTTGTATTGGCACATGGACAGTCACGACTTATAACTGTTTAAAACCTGACACTTTAGTCATTCAACAAAATTCTTATTTAGACCAGTTTTATGTCACTTGGTGAATATGTTTTTATACAAGCCCAACTCCTGACTTGAAACAAAAACAATTGCTAGATTCATACAAGAACCAAACCTTCTCTTGAAACACGTTTGTCAAGTCATGATTCCCTTTTTGTCTCTTCATTTCTTACACAATACTATTTTTATATATTTTAAATATTCCTCCCTAAGAAATATGGACGTATATGACATGCATGAATCTGTAAACTCTTCTGAGACATAAGTACAGTAAATTCTGAACAGCTCCATTTCTAATGTCTAAATAATTCTGTGCTGAACAAGCCATTTATCAAAGACGTAAGAGAAAGTCTTGCATGAGATAAAAATTAGAATATACAACAGCATGAACCTAATAACGAGGTTTTATAAGAAATATACCTCTTCACACATAATAATGAGTAAACAGTATTTACACTTACATTTAATACAGTGTAATCATCATCTTGGTGTAAGGACACATCCACAGAGAGGTGCAGTACTGACTGCTGGTGCGGTAAGTACATCAACAGCTCAAAAGACCAAACCCCAGAGGCCTACAGAAAACAAGGCTTAATCTTCATCTCTCAGAGCTACCCTCAAATCCTAGAGCAGCACTTTTACAGACAGACTGAAATGATTTCTTTTGAAGGTAAGCACTGCTTCTCAATTAGACTATGATGAGAAAAATTCAAGTTGATTAAGTTGATGTTTGATGCAGTCAGAAATGCATATTCAAAAACTCAGAGTGAAAGAAAGACACTGCTTACAAAGAACTTTAAAAAAAAAAGAAAATCGATTTGTAATTTATAATTGGTTGGACTAACTTGTCACAAATTTACAGACAAGCATCTTTAAAGCACAAGTATTTTATCACATTTTAAATCAGGGATTCCCTGTACAGCCATTATTTTAGTTGGTAAATCAGCACACCAATGATTTCCATTACTTTCATCACTATACATGAAAGTTGGATAGTAGTATCTTTACAGCTCATTACTTTCTAGATGTTTATTCAACTAATTATAATCATCCTTTAAGTAGATGCAATTCATCATCTAAACAGGTCAGAATTGCATTTTTCCCTGCACTGCAAGCAAGTCAGGTGAAACATTAAATTTCAATTTCACAAAGATATCTTTGTTTTAAAATAAAAATAATAATGGCAGAAACACTTGCCTATAAATATTTATTAGCTGGCAACCACTGAGATTTCCATGGCTAAATGTGCATTGTGACTACTTTCCTTCTGCATGCCTTGGTAAAACCTTTGTGGATGTGGTGGCCTTGTTGCCTTCAGCCCTCTTACTACCGTATCTCAAAGGGGCTCCAAAGCTGCTCCTGCTTTGTTTGGTACGCTTCTCAGTTTTGTATCACATTCCCCACAAAAATAACAACTGCCAGGAATGCTTCTCCCCAACCACAAAATGATCACTCAGGTTTTGTGAAGACGCTATCAGAGTTAGCTCAGCAATGGAAAGGAAGAAAAGGAAAGCTGCTGGCACTTACCAGCCAGCAGGACCAACGGAAGGAAACCTCCACAGTCAGCTCCCCATCACATGACAGGGCTGGGGCCTGGGCAGGCCACAGAGCCCATGGCAGGGCCTGGCAGGAGGGGGAAGAGAGGTGTTCACCTTGTTGCTGAAGAGCTTATGTTTTTTTGTTGTTGTTTTGTTTTGTTGTTTTCTATTGGCACCCAGATAGGTCATTAAAAGTTTGCTTTAAGGGGCAGTAAATTAAGCAGAATGTCACAGGACTGAAACTGTTTTGCCCACACCACCATGTTAGGTGGAGTACATAATTAAACACTGAAGGAGAGGTCACTGTCACAGAAGATACTCCCTTTTTAGCCTTCAGGTTGTTATTGTTGGCCCTATTCATACCCAATAGACTAATTATAACCTAAGGACTGATACTTTTCTACAAGCTTTACACCAAGAACATAAAAAGAGTAACTGTACGTGTTCGCATGAAACACCAGTCAACCCCCCCACACACACACACACACACCCCGCCCTTACTTTGTCTCCCAGGGAGCTCTTTAGTGCAAAACTTGGCCTCACAGCAGCTCAATAGTTTAGAGTGATAAAAGTCGCATGTAGAAAAACTTGAAAATGGCTAAAGAAAAAAAAAGAGACCAAAGTGATTCTAGAAGTATTTTCTTTTCTTTCCCTTCTGTTTAATTATTTTTCCAGTGTTCAGCTAAAATATGTGTTCTGTTGAATATGGCAATTTTACAAGCAGAGATTTAAAATTACTTCCATTCTGTTTATTCACATAAATTAACAAGTACTCTTGCAAATCTAGGTGACTCAAGTTGGGTAAAGCCACGTGCAGTGCAATTGATGTTAGAGAAGAAAAAATACTCCCCCAACATCTTCATAAAATAGATAAAATGCTCAATGAATCACGCACTTCCAAACCACCAATGCCAAAAAGCTCCTCATAATAAATCATACCTATTAAAATACTTTTAGCTCAGATTGCATAGGCAGAACATAATTTTTGTCAGTATGTCCTTCTCTAAGGCCATACACACTTTCAAGGATATTAACGTAGCATAAAGATAAGTCAAAGATCCATATTTTTTATGAGACGGAAAAGAAAGGACAAAAACACATTAATGTCACCACAAACATGCTTATGCAACCTTAGTATTTCAGTAAGTCGCAGAGAATCACAAAATGCAACACTGGTAGTTGCCCAATCCCATTGAAGGTTAATTATACTGCAAAAATATTATATTATTAGCTACACATTAAATAGTTTTCAGGTCTGTATCCTGTTGATATCAGTACAGCTGATGACTCCTTTGCTTCCAAATCCAGGGTCTTGCACAATTTTAATCAAAATAAAACAAAAATTAGAAGGAAAAGGAAAATAGAAAGTTAGGGCCAAACAAAGAAAAGCCTGTGAGAAAACTGATAATAGTTAATCTCTGAAGGGACTTTAGGTCCTTCATCAAAAAAAAAAAACAGATACTTGAAACACCAGCACAACTAATTATTGACCTCTCTTGTCCATTAACACTTGCATATTTCACATTAAATTCCTTCATATACCTAAATATTGGTGTTTGAGAATGCTCAGCAGTACTGAAACTTGGCACCTTACCCACCTGCAGTAGCTGAGGAATCACTAAGGAGGTGTTCCAGTACACCAGTTGCACAAAGTACTTGCCCCAAGGAGCTCACTTGAGAGCAAGTTTGTAGGTTGGGGGTCCACATACAAACAAGAGTAGCCCCTGTCTACTGTCAAGGTTCTCACAGATGCAGGGACACTGTTGCTCTTGGGTTTGTCTCCAACAATGCCTTGGGAATAGATATAGCCATTGACAAATATTCCATTTTCTCTGTTTGAAGGAATTATCCCATCTTTCATGAGCCTGGTTTGCAACAAGAACACTCGGTCTCATCAGTTGAAAGTACTCCAATGTACGTTTCCCCAGGAATAGCAGAAAGAAAAAGCAGAAAGAGAAGGACAGAGACAAGACAGGCTCCTATACCACAGTAGCCCAGCACTCATTCCAGAATAGGGAGAAGACCGTGAATCACCTCTATGACTAACAGCTGTGTCCCACAGCTGCCTTATTATTAAGTACCTGAACTACAGAGAAACTTGATTAACTATCATTCCTGTGGCTCATAATCTGCAAAAGCATCCTCATCAAAATGGAGCAGTTTCCACTGGGTGGTGCTATGGTGCTCTGCTCCAGCAGAAACCCATCAGGGAAGCCAGGTATACTGCCTTTCAGCTAGGCCATTGTGACATTCACTCTGCCAGAGCTGCTGCAGTAACAGAGCCCAAACTACACAACTGAAAGCTAAATGGCATACCTCAACAGGCTACACTTTCAAGTTTCCATGCAACATAACTCCTTCCTGAAAAATTCAAAACTGCTACTGAAAAGTTTCAGACATGAATCATTAGGATGAAGAGACCATGGCAGGTGACTTTCTTTGGGTTACTTTGGCCATTATCCATGCTCATGGCAACTGAGATCAATAGAAACATCTCCCAGAGTCCCAAATGTTACAGAGATTTCAATCAATCTTTCGAAAGAAAATGAGGATTTCATAGGTTTCACTGATTATCTTTCATATAGAAAATAACAAAAAAGAACCACTCTTTGTTGTTAATACAGGATTAATATGACTAATAAAGACAAGCTCTTCCACATGGTTTTAATATTAAAACTAGAAGAGTAAACACAGTATTTAAAGCATTTGTTTAAATGTCAATATCCTGTCTGCTTCTGTAGCGATGCAGGTTTTTGTGTCACTTCTCATGCCCACTATCAATTAAACAATCATGATTGCTAATGAGGAAGAAAAAGGTGCTATTTTTGATTCTGCAGTGATTTTTAACTTTGTTATTTCAAACTTAAAATTACCTTTCTTGTTTTAAAAAATAGTATATTATTGTATACTCTGAAGATTACAAGCCTGCACATTACATTAGTTCTCAGTAATTCACATTCATGTCCAAGGAATTATTTATTTATTTTATTTATTTTTTGCTCCCTTCAGAATTCAATTAACCTTAATGAATTGCCCTACCACAAACTGCCAGTCAAGCAGAACATATAATCATTATGAATGAAGTTCTCAGAAAAAGTGTGGCCTAAATATTCAAGTGCAGTCTGTTCAGCTTCACATAAACAGGGGTAAGATGAATATTTAACTGAAACCCATACATAGAGATAGTGTTTTGGAGGCACTGATTGAAGGCTAATGTCAGCATACAGAGTTCTTACTGCACGTTTCTGTGGAAGAGTTTCATTCATCCTTTGATGCCAACAATAAAGACATTTTAACCATTTTACCCTGCAACTGAAATATGATACATGAAGAGATGACACCAAACTGAAGTCCTGAGTTATAGAAGGATAGCAACCTCTCTTTGCATTCAAGTATTACCTGTCTACCCCCATGGTGTCTGATTTCTAATGAATATTAGGAAAAAGAACCAAGCTATGAATCCTGTAGATTAATAATTCATGCATACAATGTTTTCTAGAAACTTCCTGAAGTGGTCATGTAGGATGTAAAATATTTCCATTTACTTGAAATATGGAGGTTGGGTCTACTGGGTTTTATGATGTTGGTGAATGCTTCCAAACAAATATGACTATTGCAAGGAATTTTCTTGGGTGGGGAGGGGGAGGGATTATTTCCTAGATTTGCTGTAGGAACTCACTTCCTGATTTTCTCCTCCCTTTTGGGAACTCATGTCTCAATGACTCAAGCGGTTTTTATATGGAATATATCAAGTGGTTTGTTTTCTCATATGAGGAAGATGATTTCTTAGTAGTTTGTCTCAGGTACTGGTATTAGTACACCCATACTTAGGTCCCAGATGCCTTAAAAAGACTTTATAGTACATGAAAAGCATTGGACGAATTGACATGGATGCTCACTAAAGTCAGCCAGACAGTGATTATTTGCTGTAGAGCTTGGCCTGTAGAGGATAAATAAATGGAATTCAGCTTTTCTTCCAAGATTTTGACAATAGGTTCAAGAAAGAAGTTGGAGGAAGAACAAATACAAAGTGGAATTATCTGACTTATTTCCAGAAACATCAGTCTCTATCCATTAATGTTATCTACAAAAATATTAAAACCAGAAAAAGTAAAACATACTCATCTTGAGCAGTACTAACATGTTCAGTGAGATAAATGTGAAGGTTAAATGGGAAATAAATGATTCTGTCAAACCATAAACAACTGTCCTGCACAAATTGATTTGAAGATGCCATTGATAATTCAAAGGTGATACTTGTGGAGTAAAATTCTGCTTGGATTAAATGCTTATTCTGAAGCTAGTACTACACTGATATTCCTTTTGGTGAAAATCTTCTTTGAGCCATTGACGTGTATATTTATACATGCAAGTATTCAATATAAGAGACAGTGTAGTGGTTCCTGATGTGTTTCACAACACACCACTTAACTGTGTCCACTATCACCTTTATTTCCTAGTGTCTTGAACAGCATATAATCACTAATACTAAGCTTCAGATGTATACAGGAGTATCAGGTCTCTAAGGCGTTATTTCCACCTTTGAGGAACGGCACTGGTTACCAAGGTCAAGGGCAAAGTCCCTTGCCTCTTGGAGGGGTTCTTTCAGAGGGGATAGACAGCATGGTGTTGAAGAGCTGCCGAAGGGGAGTCAGCGATTGCCTTCTGGCATCCATAGGTGTCCTCTGCTAGATATATGTCCCATCTGTAGCCATATCTTTATTGATCTGTTCTCTTAGTGTCTTTCTGATGCAGAAAAGGATTCATGTTGCATTCAACCACTCCCTGCAACTTCCTGGTCCCCCCACAGGATACACTCTGAAGAACATAGCTCTCCAAATGGTTGAACGTGGTATGTAGTATATCACTGAAAGCTGTGACCAGAAGGGCTTCATATCATGAAAAAGTTCCTCTTTCAGCAAAAGTCTTAACATAATACAGTAAAGGAAAGTACAGTGTTATAAACACCAAAGAAACATCTGGAAGACTGTTGATGGAGATGTAAACAATTCCTTTGTCCAGTTTTGCTGCTCTTCCTTGAAAAGTCCTTTAGTCATTGGCAAAGATGCCACTCTATTACCACCTCCAGAGATCTGTCAAAGAGCAGGTATTCAACCGAACTCCAGACTGGAGCTTGGATTCAGTAGTATCCAAAGCAATGCAAAAGGACATTTAGGACCCTAGAGAGTCATCTACATCTCAAAACTATATCAATAGGATTTAAAATAAATGGGACTTAAAATAAGTTAGGTATTTTGTTGGTATACTACTGTAATTAAAGAGCTCCTGATATATATGGAACTATATATGCATTTGATTGAATAATAATCAGCCATAAGCTATTCTGATCCTAACAAGAAACAATTCCAGTTCTAAATTTGTTTGTTAATCCTTCAGTAAGCATGTGACAACAGGATTATAAATACCTAAATATTTAGAAGATTTCCTGAATACTTACGATTCAGAATTTAATCTTTGTAATTTCAGTTGATCTAAAGTTGCCTAAAACTGGAATTCTAAATACATGAAGAGGTCAGGTATTTTCACAATGTCCAAAGCTGTGCAGAGAAGCTCAGCTTTGCATTCACAGTGAGCTACAGTGGGGGTATGAGTTACAGTTCCTAGATCTAAACTTGTATTTTTCTTGTCAAGTGAAATTTCAAAAGATGGGGGATTCTGATTCTTCTGTCTCTTGCTATGAGAATTCAAACTTACTACAGGAGTGGGCACACATAGACAATAACACAAGCAAGAATCTGGTACAGCTCAGCACTGAATAGTGATCAGAATCTGCTTTCATTGTTAACAGGAATTTAATCTAAAAGACACAGGATGACAACCATGCCAGTTGTTAATCTGTGCTGACAGTGAGTTGTACAGAGGGATCCTAACAAATTCCCCAGCCTTGATAAATTTTATTAAATAAAACTCTAGAGCTGGTCTATTAGCAGTGCGTGGAAGGTAGAGTTGGTCTTTAGAAGTGCTGTCTTGTGCCTTAAGTGCATTAAAATGTCATTACCCATATTCACCAAAGTATCTTTCTCACTTCCTTTTTCTTTAAGCCTTTTTGTAAGCTATAATTACAATTAAGCAGACATGTTTATTGTCATGAAATGTATGCCAACGGCTCACACTAATGCAATCCAAACATTAGTAGGAAACATTTTTCCAATTACTGCACAGACTCCCCATAGTCTTTCAAGCTGCTTTATGACATTTTAAACTCTGTATATAATACAGTCCTTTAGAAAGCTGCAAAATCTTTGTTTTTTTCTTATGACCCGAGAAAACCTAAATCTATTAAAAGCACATTTTCATAGCAGCAGGATAAAAATGCTTTTACTACATTTATCTTCAAAATTGGTGGTGTTAAACAGTGCCAGGGGATAAATAACCATAAAGTATAACATTAGTATACAGGGTACTGTTCTAACTAGGCATGATGGGATGTCTTTCCACCCTTTCATTTCTTCTTTCTATTTGTCTCATTAGAGCTATGCAATCATTCATCAGTCACTGTGGCAAGCACTGTTGCTCCATCCTGAGACTCCTGCCTAATGTGAGACCTAAGCAAGCAAACCACAGGGAGAAAATACAGTCTATGGCAGTCTAGAGACATCTAAACCTATATTCCTGACTGATGTTCTACCAAAATGCTTCTGTTATTTATTTAAGGAAGATTTTAATAGCTCCATAAATGAGTTTTTAAGTTATATTATAGAAACATTTATTTAGTTGATTAGAAGGAAGTAGCAAAAAGATCTATATAATTGGATTTTAAACCCAGATGTTACAATGTTACAATTAACTTCACTAACCTAACTCAGCTTTTTCCCAGCACTTGCAGCAAACTCATGATAACCTAGTACACCTTATCTGTTGAAGTATTTGAGCTTTAAGCATATGCTATTTTTACAATCAAATAATAATAATATTAGCATTGAAGCAACCTTAAAATAAACTTCATTCAATGAAATATGATCAAAACATAATACTTATCCATGGTAAAGCCAAAATTTTCACTAACAAGACTAAGAACACTGTGGCTTGTGGAAATGACAGATCACTCCTTGACATAGCTTGTTATAAAAATGCATCTACTGCTTCCTTCCTGATTATGCAACATAGCTAAACAGAGAAAAGTAACGCCCAAGGAAATCTGACACTTTCTGCATACGCATTATTGCAAAAATGAACAGGAGAATTTAACTTATTATTGAAGATTATTTTTCAGGAAAAAAAAAAAAAAAAAGAAAATAACTGCCTGATTGATCTTGGGGGCAAAGCTAGAATATTTGCTGTGTGCCTTACAGAGGTCAGTATATAAAAATGTCATATTATCAGTGGCTCAAACATTAACTTTTGTTTTTCAAAGACTAACATGTATCCTTTAAATAACCTCCAAATTCTTAAATTGATGACCAGAATATTAAGCTATTTCAGGAAATACTGCACAGAATTTCCTGCAAGGACTGAAAATTGTATCAGACATTCATTAAGTACATTCTCACTACTTCAGGGTGTGTTCTCATTGATGTGAGGGAAAGCGTATTTTAAGGAATTAAATGAACAAAAGAAGTTAAACTGAGTAAACTGAGTAAAATGCAAGAAGAACTGAAAAAGCATGGAGTCTTTCTTTCAAGAGAGAAATTATTTATTGAACTTGTAGCTACTGAAATCTCTAAACCATCTGAAATTTGTTAATCTAAATTATGTATGAAGTCAAGGAAAAGAAATATACTTCAGACCCATGATGTCTGATGTACAGAGATCAGTAGATGTGCATTTCTAAATCACTCTGGCAAGACTGTGAGCCCTATAATCATAAAATTTATATTTGATTTCACTGAAATTAATGAGAAATCTTGTGAGAAAATTCCTAAGGTAAGCAGCAGAAAGCCTATGTTAATAATGATCTCCATCTTCATGGTAAGGCCAGGACTCAACATATACATAGCTTTGATGACCTCACTGAAATCAGTGCATGCTTTGAATTTTCTACTTGTTAACTACTTCTGGGTCAAGGCCTAAATCCACAATGAGCCTAGAAAGGTCAGGGATTTATTTCAAATTCCAAGTGATTTTATTTTTTATTTTATTTATTTATTTTTTAATACTATCATGGGCCAAGAACCTTAATTTATTATGGAGAAAAAAAATAGATTATTTACAATGGGAACATTCATATCAGTGGAATGGGTAAGGGAAATTCAGGAACAAAGCAGAAAGGACACTCAAGTCTGAAGTGCTCTTAGCATCCACAAACTGACACCCTATCTATTGCTACAGTGGGTTTTGTCTCAAAGCAACTTGGAGACAACCCTTTTGTCATACAAAGTGTCAGATAAAGCTAAGAACTGGAATTATGGACAGTCCCTTCTCAGCATACCTTCATCATTTTCTCTCCAAGCCTCACACCCATGCTTCACCTGAAATTTCTAGCTGTGGCGCTGTAGGAGTTTACTACGTTCCACAGTTCACATGTTTTGATGGAAAGAAAGGCACAACATATACTATAACTAAACTAGTTTGAAAGAGCAAGCAGATCTCTAGAAAGCAATGAAGTTTATGGTCTGTCAAACATATAGAATATATTACAGTGCAAACTTTTGAATACTCCTTCCCAAAATAAAAGACAGAACAAAACAAAAAGTTCAGGTCAGCCTTACAGAAGGAACATTTCATTAGTACCATCAGAGAAAAAAAAGACCATTTCAAAAACTTGAAACAATTGAGAGCAATTATGCTAGTATTATGCTTCAAATATAGCTATAACAAAATAATAATAAAAAAATCTAGGTATTTTTATGCAGTTGCGAAAAACAACCACCCTTCCCATCCAGAATTCAGTCACTACATTGACTTTGAATATATATGTTGAATTCTTCCAGCAGCAAAGCTAAATTAGAAATATAAATAGACACACATTTTTAACATTCATCCCTCAATTCATATTTAAGCCACACACTGAAAGACTGTTTTCTTCCAGCATGCCTAAAAGTGGAGACATTCCATCAGCCACAGCACTACAGGAAGCCAAGAGACCAACCTGTCAGCAATATCTGCAAAGTATAAGTTGTATGACCTTGAAAAATTTTGTTTTAAAATTACAGTAACGCACTATGCTTAATATAAGTAAACTCTCTAGGGGAAAGAAATTTCAGCATTATTGTGTTTGGATAACTAAAGATGGTAAACTACCACTAGAACTGGTTTCACTGTGTCTTTATATTTTCCAGTTCTCAGTGCAATATAGCTGAGAAAGAAAAAATACAACTATAGAGTGTTCAAATACTTAGCATATTAAGAAAAAAAAAAAAAAAATCTGTTGTTTAGGGTTTGTACACCCAGGAGGAACTACTCCTGACTTTAATTGTGCTTCAGACATTTCTATTAGCATTGTAAATATTCTGTACTGGAGAGAAAATGTCAGGACTTTTCCCAGAAAACTGTTCCACAGTTTCATACTTGAAAAGAACATCTCTACTACTAACTATAGAATCATCTAGGTTGGAAAAGACCTTCAGGATCACCAAATCCAACTATCAGCCTGACCTACCAAGTTCCATTGCTAAACCATGCCCCTTCATGCCACGTCCACATCTCTTAATACCTGCAGGAATGGGGACTCCACCACTGCAGGTGGGGACTCCACCTGGGCAGCAAACTGCAATGTTTGACAACTCTTTCCATGAAGAAATTCTTCCTAACATCCAATCTAGACCTCCCCTGACACAACTTGAGGATCTTTCCTTGCGTCCTCTCACTTTGTCACAGTCTCACAAAGAGACTGACACCCTCCTCACTGCAACCTCCTCTCAGATAGTTACACAGAGAGTGATGAGGTCTCCCCCTCAGCCCCTCAGCCTCCTCTTCTCCAGACTGAACCGCCCCAGTTCCCTCAGCCACTTCCCTTAAGTCTTGTGTTCTTGTCCTTTCACCAGCTCCATTGCTCTTCTTTGCACACACATGAGCAACTCAGTATCCTTGTAGTGAGGGGCCCAAAACTGAACTCAATATTCTAGGTGTGGTCTCACCAGTGCCATGTACAGAGGGGCAATGACTTCCCTAATGCTGCTGGCCGCACTACTTTAGATGCGGCCCAAGATGCCATTTGTCTTCTTGGCCACCTGGGCACACTGCTGGCTCAAATTCAGCTGGCTGACAACAAGCACCCCCAGGTCCTTTTATTCCACATTAATTCCACATTAAATATATATATTTTTTATGAATGACAGCGGGGACAAAGCAAAAATATCTTTACACAAATATCCTGTAGTGGATTTTTGACCAGTTGAACTGAGTCAGAGCAGATGTATTCCTTAATCAGAGCCACATAATGATGGTTAGCTTTCATCTTAGTGGGGGTCACCAAACTACAAAGGGTCCACTGTGATGACAAAGCCTTTTGACTGAATTCAGTGGGGATTTAGAGATGTGGCCAACTGATTTACAGAATACTCTTGTCCATATTAGTATCAGATTTCGGTTGGGAAGAGAAAGGAGGGTTGTTTGGGCTCTTTTTTTTATTGGTACTGAAGTCTTTGCAAAACCTTTGCAACCTTAAGAGACTGCAGGTTTCAAAACCATTGTTATCTGACATGACGGCACCTGAACCATGATAAGAGCAACCCAGATTTTACACAGAAGATGAAACTGTGTATTTCAAGTGTCTTTTATGACCATAGCCTCTAACAATGTTTGAAATATGTTAATAAACGAAATCTTCACCTACATTTAGCAAAAACCTGAAACATTGTTGGAATGCTATTCTTATTATAAGGGATCTGATCCCAAGGGAACTCTTGGCATTGAACTCTTTCTTGTGGTTTGAGATTATAGAGAAACTATGATTCCCATGATACATGTCAAAGTTATGCTCTGTCACGAGAATCATATGATTTTAGTTGTTGAATTAGAAATATGATCTGGTATGAAGAGCAAAAGACGACATCAACAAGTGTGACTTACAAACACCACAAGGACTTAAAACCTCCATGAAACAAGGCAGATGAAACTTCATGTTGCTAATGCAGAACAGAACAGCTTCAAAATACAAAT
The DNA here is from genome assembly GCF_009769625.2 of Cygnus olor. Taxonomy (NCBI): domain Eukaryota; kingdom Metazoa; phylum Chordata; class Aves; order Anseriformes; family Anatidae; genus Cygnus; species Cygnus olor. The sequence goes on from NC_049169.1 coordinate 82,195,032, forward strand.
ATTAAAATTAAAAAAAAAGTTTTAAAAGTTTTTTTAAATCTTTTCATAAAAATGTAGACACTGTACAGATTTATGATTAAAAATTGTAGAATTATAATATTTTAACAAACCTCTAATAAGCATCAATATCTTTAGGACCCTCTTGTCTTCTCATTTAACCTGAAATATTTTTCAGTTTCATAACTAAAGAGAAATTAGGTCTATCTACCAAACATTAAGATCAGGATCAGAAATCACTGTCAGATGCTGCGTTGTGTTTTCAAACAGCATATAACACCTAATGTAGTTATAAAATTATCACTTTTACTGTGTTTACAGTTAATTCATGACCATGACGATCGATATTATTACTGCTCTTTAGATAAATCAATTACATGCTGACTGTAGAGAAATAAATTTAATGAACAAATTATATAAATATTTTTGGTTTCTTAACATTTATTGTCTTAGTCAACAACAGTTTATGTTTGTCTAGTCTCAAAATTAAGACTTCATTTTGCTACTTACATAGATGAATCCTCTGCACGCACAGAGATCACCTTAAAACAAGTTTTTTTGTCTTTTTAAAAAAAAACAAAACAAAAAAAAAAAACAGTGGTTAGCTATTTTCCTATATATTATAACCACTAAAGATCAGTGATTTTTTTCTGCAGAAACAAGATTATATTGTTATGCACATACACAAGTTATGCATACAAGTTATGTATACAAAAGTTCTACATAAAAAATGTTAATTAGAAAAATATGAATTTTCTCCATTTCTTTCATTCCCTTATTACTTCCTCTATTTCCCTTATTCCCTCATTAACAGGTTTGTGAAATTGTCAGTGTGTTTCTATGAAATTGTCTTTGACAATGTTTATGTTTTTTCAGTCAATTGGAACCCAAATTAAGAAAGAATTGATTAACTTAGACATTAGTTTTGTCTTATCCCAGCTACATACAGCATCTGCACTATTTGATGTCGTACAGCTGTGGGTTATCCAGGCTACAATGTGGTACTATAGAAAATGATCACAATTCATCCTCTTTGCCAGAACTGGGGATAAAGTGTTATAAATGCAAGTCCTCCTGAGCCTTTTTTTTTTTTTTTTTTTCTCCCAGATCTTAACCTGAATCCTATTTATAAGGATAATTTTGTAACATCTGTGACTTATGCCTCTGTTCTCTTCAATTGATTGGACTATGGAGTCCATAGGGGATATGTGGGATACATTTTTCATTATGTAAGTTTTTATTTTTGTCCAAACACTGGTGTCCATCAAAGTATATCCCAGGAAGAATGACTTATGAAGTATAGGTTAGCAGAAGAAACTGAATACCAAACTTTATCTTCTACTAGTCAGCAATTTAGCTGCATAAAAAATATAAGGAAAAAAATAATAAAAACATTTACATTAAAAAGTATATATGCTATTTATTTATTTTTTCCAAACAAAAACAATAAGCTAAAACTTCTTGGCAGTTAAGAGGCAAGGCAGTTATTCTCTTTGGTTTTGTTTATTTGTTAAAAAAAAAAAAAAAAAGTCAGTGGTGAAGGATTTTTTTTCCCAGCATTACCTTCGATGCTTACTTAGTAGTAAGTTTCCCCATTTATATGAAAATTCTCTTCTTCAGGAATACAAACAGTAGTCTGCATTTTTACATCCTAGTTCAAACTAATTTTTTGCATTAGTTTGTGATTTTTATTTTCCAAAGTGAGTGTTAACAAACATCTAGCTGATTTTCTGCTAAAAGTTCTTGCTTATAACCAAAAAAATCCTGCCTTGTTTCAAAAATTCAGTGAGAATGCATATTGCTCTTACTGCAGTGAGTGCTTCCTAAAGCTACTCAGCTACTTATTTCTTTAGAGTAATTTCAGAAAAGTACAGTTTTTGTAATTCCCATAAAAGTCACAAAGAGAAACAAATACACTTCAGTTATGGATGTAAGATAGAAATGCTAAAGGGTTAGGAATAATAATATACTAGGAAATAATTACTGTAATATATGTGGTCATCAAGTAGACTTTGCAGAACAACCATTTAGCCAAATTAATCTTGCTACCTCACTTTTTTTTTTTTTTGCTTGTTTTTAATCTTGTCATGGTCCCATAGTTTCAGTAAACTAATCATCCAAAATTTTATTGATGGATGTAAAAGAGTTTCAGAAATCATGATCAAATTTCATTTGCTATTTTATTACATTTTTTTTTAAATAAACATTCAAAAACTAATTTATTTATGAGTTATTGAGAGGTGTAATGGCATTCCAAAAATTTCTCTGAATAAAAAAAAAAAAAAAAGAAAACCTTGTGTATTTTTATCTTAAATTGCACTATTTAGCATCCTGATTAAATTAAACATGAAATACAACACACGTGTCCTTAATATACATACTCTAGGGACAGTTCTCAGGCTCTGTTACATAAACCAGCTTTCTCCTGGGATGTATCCATTTAGGTTGTGAATAGATAGAGATTAACTGGGGATTATTTTTAGATTCATTCATTCAGTAGAACCCCCCCAGATATTCAGCTTTTTGACTCTGGCATGCTTTGCAGCCAAAGGTTTTTGTTTGTTTGTTTCTATAAGTGGTCTTGTAAAAGGCTAAGAGAAATTATCATGTCTCTGCTAACACAATTCAAAGTCAAAAATGAAGTTTGTGAGCAGAATATATACTAGAGAGCTGCAGTGAAGGAAAGTGGAATCCCATATTCCTTTTAAGAGCAGTTTAGCCTTCCTTTATCTGGTCCTCGCTTTCCCTATTCACTGGAACAGGAGAAGCAAAGAACAACAAACACACCTAAGCAAACATATAAAGCACCAAACACCCTAAGCAAGCATGTCTATAAACTGACTCAGAAAATAATTAAAAAAGAAAAAAAAAAAAAGAACAATAAAACTATAGAAAATCATTACATTAAAACCTCAAAATACTGGTTACAACATGTAACAACATGGCAAACAGAAATCACTGAAGTTAAATATATTCATCATTTCATCATCCTTAGGAAAACAGAGCTGCATAGGAAGCAGAGTCTTTTGGAAATTATTATTCTTTGAAAACATAGTGATATTTTCATTTTAAATGGTTGCCTTATCCTGAACTGGACATCCAACACTAGAGAAGCTCCTATAGCTTAAATTAGAGCATGAGATGAAGTCGTGAGAAATCATTTTTCCTACTGCTGAGGACTTCCAAGTTACCCTTTACATAGATCAAGTAAAGCGTGCAATCAACTTTTCTGAATATGGGAGTAGCTGAATAATTTCATTTTAAGGATATAACCGATAGTATGATTTATTATACATTTCTGAAAAGCTCAGATTTCAGTGCTCTTGTGGCAAGTATTTGAGTGCTTGGTCTAAGAGCAGATGGAATGTTTTACAGCAAGGCTTTCATTCCGAGTCCAAAAGACATAGCTTTTGCTTGTGGTCAAAGGTGAATTTATTCCCGATGCGAGCTCTGTCCTGGGGCTCTCCCCAAGCAGATTCTGTCAACTGTGCTATGCTTCTGCCAAATTATGTGATGATTTTGTCATGCGGGTTAATATTCTCCTGAGATTCAGTTTTAATCAAATGCATAAAAGCGAAGCACTGTTGAGCAGCACAGCAACCAAAATAATTGCTTTTGAGAGGTATGCATGAAATACATATGGGTTTTAAAACTTGTGCATACACAAATATAAAAGCCTTGCCACAATTCAGTTTATTCCTGTAAAACAGTTACTGCAAACTGCAATTCACACTCACAAGCTACTTTAAATCTTAATTGTTTCTGGTTGCCCAGAGTTAAGTATAGGAGATATTCTTCATGTCATATCATGTCATGTCATATTCTTTGGAGAATGGGACTGAGATCAGTCAGGATGAATTTCAGAGCTGTTAGCTCATACAAAATCCAACATTCTTCCACGAGAAGAATTGTAGAATTGTATGGTGACTTGAATAATAACCTACATGAGCTTCAGGATAAGCTTTTAACAGTCAGTGATGTGCAAGAGATGGCTCGAGTCACAGATACAAGCTCCTGCTTAGGGATGCAATGCCTGAAGGTTTTACAACCTATTGATATTATACAGTAATGAAGAGGTTATATATGGCTATCTCACTGAACACATGTATATACGTATCTTGTGCTGTACTATAGGAAGTGCCTGCTACAGTCATGTAGGAATAGTGTCTTATGCTTTACAGATTCATTAAATAAAAATTAGTAACATACAAGAATTCAGAGACTCTGTCTAGGTTAGCAGATGGGTTATGGATGGATAGAAGCAACCCTGTAGAGGGAAACAGTTGATGCTGACAACTCATGTCCATAACATACACCTTTCAAGCCTTTTTATTTCAGATTAGCTCTACTCTGGTCCTTCAGCCCATTTGCAGCTGGAGTACATTAGTTACACTGCTGGAGTGTGCTAAATCTTCCAAATCTAAATCTTAGTTTCAGCTGAACAGAATCAAGTTGAGGCACTGCAAAAGCTCCACGTGACGTGAACTAATGCACAATAAGAAAGGAAAATATGCACTTCGAAAGTGTCCTCTTGATTCAAACTAACACGCTAACAAAGATGCACCTTGAAAATACTTACACATCTCAGCCTACTCACATATGCACATAAATACACGTGTATTACTAACAAATAAAAAAGCGGTTCTAGCACAAAATGCCATTTTGTCATTTATCTGTTTTCTTCATGAGTTCATTTTCTTTGTTTACAAGCCAATATAGCTCTATCAGGATTAATTTGCCCACTTTTTTTTTTTTTTTTTAACTTCAGTCTAATTAATTTTTTAAATCTTTTAATGAGCTTTAGCATACACTTTTTTCCTTCATTAAAATTTGATCTCAGAATACTAATCCAATAATTTGAAACTAGTTGAAATTGTCCATTAGCATGGAATTCTGAATCAGCTGTTGCACATTGTAGTAAGAAAAAAAAAGTTTCACATTAAGCAAGTTCATATTCTGTAATACCACCCATAGGTTATCAGAGAAACTGTCTGTGTACATTTAGTTTATAAGCTTGCCAAATACACCAGCTGATTTGCCTTGGCAATACTCTTGCCATGTAAATAACGTGTTCTATTTCTCATCAGCAACAGCAAAATTTGCTTTAAATCATGATTCTTTGATGCCACAAGGACAATCTCAAAGATGAACATTTGAAAATACTGTTTTTAAAATAAGGAATTACCCACAAAACATTTTAATGTGACTGAAAAGACTGAGTAATATTTTTTTCAGATATAAGGATTAAAAAAAAATAAAAATCAGAGCTAGTCTATTTACCCATTCACACTTACTAAAGTGTGGCACGATGCAGGGAGATGAAATTCTCAGTATTCAAGTTTTCTACAAGAGTTTAGAAGATCCTCTGCTCCAATAGATAATTCAAGCTTTTTTTTTTTTTGCATTTTTATTTTTTAAACGCAGGTTTACTGTTTATTCCCCAAAGTACAGATTCCTTTATGCATCTGTAGCACTTACTAATAGGTATTATATTCATAAGCATGCATTGTTGCTCAGGGTTTTACACAGCACAACTGGTGAGCATATCCTTACATTTGGTCACCATCTTCTCTACTTGATATCGATGCATAGTGAATGGTGCATGTTCAGTACATATAGTACCGTGCATTTATGAATGATGTAGTTGCACAGTGCTGTCATACGCACTCCATGAAATGCCTTATACCCTAAGTCTACAGTACGTAACCATTTTTTTTTAGAAAAGCAACATGGTTTATCCCTAAGGAGTTCAGTTGGCCAAAGCAGAGTGAGACCACGTCTTGTTAGGGTGTCCGCATTGTGTAAGTATCCCAGAAAAATCATGGCTTATAATTCTCTGCAACTCTACTATGTAAAATAAAATAAAAGCTATGTTTTTTCTGTCTGTTTATGCAGATTGTGTCCATCACAATAGTATTTATATACGTATCCCATTTAGATTGCAGTAGCTGAATATTTTAGGCATTTGAGCTCAGAATCATCTGATGCTGATATGGTAATTACATGTGGGATATGGTGATAGGGTAAGCACCAGCACTGAAGAAAACTCTTGTCTATAGTACAAGTCCACAGGTCTTTTCAGCTGAGAGCATTGTTGGAAACAAAGGCAGTTGATTTTAATGCAGAAAGTATTTTCCATGGAGTTTTGAATGAAGAATTGGAATGAAAATGCATTTGTAATGTATACCAAAGAAGCATAGCAATGACAAAAGCTAACATTTAAAATGCAAATCAGAGACTGTTGTGTGACACAGTGTGAGATATATCTCAAAGTCTTAAGGTTGACTAATTGAATTGCCATTGATAAGATGTCACTTAAAGAGACATCTCTGCAGTGAAACACGGGTTTGCTGTAACTGACCTGTCATTAGAGCCACGGGTAATGTCCGTGTCCAGACTGAAAAATATTGTAGCTTCCAGCAATATGCTCAGTAGGAGTTAAAACACCAAGAATGGTAAGAAGTCAGTGTATGCAAACCACCAGAGAATTCTGCCTCAGGTGCTACGTTAATTTACTTGTTGGCATACATTAATTGAAACCAATCAATAAAGCTGGTGGTACAACAGGGGGAATGCAAAAGAAGTAATCGACTGCCACACTTACTCATTTTAAACTTGGAAAACAAGAATAATTTAGTCTAGGATTTTTCATTTCTGTCAATACAGACAATAGAATTATTTATTTTGTTCTTTCAGAACTAATTTTAATAACTATCATGTCTTTCAACACCTCCTATGTAAACCCCAGTATTCTGATTAGCAGCTGTTAACTTGCATATAACAGGAGTGACTTCTTTCAACTGATAAATTATAAAATACTTTTTTTTTTTTCCTGCCACAATGTTAGTCATTTTGCCATACTGAAATCAATGGTGTATTTTAATAATTAAAGATTTGCAGTCAATTTTTTTTTTCCATTTACAGTATGCTAGCATTAAAAATATTCCCACAGGTAAAAATTTCAGTCACTAAGAAGCATATAAAGAGTTGATATTGTTCTTCTGGATTTTTAGCATTAAAATTACTCACTATATTCATTCCATATAATCAGTGCTGACTGGCACCACTTTAATTTTTATCTTTTTTTTTTTCTTACATCTACCGGAAAGCTTCTGCATCTTCATTACCTACTATCTTATTTACTATAATTATTTCTGTGAGTTCCACCAATCAGTTCTCAAGACCACAGCTCCTAAAAACAATAAAGCCATTTCTTCAGACATGGAGAAATACAATTCGAATCATCACCTTCCTTTCATGAAAACTGGTAATCCTTACCCATATTCTATTCCCAGAGATATCAGTGGAAATCAGAGCACTTATTCATGTCTGCTTTGTACAAGCAATGGTCATTTAAATCACAGTAAACATGATTCAATACACTATCGTTATGTTTTTGGTGACATTGAGTTTTCTCAAAATTCATCCCAAAATGAATGAAATCTAAAAGTTTACCGTCTGTCAAACACTTCCTATTACATTTGCAGAAGCATACTTTTCTTCTGATCATGCTCAAAGGCATAATTGCTCACACCGGTATGTTTTAATTTTCCTTCTCTGTTAAACTTCACATAGGAGTGCTAAATTCAAACTCCAGAAAAAGAGCTGGGTCTGCAGATGCTGTCCTTTGGTATAGGTTCATTAAAACCACCTAGTTCTGTAGGTTTCTGTCAGGTGTGATTAGCAGCGACTTCGTAACACTGTTTTCCCCATTTTTTGGCAGCATGAGTGGGACATGAAAGATGCTATACAAAAAAAAAAGAAAGACAAACTTGCAGATACTAATTACTGGTCGGGATGCTTATTATGAAATTGCCCATATGTGGCAGATTTTCCCACACTGATATATTCTGCTTGCAAGTGAACTGAACCAGCCACTTATAATTTTTAGGTACATGTATTTTTCTCCAGATGCTTGCTTTATTTAGTTCTAAAACATCAGTTAAACGTGATTTTTTTTTTTTAATGCAGTCTTAATTACTTTTTAAGTCTTAGAAAAAGATACTTAAAACCATCTGCTATCTTTCAGTTAGTCTGAAGCACGCAGATGTTACTTTTACTAAAGCTTGGTAGTACAGGTGACTACTAGAAGTACATATAGCAGGGATGTGCTAATGGTGGTGCTGTTGCTTGACAAGCTTGAAAGCAAAATAGCAATTTACATCTGACCAGAAAGCCAATTTTCTGTGTAATCTAGTAAATTTAATAGAGGCCTTTTGAATTATCTCTTCATTTCTAATGTGGCGGAGAGGATTTGTGAAACACTGAGCAATGCTATCAAACTTGCTTAGGTCCACTTCCATGGCCATGCTGTACAGCAGTACGGAACTATGGATTATATGTGTGTGTTTGTTTGTTTTTCTTCTCAATAGAAATTCTCCATCCAAAGGTTATTTCAATTCCTGGAAAGGAGAAAGTTGGAGGTGCCAAATACTATGTAATATGGGAGACTGAATAAAAGGACTAAATCCCAGATATCTGCAACAGTGGTTAGGCCAAAGAATTAGGCTGAAGCTTGTTTTCTCTCTGTCACTGTTAGTTGTGAACAAGAATTAAAGAATTCCATTACTATGAAGTAGTTGGAGCATTTCAGTTTGAAGACAGGAAGGAACAATATTAAAATTTTCAGTCACAAGATAGAATTGAAATGTATGGATCTTAATTTTAGAAGTGCAAGTCTATACTTCCACCCCAAATTTTAATTATCCATTATTATTTTTCTTAGAACACTGGTAAAAGAAAAGATTTGATGACTGGCAAAAGAAACATGATATTCTGCATCAGACTGCTCAAAGTTTCCACCATTTATTTGCAGTTACATAGCAGGATTCATAGCCAGCTATTACATAGGTCTATTAAAATGAAAAATCACCTTTAAGCATTTTGCACTACTCATTTAAGACGTTAACAATGAATGATAACAACTAAAGACATTCCAGTTCTCCTTCCTTGCAGTGACAAAGGCTAAATACTTCACATTTTATTTAGTCCCACATATTTGATCAACTTCTGAAGTAGAATTGTTTCATATATCTTCTTTGACTGGAATAGAGGGATTTAATAGCTGCATTTCCAAAATACAAAGCAAAGGCTGATTTATGGATTGGTTTCACAGTAAATCTAGGGAATGTTCTGGCATTTTCAGGAACTACTACTACGCTCCTTCTTTTCTTCCTCCTTTGAAAAGTGTGCAGTTAAGCTTCTTATGCAAAATGTAAGAGGGCAAACCTGGGATGACTACAGTGAATCACTTGTTCTGCAAAGCCTCCCTTCCTACAGATTCAAAACCTGAACTCCTTCTCCAGTTCTACCAAAATAATCCCAATCGTAATTCATTCTCCTTCCTTCCAGTCACAGTGGAAAATTGTGCACATCATTTGGTGAACCCCACATCTCCAGATCTTCTGCCAGCACATACCAAAGTCACTTAGAGGGACAAACTAGGCAAGAAGCTAGGACTCATCTGGAGCAGCTCAGGACTCATTAGCCAACCAACAAGTGCATCCTGATCAGTCATTCAGCAAGCCAAAAAGAACAGATAGCTATTTTATTTACATGCTCATTAATTTGAGTCTCTCTCTTCTCATCTGCTACTCGTGGGAATATAAGGTATCTTTGAGACCTCAAACTCTTAGCAAATTTAACTGTATAGTTGGACAGCAGATTCCAAGATCAGCTATAAACAGAGAATGACTATCATTATAATCAGGCAGGCTTTTTTTTTCCCCTCTCTTTGAGAAGAGGACAATGTCAAATCATTCCAATTACAAGCTATTAGACCCCTTGTACATTGGGCAACCCCACTGTGAAACCTAACAGGAATAACTGTGTGACTGACAGTCATAAGGATGCAATGATGTAACTGACAGTCACAGGGATTGTGTTGCCCTTCTCTCAGACACGTTTTATCTTAACTACTATGGTTTTATTGAATTTGTTTTCATTAAAATATCTTTGCAAAGAAGCAGGCAAACTGCATCCTACTCTGAGCAGTTAAGTGTCCTAAGAAAACAATGAAAGAACAGATTTCTTATCAAAAAGAGACAGAATGGACAGGCAGAGGACTAGGAGATAATATTATTAAAGACTTACTGCAGCAGCACTTGTTCAAGCCACCCTTGCTAAAAAACTCTACTAGCAGCATTATAAAGATATGAAGAAAGGCAGAATGGATCCAGAGTACTTTTGATGGTATTTTTTGTTTGTCTTTTAATATACAGTAGTGTATTGAATTCTCACTTGGGAAGAAAAAAGGAAAACAACAAAGAAGTATGCTTTTTCTGTAGGACATATAATATGTGAATATCCTCAACCTAATGTGTGAAGTTCACATTCAAGGATTCACTTTTAAACCATTCTATATTTGGTTCACATTTTATTAAAGGTTGATAAGCTTTATTGAATAAACTTTTCCGAATGTTCTGCTTACCAGTTTATGACTACAAAGACATTATTTAAGGAATATTAACCTCAATCTTTCATTTGAATGAAAACATACAATTCTTAACTTTTAAAGTAAGTTATCTTCTACATAAAATTAAAAACAAAAAGCAGATTTCAAGCACAATGTAAAATAACCACCTATCAATCTTCTCTACCAGACCTTCTACATTCATACTATCTTAGACTGCAGATCCAATTATCCTCCAACATTTGCTGCTCAACCATGCTGAGATTAGTCACCAGCCCTCCAGTTAGACTGTAATAAAAGGTCTATAGGTGCATTTACACTCAGAGAAACCAGGTATAAATGCTAGCATTGCAATCATCTCTTTTCAAGTTACATGCATGGCCATAAATATTGCAGTGATGAATCAGACTATTTCCAGCTACTTTATCCATTCATTTGTAGGACTTACTAATTTTCAAGAAACCTACGTGCAGCATACATTCAAGATGCCGTAATCCTTGACCCAAAGGCCTCACGAATAAAAGTACCAATATGACACAGAAGATATTTCTTCCGATGCCCAGACAGCTGTAGAGTGGCTCCAACATGGATTTGTGATTACCCTCTGTAAATACAATCTCAGCTCTCAGGTTTTTTTTAAGCCTGACATTTTAAGAAACTAATCATACATGCTGAAACTACATTGACCTCTAAGACCATGTGTTGCACAAAATTTGGCAGACTTTCTGCTTCTCAGCAAAAAAATTAACAGCAGATTAAAGTATAAAATGATTTCTGATATTCCAGTCTTTGTGGTCCTTGCTTACTGCAGTAGTTGTATATCATGACGAAAAAGCCTACAACCCTCTAGCCACAGGACACTGCTATACGCTGCCAAAAAACGTCAGAACCACAGTTTTCAGCCCAAAGCTGCAACTACTTGAACTGCAGGAGTCATTTCATTAGCTGAGAGCTGCAATAAGCTGTTCTTTCTCTATGTGGAAAAGCTACTGGTGGGAGGTACAATTCACAGAGGCATACTCCATAAATCATATACCACTTAAAGAAAAACATACTTATGAAAACATTCACAAAGTACTGTACAGTATCTTTCTTATTTATTATCCTTATTTTCTTACTGCATTAATTACTTAGCATTTTGCAGTTCAAAAGCTCACAATAGACTTTAAAGACAGCAGCAAAGTTCTGGAAAATTCCAACTTTTGATCCTATTTGTATTATTTCTGTTGATCTAGATCCTTTGTATTCTGTGTGATATCTTTCTGGTGAATATATTCCTATTTAGCCAAAATAAATAAATAAATAGGTTCTTTAGTTACAGGTTTAAGCCATGATAGTGGTGTTTACTTACCACGTTACTGCTATGTAAGGTAATATAAAATTTTGACTTGATACATAACTAGCTGGGAAAAATAATAATAAAAAACAGCTTTTACAAGCATGAACTACTAGTAAAATACACTGTATCAGTGAACTGTATTGGCATACATAGATGCTTTAAAGCTTTTAATACTGTGATAACCTTCGGTATCTTAATTTTCTTAAGGAAGGCTGTTAAGAATGGACTGTCACTAGTAACAGAGGTGGAAGGAAAAGACTTCAATGTCACAAACAAGTGTTTTCCAGCCATTACTGAACCAAGCAAATAATAGGCTTTCAGATTACCTTTCTAAATTGTTTATGTATTCTTCAAACATTTTTCATGGAAACCATTGAAAATTGCAGATGGATAATAATGAAAGTATATACCTAGCTTTCTTTTTTTTAAACATACATATCACATGTTATACATGAACCCATGACAGATGTGTAATCTCCATTCTCATAGTAAACCTCTTTTATTCTTCATCAATGGCCTATTGCTAAGGAAACAAATACTACACTTTAATTACATGTAGAATTTTTCAATTAATGTCATTTTTGATTCTTATCCTGAGTTGTTTTTATATATTTTTGTATAACACAGCATTTTCTCCTTAAGAGTCATCACTAGCTCCATTTCAATAGCATGAAGTTTTGTTAGTTTGTTTTTGCTTTATTATACTACTACTAAAGACAAGCAAATACAATCTGCAACAGAGCATAATGAATAGTATTTGTATGCTGTTCACTTCTGAACTACAATCATTTTACCTTTGGTGATTAGTACAAAACAATTAAAAAAAATTATTTGAAGCTGGGCTTGGATACCACATCTCTACTACAGATGCAGAATTTGCTGTCACACCCCCAGAATATTCCCTGAGCACTGAGGACTCTCAAAAGCAAAGCACAGCAAAACCTTAGTCCTGCACTCCAATAACGGGTCTACCCAGTGGGTGATGAAGATGGAGCGGCATTTAAATTGGTTTACCTGCCTGTAGAGGTAGTCCTTATCTATTCAGTTTTCTGAGCCATTTTAAGAATTATGGATAAGAGGAAACATACATTTCCAAGTTTGTTTCCATTATTTTTCTCTAGAATTACTCACAAGAACAGTATCAATTCCACTAGAGGGAGGAGCAGGCTCAGTAACTGAATTTCCAGCAAATGTTCTAGTGCGACCTACAACAGCCTAATTCCTGGGTGAAGTATGGCCTTTTGACACAAAGAGCAAAACTGGAGCATGAAGGTCCATTTATGCAGAAATGTTTTATAACAGAAACGACAAAAATTTCTGACCTGTAACAGAGATGAAAGAGAGAGAGAAAGAGAGAGAGAGAGAAAGAGAGAGAGAGAGAGAAAGAGAGAGAGAGAAAGAGAGAGAGAGAAAGAGAGAGAGAGAAAGAGAGAGAGAGAAAGAGAGAGAGGGAGGGAGAAGGAGAGAGAGGGAGGGAGGAAGAGAGGGAGGGAGGAAGAGAGGGAGGGAGGAAGAGAGGGAGGGAGGGAGGGAGGGAGGGAGAAAGATCTCACCCAAGGGCCATTTTATTTCTGCATACATTATTAGGAAAGAGGAATTTTATGACTTTTTTTTTTTTTTAAACCAGAACTGAGTTGTATTTTTAATTATAAATTGTGCCTTTCATGTAATATTTAGTTTTATCCCAATGTCAAAGGACAGCATGATTGAGAAATCTATCTGGAACAAAGCAGCAATTTGTAGCTTATTTCCTCTCTCATAAAGAGCTTCACACAGATCATTTTTCATTTGTTCTCTCTTATTGGTAAGGTTTGATGACAAGATACTATCTTCTTCTGAAAAAAAAATATATATTTAAGAGCTTATAGATTATGAATACCTTATAAATTACAAGGATATTAATGTTTCTAATTCCAGTATTTTTTCCCAAAATATATTTGAGACAGAACAGACCTTGAGATTGCAGAGGGTCCATTTTTCCCAAGAAAACTCATGACCTACGAAGCTCTTATGTCAGAGTTTCTATACATGCACCTACATGTAACTGTATGGCAACTCATTGTAATGAAGAGATCTTTCATTAACGAAACTATTTTTGCAACTTTGGTTGGGACAAGTCCCATGATTAGTTAGTGTAGAGGAAACAGACTCTCTGGAACAGCTGTATCTCATGAAGACAAGCAAGGATGCAGGGAACTTGGCTTCAGTCCAAACTATCCATCTCACCTGCCAGAGAATATCTGTACCAGAAAATGAGGATGTTTATGAGAGAGCTGGAAACCCACATGCATTCCTCTCCTCGGCACCTCTAAAACAGCAGACAGACTGTACATTGGTCTCCACATCAATTCCCCCCTTCAGGGGGCTCTGCCACCATCCACACAAGTGACTTTTATACTCTGCTAAGCACAGTACCGCTACCTTCTAACTGGGTTGGACTAACATCTATCTATAAGTGTGAATCTTCTCTGTGATGACTGAGATATGGTGTTTAAAATAAACACACAAATACTGTATTCTGTGCAATCAACCTACACAAGACCACGACAGATAAATACCATGCTCAGAAAGGAAGATGAGTTAAATGTTGGTTCCTAATTCTTTAGACAATCAATTTCGTAATGCTTTGACATATACCCTTAGAAAATTCTCTCTTACAGAGACTCTACTTTACTTTCATTCTAGCACGTGTAAAATATCTCTGCCTGATGGAGCAGAGCTTGAAAAACTTCAGGTTACCTGGGCCAAAGGCAGTTAAGCTCCTTGGATGTTAAGGCACAAGTCTTGAACTCAATGGGATGCAAAGAGCAGAGTCAATATTCTTATGGTAGCCCCAGGAGGAAATGTACTGCATGATTTTTACACTGGCCAGCATTTTCTGAACACTTTCACACATCTCACTACTGTACCTCAGCCAAGAATCAATGAAAATCTGTATAACTGAAGTCAGATGAAATCTTCCTGCCTTGCCAGAGATGTGTGAAGGTTTGAACCACTCTCCTACATTACGCTATAGTCAGAATAAGACCAGAAGAGATTTTAGTCATCCACAATCATCTTCACATAACAGGGCAGTAATTTCTGTACTAAACTATACGAAATATTTAGTGGTCAGCTTTACCGTAGGTTAATCCTAACATCAGGATAAGAAGTCGCATGTAGCTTGTGATTAGAAATGTGCTGTACAGTCACACAGAGGTCAGTGAAAAGAAATCTGGATTATTTCATTATTGCTACAGTACACCAATTCCCCTTTCAAAACTTTTGATCTGTGATAAGCAAACAAGCATAAATGCTGTAGGATTCAAACTTGGTTCTTGTTGCTGGAGAAAATATTCTGAGTAATATCATCTCACCTGTGGGTGGGCTCCTTCTGGATCAATGAAAGGTTAAATCCACTGTCTCTTTTGATCTCTGTTGATTAGCACAGAACTTGCGTTCTCATTAAGGCAGAGCTGGGTGATGCAGGGCATGCAGGGTACTTGAGCAAGAGCAGATTACAAACTATTTAAACTTCTGAAAAGTAATACACTAAAATTGATGTATTTTGTTTTGCAACATTCAGCATACCTTGACATAGTAAGGTCAAGATCAGCTTCATATGGTTTCATCTTTTAAAGTGCTGCTTATTGCTACCAGTTTCATAAAGTGAATTAATTTCATTGCCATGGCATCCATGGGAATAGGTACAAAACAATCATCGTCTTTATACTTAAACTTATTTATTGAGTGAAACACATACCCAATAAATACCATTATGACCTGTCCGAAAGTAATGCTGGAAAGACTGCTAAGATATTTCACCAGGGAAAACATTAGGAGCTGCTTAGATTCTACAGTCGAACGAGACTCTAGGAGACACTTTTAAAATACAAATACATATATGTGACTTCAGGTAATAAATAAGAGATTTACTGTAATGGCAGTAGAAATCTACTCTAGCAGATTTAGGATAACCATTCCTGAAAATAAGGTTGCAGTAAATTAGAAATGTTTAAATTAAAAGCTCTACAGAAATACCAAAATGAACTACACAGTTAATGTGAATGGATTATTGTGCAGCTGCACATTGGATCTCTCACACATGACGTTAAGGAATAGTAGTAGATAGAAGAGCTACAGGCCCCAGAGAAAATCATTCAGACCACCTGCTTCAAACTACTCCTGCTGAAGATTTTGGGAGGATTTTTACTCATTGGAGAGAGTTCACAGTCAGGATAGATGCTCATAATATGAGCATAATGTGAGAAATTAAAATAAACATGAAATCACACATTGTCAATTTACATGCAAACACCATCAAAAATATTTTAATTATATAAGTTAGTGATGGAATACTCTCCCCTTCCCATTCCCCCAACAAGTAAGACAAAGTAAATGGTGCTTAAGTATGTCACGGTATGAAGATGTCCATCCTTCTCTTAACTGTTTCACTTATTTTGTTTTGGTATTTATTACCAGAAATTTTAAGATTAAGAAATACCACTGTCTGAAAACATGTCCCACAGCTATACTTTGTTCCCTATATCTTACATGCACATTTCAAAATGAAAAAAAAAAAAGTTTCTTTTATGTTAAAATGTTAAAGGCAGAACTCTGAATTTGACTAAAGTGTTTTTGTTTTTTAAAAACTTTTTCAACTGAGATAATACTTCAAGATATAGAAATACCACTTGTTCCACATATTGCTCAGGAGAGAGGAAATGAAAATCCTGGTTTGGACTATTTTGAAGACAACTTGAGTGAGGTAACAGTCTTTGTTCCGTCTTGACAGCCCAAGACTCTTAAACTCAGGAAAAAAAAAAAAAAAAAAACATTTTTTTTTCTCCTTAGTAGAGAACATCCCCAAGTAAAACTTCTTGGTTTTTCTTGTCATCTATTCATTATCATTATTTAAATATATATTGATTGTCCCTTTACCATGACCGTTTTCTGTAATGACATTTGCTGATGTACGCAGGCAGTAAGCTGTGAGTTACTCCAAAACGTTTTCAGCAAAGATAAAGTTAACTTGCAGTTTCAAGTCTCCATGTAAGATGAAACACATTTGGGCCCTGTGATTCCTTCTGCCATACCTTCCATTCTCTCATTTGTCTACTATTACACTCAGAGGAAGCACTCCTATCTCTTCACACCACAGTGTAGAATGTTCAAAAGTGTGCCTTGCTTTCTTCCTTGCATCTTGCACATGCAATCTAAAAGAAATTATTGGAAACAGTTTTTTTTTTCAGGGCTTTGTTTCAATGCTGCATGTGGTCAAGCTTGGTTTCAACACCATGATATAAGAAAGAGTGACTTTTCTTTAGACCTTGTGTGTGCAATGTTTCCAATAGCAACTTTTTTATTCATTTTTAAAATATTAAGTACTATTATCCAGAAGTACTTAGCTACATGAGAGACTTATCTGGGGACTGAATTTGGCTTTATTTTATTCAAATATTTCAGGTAGAAGTCTCTGCAGACAATTTGTTTAGTTTTCCTGTTATATTTTTAAAGCAGAAATTATTTTTTTTTCTAGTCATCAGCTATGAAAACTCAATTGTGGGTTCAAAAAGTCAAGTCATACCCTTAAGTGCATTTATCACTAATAAAATTCTTGACAGTTAGGGTGGATTTGAGGCATAAACTTGCAGAAGAATTTATCCAAGTCACAGCTACTACTGATGATAAATGAGAGTGAAATAAAAGCATTTGACTTTCAGATATTAAGTTGTGTAGGCAAGACTGGCAGTTAAAAAGAAGTCTGTTTAGTAAATTTTGAGAGGTTTATAAGGAAATCAAAATGAGTCTATAACTGCATTGTCCATCTGTTCATAGTAAAATCCTGCTTTAAAGTCTTAGTGTTCTTGGAGTAATAGCAAGTTACAAACTGCCATTCGTTTACATTTCCGTAGTTTTCATGGGCAGCAGTGAACATCACAAGCAGTGATGTTGTATAGTTGGATGATCTTTTCCGGGATGTATGTTGTCTTGGAGGATCCCTAAATTCCATACTCAGTTTTTCTGGAGCTTTCTAACACTTTTTAGTGTGGAAATCTAAATGAAGTTACTTTAGTCTTGGATTTTATAGGAATTACTTGCAGGAAAATATAAGGTGTGATTACAGCAGCACAGTGCAGGTATGGTCATTAACAATGTTTTTTCCATTACCTTTCCAAAGTTCCCTCTTAAAGAAAAGAACTAGGACAACACCATCAACAACAACAACAACAAAAATATTTAATTGACTATCATGCCCAAGGTCAGATAGCTCCATTAAAATACTAGAAGTATCTGAAGTGTGATATATTAGATGACACACCAAAATATGATTTTTTGAATATGTATTTATCACTGTAGCAAACATAGTACTGTGAAGAATCACTGTTGCTGGCAACTGAATCTTAGTATAACAGATCAGTTAAATTATTCTTTGTGCTATTTTTAGGAGTGGAACAGACTTATTTTATGGTCAGTAACAAAGATACACACTTCAAGTTCACTCTTCAGGTCCTCCCTTCTCCCAGCAGTTCTTTCCCCCAAGCCAGGGCTCTGTGATGGAAATTTGTACCATACAAG
This sequence comes from Cygnus olor, assembly GCF_009769625.2. Lineage (NCBI taxonomy): Eukaryota > Metazoa > Chordata > Aves > Anseriformes > Anatidae > Cygnus > Cygnus olor. The sequence continues at coordinate 82,213,337 of NC_049169.1, forward strand.
GAAAATTATCCAGACTCATTTATCCTAAATTCAAGAAAGCAAGACAGAAAGATCAACATTCCAATTCCAATTCGAGGAGTTGCTTTGTTCAGCCTCCATGAAAGATGGGGACAGAGCAGAATTTCCTCAACTAGTAAACTGAGATCTACACCACTGCAATATAGAAACAAGATGAAAGGGCTTTAAAACTCATTGCTGCCCCTTGGAAAGAAGGAAATCCTGTGTGGTGAATAAGGTGAAGATCCAGGCAGCATGAACTGTAAAACAAATCATGGCACCTAGCATACTTCAAAACACTGAGGATAAAGAATTGCTGAGGAACTGCTTCATGCAATAAGTAAGGGACCTAAATTCCAGATACAATTTTCCCAGATGTTCAGGTCTCATGGCTCTTGTCTTCCCAGTAGAGAGACCTCATCAGCACTAACTTCAGCTATCCTATGTAAAGGTTCAAGGAAGCTTCAAAGAAAATGGGCAAATGGCATCTTCTGTCCCTGCTATGCCAGGCTGCAAGGAGAACTGGGAAACACTTGGAGCCAAAAGAGCATCTAAGGAAAGCCTGCGGCCCAGGAACTCAAACACTCAGCTGAAGACCTTCTGGGCCCTGGATGCTACTCCTTAGGCTGATTTTGAACATTAGAATCACATAGTATTAGTCTGAAGCCAGCTGTAATACAGAGAAGTTGGAACAGGATTAGCAACGCCTCCTTGAGGTTGGAGGCAACCAGGAAGCTACGAAGTCCTATTGATGTTTCCTGACAACTCTGCCACACTTTTGGTGCAATGATCAATTTACAGGGACCATGAAGAGCAAGAGGTGAGTTGAATAGGGAAAGAAGCACAAATCTACTCAATGGGCTCACTACTGACAGAGGAGAAAGCTAAAGGATACCCATGGAAATAAAATATGAAAATATGTAAAGTTCTCATGAATTGGCAGGCCTGGAGTACAGACCAAGAAATTGTTAAGATAGGTGATACAGGACTGGAAACAAACAACGTTTCCTGTATGGAAAATTACGCTGAGCTAACCAGGATAGACAGGAGGAAGGCTCACATGTGGACCTTAAAATGGACAAGGACAGATTAATGATTGGAGAAGTCTGGAAAAGAGTATTAATTGAGGGAAAGGATTGATGTGTTTGGCAGGCTATAAATTGATGGTGCTGAGAGAGAACTCATGGGGCTGATGATTAGAAGATGGATAGGGAATGAAAGATTTATGGACTGAGCAGTTTAGACAGGTAGAATATTACAGGTGAAACAAGATAATTGTTAAATCTCTTGCAGATTACAGAAAATATTATCCCTTATATTATTATTTTATTATGTCCCTCACTGTGCTGGATTAGAATTATATGAGTGCTCTGTATTGCTGCATGTTTAACTTATGTGCTCAAGGTATTTATGCTTGCCTTACAGTTCTTTAAAGGCCTATTCAGTTTCATTCCTTTCATTTATTTTAATGCATATTAGAATTGCAGAGGAGAACACAATGTTTCTCTTCATATTTCTACTGTGTAATTTATCACCTTGATGACCCTTGAAATTGGCTAAATTTTTCTTGAGGAGGCCATTTTCCCTATGACGCAAGTAAACCTGTGCAAATCCACTCAAACTGGTTGAATTAGACATTAGGGAACACAGAAAAATGTGCAAAAACCATTAGGCCACAAACTCCTCCTTGAACCTAGAACCAAGCACTGAACCTGTAATTTCCTAAGTCTTGACTAATACTTGTAAAAATAATGTAAAGTGTTCACAAATGTTGTTACAAGAAACTTTAGTCTTGATCTACAGTGATTCTAGTATTTTCCTCAAGAGATAAATATGAAAAAAATCCTGATCTTGTACCTTAACAAGCATGTAGGTAGGAAATTAACAAGGACATAATTTATGTTTAAAAAAAAAAGTGGGATAACGTGTATTTCTTTCTACATTTGAAGACACAGAAGAGGCTATCTGGAGTAGACACACAGGTGGAGAAAATAAAATGTAAGTCCACATCATTTAATTCTTCATCTCCTGCCTTTACAATAACAGGTTTGTAGGATTAATGCATTACATGTAACTTCTGTTACCTGCTACCTGGAAGTATAGATCTGATTCTAAGCAACATGAGATTATTAGATGTCTCTTAGGACAGAGAACACAATTATGAGAGCAAGTTTGTGATTTGGACAAAAAATCCATTACCCTGTCATTTTCACTTTTGTCTTGACAGCTGAATCCACCCCAGAAGGATCACAGCCCCTGGAATTCCTCTCACATATAAGGTCAAGAAAACTTAAATCCCTTACTTTTCCCACCCACTCCTCACCCTGACCCTCCTTTTTCACACTTACCTGTTGAACAACGCAAGTCTGCTAAATGTATACCTAGCCATACGCCACAACAATCAAGTCACAGAACTCAGATGTAAATATCAGACTTCTCTACTCTCAGTTCCATTTAATACTTTACTAGATAAGGAAAGTATACAGCATTTGTTCATCTGCACAAAATCAAAATTTGTACCAAATTTGATTTTTTTTTTTCCTGTGGCAACACAAGAGAAGTCCATGAAACCAAAATAAATAAAGCACAGAAATAAAAGAAATACCAACAAAAAAGCTACAGAACTCAAATAGCCTTCTCTTCTGTTAAGAACTTAGTTCCTTTTAAAAGGAGACTATGTCTAACGAACTGCTTGCTTATGCCATAGTGAAGATACCTGCAGGTACCTCATTACAGAGCTGGTTGATTTTTCCTCATTTGCCCAATATTCAACTGGTGAGGATTCAGTGTTACTGATAGAAACAAGAGGTAAGGATTGAGATTTCTTCTGTTTCACACTGTCACAATAGCATCCTTTGTTTTGTTAAATGAGAATTCTTATGGAAATCAGTGCGGTTTCTGGTCAAGTGTCAGTCATGGTAAGAGTCCACTATTGTAGGGGCCTGGACACAACTGCCAAACAATTTGTGGAAGTCCAGCAGCATTTGCTGGAGGGTTGTTTCTGAAGATGAATGAAGCAGTGAAAGTGAGTCTGAGAAACACTACAATAATGTTATTAGCTTTCTGTCTTCCTTCCTTGTCTCTAATCACCACATACGAGGTCTTCCAACTTTTATAGCCAGTTTACACCAGTGTGATGTCACTGGAATTTATATCAGTTTAAGATGTAGGTAGAAAACATGAAGATGGACAAATATAAAATAAATATAGAAAAAAAAGCACACAGGAAAAAAAAAAGAGTCAGACATGATATTTTGAGATTACCGTTATTACTTCATAATATAACAGGACATTCCTCTTTTGCCTACAAACTGCATCCAGCAAAGGCTTTGCCGTATATTAGCGAAGCGTATGAACAGTTTAATAAGAAACCTTCTTAAAAGCCTGCTCAAATGCCTGTCATTTGAGCCTCTACATGCACCTATGGGACAATGGTCAAAGATCAGAAAAGTGTTCCTTCTGCTCACACGCCTGAAACAGGCGTGTCATAAAACATCCCCCCCAGTGCCCGACACAAAGTTCTTCAGTGTACTCACAATAACCAGCAGCTTTAAAGATTTACTTTTTGTAACTGAGATGCGAAACACCAGCAAGTGAAATTAAAATTAAGAACAACTTCACCTCATTTAAATTCATTTTTGCGTCATCGCTCATTAATTAACCTTAACGCACCCCAGTGAACACGGAGAGAGAAAATAAATAAAAAAAATTATCTACAAGCACATGGAATAAGTCGGAGCGCTGATCACGTTCGAGATGAAACGTCTGGCACCCCAGTTCTCCCCTCTGGCACCACAACTCCCCCCTCCGACCGCGCTCTGCGCCCCCCCCCCCCCGTCCTCCCCCGGCATTTTGCCCGGGGCAGGGGCGGCACCTGCGACCCCCCCGAGCTCCCTGCCCGGGGGCGCTGCCCCTCGGGGCGGGGGGCTGCGGCACTGCAGCAGTAGCAGCTGCAGCGGAGACCTCCCTCCTCCTCCTCCTTCCCCCCGCTGGGGGCCCTCCATTGTGCGCGGAGGCGACCGCACACCCTCAGGCTGCGCGCCCAGTGGAACCCCCCTCTCCTCCACCCCCCCCACCGGGCGCGGTGTCGCAGCCCCCTCCCGCTTTCCGATTTTCGCGATGCACCTACACATAGGTGGGTAAATACGCGCATCACATACTACACTCACATCCACATCCCCACCCCCGTTCGCCACCCGGGAAGGGGAAAGGCTCCTGGCGGCGCGGCGACAACAAAGCCGGCTCTCCTCCTCGCCCCGCACAAGTTGGGAGGCCCCCCGGTCCCCCCTCCGAGTTCTCCGCGGCCAAACTTCTTTGTCGCACCGGAGCAGAGGCAACTTTGTGGGCACGCAACCCGCCGCCGGTACCTGAGGGGAAACTTGTCGAAGCGCTCCCCCCGCGCTCTGGGGGCTCCCGCATCGCCATCTCCCGCCCCGACCCCTCCCGCAGCCCCCGGGGAGAAGCCCCCATCCCATTCCCTTCCATCCCATCCCATGCTCTGCCCACCCCACCCCACCCCACCCCACCCCACCACCGCGGGACTCACCGCCGGGCTCCACAGGCTCTCAGAGCAGCGGCAGCCCCATCGCCCAGGCTGCCCTTTTCCAACTTTCCTTGCGCAGAGCGGGGCTGCGGGGAGGTGTATTTATACGGAGAGAGAGAAAGAGGGAGCGCTGAAGACGACAAGCTGTTCGGGAGAGTTTTAAATCAAAAAGGGGGATGGAACCGGATTTCTCCCCAGTATCAGGGCCCCGGAAAATCAAATCCTTCTCCAGAAGAGCATTCTTTCAGAGCCGTTATCTGTGTTACTATTAATGCGTGGGGCAGGAGGCATCGCATACAAATAGATCCCGGTAGCAGCCTCTACTGGTGGCTGCCGAGGGCCCCTGGGTCCTACTGCTCCGGCGCCGGGAAACTACAAAGCCCAGCGGCTGCGAGCGGCCACGGGATGGGGGGAGGCGAGGGGGACCGAGCCCTAGCCCCGCTTCGTGGGTTCGTTTCCTCCGGTGTTTAACCGAGAGAGAGCCACCTCCTGAACGGCTGGCGTGAGCCAGCTGCCCTTGCGGTGCTATTGTGAGGGCTGCTGTGAGAGACTCAAAATAAATAAATAAATAAATGAAGGGGGGGGGGGGTGTTATTTGTCGACAGCTTTTTTTTTTTTTCTTTCCCTCCTGCACTGTCGAAATGATCCGTCACGTTCCCTAATAATTATGTAGTTACTTCCATGGTCATTTATTCATTGAATTTCACTTACCTGTGCTTCTTTCTTTCTTTCTCAGGTTATGGCTTGCCAAGGAACATCTATTGGTTTCCATGTGGAAAAAAAAAATCTTAAAGCAATTTATTCCTTATTAAAAGGGAAAAAGTGGAAAAAAATAATTATCATGGTAAGCTTTCTCTATTAAAAATATAGAGACTGTTAATTTACAATATTTAAATTATGTTGCTTTTTGGATATTAAAAAAAAAAAAAAATCACTGGACCAAATAAAAGATTTCCCATTTGAAAATTCAGGCAGTAAAAAGAACAGCAAACAGACACAGCATTTATGTATGGACTGTTAAACAGAGAGTAAGCATGAGACAATAATGGCAAAGGTCAGCAAAACTGAGAACTGAAAACAATGTAAGCACTTGCATATGCAGGATTGTCACATGGACCTAAACTTCTATGACTGTCTTGCAGATAATATCCATTATATAAACAGCATATATCAAAATAATGCACATTTGTAGGTTTTACGTTATAAGTTTTAATGAGGTCTTTTAAATAATGTACAGAGATTATCTGGAAATAAATCCTGCAATACATTGCAGTGCATAAGACAGTTAAAGATCTAAACATTATCCTCTTGCCCTACACAAAAGAATGGAAGTCAAGGAGACATTACCCAAAGGGTTCCATGTATTGGGTATTGTTAATATGTCAACGTCCTTACAGTCTAGTTGGGAGCTACCAACATAAATACAGATGTCATTACAAAGACATTTTTACAAATATTATTGAAAAGTCAAACATGCAGCATAAGGTTATTTGCCATGAGCCCATGATTTTGTCAGGCATGTAGGCAGAGAGAGACAAATTTAAAACAAAGCATGGAGGAAAATACAGTGTTTAAACAACTCTTGCACTCTGAGAATCAACAGTAGTAGTTGAAACGTTCTTTGAATGGAGTACTCTGCATGTCTAGAAAGAGATCAGCAGAGATGGGAGAAATCAATCGGAATTTTTATGCATCAGTAACCTCTGATGAGAGAGGCATTGCAGTATTAGCTCAAAGCCAGGCCTCTAGTGCTGAATTTCAGACCTACCTTACAGCTTGCATCATTAAGATCTCGTATCTTGTTGGAAGAAGGTTCTAACACTTTGTTCTCCAAGTTCTGTTGCTACTTTGGTTTGGGTATTTTACCCCTTATGTGACACGTATGGCCCAAAGCAGTAGTATTTCTGTTTTCGGAGGAGATATACCAACTAACAAGCTTCTAGCAATGCAACCTTCAATTAATATTATAGATACACATAGAATGATACTTTTCTTTTTCCTTTTTTTTTTTTTTTTAAAAAATATCAATTGTGTTACTTTGAAATCAGATGATATTGTAGCTGTTTACAATTCCAGGCCAATTTTATTATTTATTATTTATTTATTTTATTATTTATTTTTTACTTTCAATCTACTTATGGCAAATTCTGTTTACCTGAGAGCTCAGCATAAGCTTCTTATCTCTTGTATCCTGTTACACTTCCATGGATCTTACACCCTCTATAATAACCTTAAAGAGATGGCTGCTTAACATCAATTTTAAGAAGGACAGGGTCAGGCTTATCGTATTTAAATAATAATAATAATAAAATTATTGGTAATTTCTATCACCTGCAAATTTAACAAAAATATTAGATCAGTATAAATTCAAATTAAGGAAGTGATAACCAACAGTGTCACAATTAAAAAATTACTGTGTGAATGAGAGAAATTGCCATAGCCATTGTAGTGCCTACAGAGATTAATGAAATATAGCTGTGAAACTGTTTTAATAGATAAATTGGGTGGGTGGTTAAACATCTGAGCTAGGATGATTACTTTGTAGTGAAACAAAACAAAGAGGAATAAATCAGAAAGCTGCCCTATTACCACAATTAAAATGCAATTGCTTGATCAATTATCACTCTAGCTAATAGCTTGATGGAGGATGAGCAAATAAATAAAACATTACACTAACCAAAGTTCTTTGAAGTATAACAATGATATCTTTATGCCTATGTGTTCCTTGTATGTGTGCGCCTAATATCTGTATCCTGCATAATATAAGCAAGGCTGTATATAGAGTATTTATTTATTTGTAGTGTACAAGAAAACTATCAATGACACATGATCATGATGATGCATGCAGTGGTTAAATAGCTAACACAGGCTCAGATTACCAATATAATACATTTCTATGTTTTCTAGATGTCTACGAGTCTCCTTGTTTTACATGTTTAACAGCCAAAGCTGTTTTGGAATAGCTTCTTCTTGGAATAGTTTCCAAAGTTAATGAATGCGATGACATGTCTGCTACCAACTTGTCCTTGGAGAACGATGGTCACTTACCATGGTACTTGTGAACAGGGTACATTCTAGGGAGGTAGTAAAGTTGACAGTGACTGTCATGTATCATCATTACATTTTTCTATCTCCAGTGCTCAGCAAAGCATGCATTCCTATGTAGGAAGGTAAGTGATAGCATGTGTTTGTATGGAACAAAATATAGTGTATAAAGGCAAATAACTTGCTTATCTATAGTACGAGCACCCTGTGATAACCTGATCTGAAGTCAGTGGGAGTGAGCTGACTTGTCCCCTTGATCCAAAGTCCTGCTCAAATATAACACTTTTTTTATCTACAGAAGTATTTACACAGTATAGTTTGAATGTGGAGTGGACAACTACTTTTAATGACTATTCAGTGTGAAAAAAATACGTGTATTTATGTTACCTAACAGCAACACAGAGTCTGTTAAAAAATTCAATAAGTTTTGAGAAAAAAACATAGGCTCGTGGTGAGCTTCAGTGAACTTCTCAAGTATAAATACATAAATAAATGACAAATAGCACCTACACCCCATTGCACAAAAAGTATGTTGAGGATTTCTTTTTAACATTATAGTGCTTTGTTTTATGCAGAAAGATCACATTGACAAACTTGTTTTGCCTTTCCCAGGGCAAGAGTAATTAGAAAACATACAAGTTTTCACATATTTAAAATGAGCGATTTGTATGTTGTAAATATGTAAGTGTTGCTGCAGTGTCCTAATGAAACACAGATTTCTCATTCTGTTGTGGAGGAAACAGAATTTGCAAAAGTAGTTTGAAGCATAACCAAGTTTTTCATGTCCTGTTAATTCCCCAGATTCACTTTTCTACTTGGAGATAATTTTTATCCTTTTATCCTACCAACCTTAGGTTGGTAGTCTATTTGAAGAAAAGTCTGAGGGACTACTGCCATTTCATTGCCTCCGGATCAAACTAGTTTTAAAGAATGTGGATTCCTCCCTTTCTGCCTTTCCCATTTATAAAAGCAGAAGGTGCCTCCTGAATATCAGAAAAAAAAAAAAAAACACATACTGATGAGGATAGAAGTTGAATGTCAGGCAGTTCTGCAAGGAAAACAGTAGAATGATCTCTGAAGAACAACATCTGAGTGTGAAACTGGATTTTGAAGTTAGAATAGAATAATGTCCTGGGCTTTTCTCAAGTATCCTGTGTTACCCAACTGCCAGTACATCTAGTAATGAGTTGTCAGAAAATGTAGAAAGGAAATATTGGGAATGCAGAAAGGAAAAGTAAGAAAGATTAAAATGAGACTTCAAAAAGAACTGAATAGGAACAGTACAAAATAACATATATACAGAAATTACACTATATTGATCAGAATGCTCCGTAAGTAAGTGTAGACAATAGTTAAGAATAACAGCTTTTCTTACAAGAGAAGTATAAGACAAAGATACGATTAAATAATGATTTCGTACAACTCAAGCTGGCAGCGATCTTTGTTTCCAAGTATGAAGGAATACAATTGAAGAGGAAAGCAATTCTGCATGCATTTCCTTGTGCACTAGTGTGCCTAGCCCTCCAAGCAATCATTTTATTCAAAGCCTAAGACACTTCCAGTCTGATTGACAGCTGTTGTAAGCAGATAGGAATGGCTGCACTTCGCAATTCCACTGGCTCCCAGCTGTTTCCTTCCCTTCCCTTCCCTTCCCTTCCCTTCCCTTCCCTTCCCTTCCCTTCCCTTCCCTTCCCTTCCCTTCCCTTCCCTTCCCTTCCCTTCCCTTCCCTTCCCTTCCCTTCCCTTCCCTTCCCTTCCCTTCCCTTCCCTTCCCTTCCCTTCCCTTCCCTTCCCTTCCCTTCCCTTCCCTTCCCTTCCCTTCCCTTCCCTTCCCTTCCCTTCCCTTCCCTTCCCTTCCCTTCCCTTCCCTTCCCTTCCCTTCCCTTCCCTTCCCTTCCCTTCCCTTCCCTTCCCTATAAATCTCTGATGATGCTATTGAGCTTGCAGTTAGTAAAGAGTTAAGAGACGTGATACTCTCAGTAAGCTGATAACATTGCTTTGTCCATCCATACTGTACAGTCACGTTCATGTCTAAGAATGTCTGGGAAGCAAATGAAGGAGGAAAAAAAAAAAAAAAAAACAACAACAAAAAACATTTGGGCTGAAACTCAGCTGTGAGGACATTGAGCAAAAAGAAATGAGTGGAGGAAACTTCAGCTCTTTAAAAATCTTTTGTAACCAAAACATTAGCATCTGAAGGGGATTTGCACCCCCATGTAGTATGTGTGCCTAGTCTCATTGCACAGGCAATATGAAGTCACTTGGTATATGTACAGCAGTCTGATTCTACAAATCATTCTGCGTGCACCATGGGTCTGATAGATCCATCAGTGGAGCCTGTGAGTTTATGCTTTGATATGGCCCTAGAGCAAAGTCCAGAATTTCAGGATAGGTATTTCTCATTGTGCTTCTGGATTAGCAAATCACAGCAAGGCCAAAGACTGCATTCTGATTCTGTCATATATGAAGTCATACAGATTTGAAGCACAGGAAAATGGAAAATGGGATTTCTACATTTTGGAAGACTGATGGTGAGGCCTCTCTGTTTCTAATATTTGAATGTGAAGGAAAAATTCACTATTTCAAGGTTTTCTGCTGTAGTTCTCTATGTGGTGTATTTTTAAATGTACTGTGGAATTGGAGACTTGAGTATTGCATAGTCATCCTAGATAGTGTCTACTCCTCCCCGCCCCCCCCCCCCCGATTAATAATACTAATAATAAATAAATAAATATGAACCAAGACTGCTCCATGTGTTGTAGCAGTGCAGGCAGAAAGGCAGAAAGAATAAAGGTTTAAATAAGTTTGAACAAATTGTGAAAAATAGGCTACATATCCACATAGAGAAGGCTGCACAGAAAAGACAATGTCAAGAAAAAGCTAAATGCATTAGTGCTATACAAAGAGTTCAGGAGAGAATAAGAACTTCAGAAGAATTTATCAGAGAAAAGTGAAGTGACACATAGAAACTTTCCTATTAGCAAATGAAGAGGAAAATGTGGATTGAATAAAATAATTTCAGACAATGAAGTCCTTAATTCTCTGTATTCTTGTTCCTTCTCTTAAAGAAATCTTAAATGTCATTGGGAAAACCTTTTTGTTGGAGCTTCTACCAGCAAGTAAAAAAGTATGCTTGAAAAATTGAATCTGTGGAGGATATCAGTTCTAGATTACATCACCTTTGGTCTGAAAAGAGACAACATATAAAGACATAATATCTTTAACTAGACTGACTGATACAGCTGGGGTGTGGGAAGCTGAGCTAGTTGACCATATGAGCTCTTGAAGGTTGTTCATCTCGCTTCCATCCTTAGACCACAACAGTTGCACCACCATTTTCATTTGAAACGTGATCTTGGAAAGGTGCTTCCTGGGTCATTAAGTCCTCCCAATATTACACAAAACCCTGACAATTCTCCAATTTAAATTATACTAAGTCAAGTTGAAACATGAAGCGAGAATGGTGGAATTATTTTCTTACGGTATGTAGATAATGAAGGTTTAAATGTAAGTGGAAATAACAGTGTAGAAAACATATACAATATTCATATAATGATACAGCGTTTCAGGTGTACATAGGATCTAAACTGCTGCAGGTCTTTGAACCTCAGGACAAGGTTTCCCATGAGGGCAGGGAGTGTGGACCATGACCAGATGCGGAACAGCTGATATTCCCCTTCTAAGTGCTGGATCCTCTACAGAAGTGTACAAATCTCCTGCTGCTGGAGATTTGCACAAGCAAGCATGATCCTTCAGCTCAGCCTGTGCTCTTATTAGAGAGGTAGGGGATATAAAAAGGACAGCAACTCTAGTTACTCTCCGTTATTTTTTAGTACTTGATAAGATATAGTTGAGTAGGTGAGTCTTCAGACAAACTTAGCTGAGAGAGTAAGCAGGCTGTGTTGTTTGCACTCATACACCACATTAATCAACGATTTGTGAAGGATGACTCATTTCAGCTACACTTGATCATTTCTGAAAGGTCTCTAAGTGTGTTTGGTAGATGAGATTTTTTCAGGAACTCAATAACATGCTTCAAAATGTTGTTGAAGCGAGTATTGTATGGACTCACTGAGGGGCTATAATACACAGTAATTAGGTCAGCAAGTTTACTGCTGGGTATAAAATAAAGTTCTATCTTGCCTGGCATATTTGTAGCTCAGAAGTAGAAAAATAACAGGAAGTTTTTCATCAAGACCTTGATAAAGTTGAAAGTCAATTCTTTTTCCATCAATGTCTGTATTTAGCTGTTGGCCAATAATGTTTCGCTAAGGCAGTATTTTGGGGCGAATAGGGTATTTCACTAACAAAAAAGATAGATCTTTTGAGGGAAATTCTAACATCCTACTGAACAGCTGACGTCTAAAAAAACAAAACCTTTTTAGCTGAATGTTTATATCCAAAAATACTGCCTTTGTATATCCCTTATATAGCTGCAGTACTTTTGCATCATTTTGGTCTTGGTTTTGGTCTTGATCTCAGCTGTGTTTCATTGTGGCTTGTATATTTCTTATGTACTAAAATTATTTTTTGAATAGAAAGTAATTTTTGATTGCCTTCAGGGTTGGCACACATTAGAAAGGAGAAAGTTTTTTTAAAGCACTACATAATCCCCTATGCTTTACAGGTAGGTAGTTGGTAATTATCATGACCTGTAGAGAAGGCAAGCATGGAAAGGAGATTTTTGAGAGGAGCTAATTTTAAGGCAAAGAGGCCTCACTTGCACGCATTCTACTTATGAAAAATAACTGTCCTGTGGTGTTCAGATGCAGCCAAAGGAAAAGGTTGGACCACAGAATCAACATACCAAGTTTTGTTACTAGAAGATTTTTTTTTCCAGTATGGTTCTTAATTTAGCTTATTATTATTTTTAATTATTATTATTATTTTTTAATCACTTGCAGATAGATGAGAAAGACTTTCAATTTCCTTGCATAGAATTGCATTGGTCTCTGTTGGCTTCAAGTGAGATGTACTGAAATTAAAGAGACTTCAGTTTCATGTTATATGGCAGCATTTTGATATCTCATATTCAGCTTGTTGAGATTTTAAGTTACTTTTGTATTTATTTATTTATTTGTTTATTTATTTATTTATTTATTTTGTGAAGACATTGGTGGAGGGCTCCCAGTTTGTTTTTGTAATTCTTCCTGCACTTATATCCATGAAGTACCTTGGAGTAATCTACGTTTTCTAGAAAACATTAAATCCACTTTACAATAAACTTAAGAGAGAACTTCAAAGCCAAAAATCACATTGCTTTACTTTTAAAAAAGTTATGACATGGAGTTCTTCTCAAGATGCTATAATGAGCGAAAAAAGCTCTCTCAAAATGTCTAACTGAAATACCTTTAAAGCAAATTGTCATAGTTTGAACATTAGCCAAGGCATTCCTAAACCATAGCCTTAAACTTTATCCAAAAAATGTAACAGTGAACCACTGAAATTCTTCTGCTGAATGCTGCCAAAAAGCAAACACATCTTTGCTCTGCTGTGGTTACAAAGTCCTCCAAGGAGTATCACAAACACATGATGTTCCTTCAAACTTCAGCTTTGTACTTTATTTTGTACATTAGCCAAATGATTTTAAAATCTCATCAGAAAGGAGACCTCAGATCAGATTTGTATTAAAGGAGTCTCAAGATCATATATATATATATACATATATATATATATATATTTCAGTTAAGGTTATTGGAATCTGAAATCTGTAAACAGACTTTATATCTGATTGCATTAGAAGTGTTGCCCTCCTTTCCACATCCGTTTCCTTCCTCTTTTGATGCTGATAATTACAGATGAATGAATGTTGAGACTATACTTGGTGCATATGAGTGTAGCTGAAGTATGAAATATTATTAATGGGTGTTGTATTGGGTATATTGGATAATTACTAATACTTCCAGAAAGACAGCCCAGACCTCACTTGGTTTACATAGTGAAGTACATGCTTCTCCGTATGGTGGCTCTAGACTGTTCTCAATAAATCCTCTAATTTTAGGCAGACGCCTAAGAGGAGAAGAAAGATTTCTTTTGCATCTTCTCATAACAATAGAAAAACAAGCAAAACCAAACCAAAAAGGAAAAAAAAAGCATATAATTGTCCTGTAAGATTGCTTCAAATAAATCTGTATTTGTTGTTTACTCAATATTTATTTTCTTGTAGGTATTTGCAAGAAGAAAACCACAGAGGAAAAAGGCATCCTTTTGACAACTGGAAAGAAAGCAATAAAAGTGATAGAGCTGAAAAGTTTAATATGGATTTCATGCCTTTTCATGTATGTTCTATAATATGAAAAGGTCTTCATACAAAGCAATTCATGTCAGCATAATCATGCCAACTATCTATACCTAACTGGTACAGTTAGTTGTAAAAAAATAAAATAAAATCTAAACAGTGTCATGCAGACTTGTGCTACACACAGACTGAGAAAGAGCACTAAAAGGACTGCTGGAGATGTATTTGGAGCTGGAAGTTTTGTGCTCTTGACAGGGAATACAGGTTCTTGGCAGAGCTGCAGTCATTAACCAAATCAAAAAGTGGAAAAAGAGCATCTAGTTGTAGTGGGAAGTGAAGCAAGGAGCAGTAAGAAAACAGGAACAGCCTGGAGTGGGATGAAAGGTAGTTCAGCTCTCCTGATGGATCAGTAGCAGTTTGGTGAGGATGGATTCACCAAAGTAGGAGAGTTTATTTTTTCATGAGCTCTGGGGAATAACGTGACAGGAAGGGAGCAGCCCAACACTTTTTCCTTTTGTATTTCTTAATGAGGTAACTGATTTTTGAAATTGTTAGAACTGACTTTCAGGAAATAAGTGTTTAATTATTCCACATTATTCTGTAAATTCTCCTACTGCTGTTTTTCCTTCTTTCTCTGATTACGTACAGTTTGGTAAACCTCCGTATTTTCCAGGTATGATAAGATTATTATCTCATTAGAGTACTGTAGTTTATTTTGATTTTATCAGCTTTGTAAAATTTGAAGCTATTAATACCAGTGTGGTGGTTTTATGTTTATTTTTGTAGAAGAATTATGTTTGATAATAACTCTTCATAACTGTTTTTTTTATGTGTATGTGTCTTTGAGGATGGGCAAAACACGATCCTAAGTGTTCATATATATATATATATTAAAAAAAAAGGGGGGGGGGGGAGAGACGGGGGTGGAGGAAGATGAATCTTTCGAAAAATATCACTAGACAATAATTTATTCTGACGTCTTCTTCCTTCATCTTGTGGTAGACTCTGGAAAATGAATATAATTTTCTGCTTTGGATTTCATTTTGCTCCATTTGAGCCTGATTATTATTTTTTTTCTTCTAGTGGGGATAGAAGACAACACGAGAATGAGATATGATTGGATCTAAGTGAATAGGCAGAGATTAATTTTCTACTGCCACTCCTAGTCCTGTGGAAATTTAAAAACAGTCACCTAGTGTAGTAAGGAGACCCAAAGTTAAAAGGGCAAACAGCCTAAAATGCTTCTGGAAATCTGTGAGATAAGCCCGTCTAAAACTGAGAAGCAGGCATGTTTTGTAGCTGTGAAAATATCTTCCGTCCTCTGTTTCTATAAAGTGCGTATCACTCACGTAAACCTTTCAGTAGTAAGGAGGCAGTCTGGTCCATCTGTTCACGAGCTGGATAAATAGATGCAGTTTCTTTATTGCAGTGAAGAGAAACAAGACAATTATTTATCTATGCCTTGAGACTACAGAAAACTGACGTATGCTTTGCCATACACTGACAGCTAATACTGACAACAGCTACTCTATGTTGGGAAAGATACTTGACAACTTGGGAAGATGAAGGAAGCTCTTTGGATGTCAAGAACTGAAACTTGAGGAGATGTTAAGGGTGCCTTTGAATGTGACTAAAAGCAGCACATGATATTTATTTATTTATTTATTTATTTATTTATGACAGAAATGGAGGTGTCCCAGACAGTGAGTAATAGGCATGGTGGGAAAGGCAAACATCAGCCTTTAAAAGTGAGAGAGATGTGGCAGGGAGTCCATTGGACTGACTGATCTCAGAAGTCACAATGAAGTTGAGAAACAGATGAATGATGACTAGCAAACGAGAGTCAAACATGATCTCTCTGGGCCTCAGCAGGAAACCTAACAATGAGGAATGCTGTAAAGTTGAAAGGGCATGGAGACAGTAAGAAATTATAATGCCTAGACCGAAGAAGAAGCTAGAGCATGACGTGAAGCCCATGGTATTGTCTAAAATTAAAATAAGAAATAAGATTCCTTTTAAAACCACAGATACAACAAATTATGGAAATATTGATCCTAATGATGTCTTCTGCAGTGAATAATTATATATACATACAGGTTTTTTTTGGTTTGTTTGTTTTGTTATTTTTTCTCCCCGGGGACAGGGGAGAGGGTGAAGGGGAGGAAAGTAACAATTTTCTGTGTCTTGTGGCAGAACTTCAAGTTTGTAAATGGGGAATAAGCATGACACTGCAGTTCCTGATATGTGGGTAATTTCCAGGAACTGTTTAATGGTATGAAAGGACTGTGACTGAAGACTTGAATTAGTACAGTCTACTGCTACTACTACAGCAATAATAAAATCCAACCCTCCTCCCCAAAAATTGAAAACCAACAAACCGCATTGATCAAAGCATTTGACTTTTTTTTTTTAAGTAATTCAAATATGGTTCCTACACTCTCACTGATTTTTTTTTTTTTTTTTTTTAGGTTCCTGTTCATATGAATACGTCAAAAGAATATCTTATTATTTTCTTATTGAGTACTCTGGGAAAAGCTGCTTTTAAGCTCATTTCCGTACCTTTTTGGCACACAGCCAGGTAGTCTAAAATAAAGTATGAATAACTAATATTGCTGTTCAGATAGCAGCACTTACACTTGAAGTTAAATCTGTAAGTACTGGCAGCTAAACTAATATACTTGAAAAACAAACACCAAAAAAAAAAAATCCTTAAATGATTCACATAACCATTAGTACAAAACAGCAGTATAAATACTGCAAATGTTAACATTGTAATTTTTTTTCAAAGAATTTCTAATTTGAATTGCAACAATGCTTTTGGCAGTGAGGTAAATATGCTTTCATGAAAACCGTATCTGCCTATTTTACAAGCTTCGGATTGACCTTACCTAATCTGTTCTATGTTGCTGGAGGTGATGAAAGGACTGATGAACAAAGCAACTGGGAAATACCTGAATTAAATTTTAAACAAAGCCCAAAATAAAACTTTGAGTCTTGATATGTGCTGAAAATATCTCAAAGGATTAGAAGTCTCTATTTGAATAGAAATTTTGGCACAAAAGGACAAACCCTTATGGAAAGTCAAGTATTCAGAGTTTAACTGAATTTTAAAAGAATGTGTGCCCATTTTGATGCATGATCTGAAACTACTGTTACCTATGCTGATACTGCTAATGCCTAGTTGAGCTCCACTATAGCCTATTTGTCTGTCTTTCAGTCAATTTTCTGATTGTTGTAAGGTGAATTTTCTTGATAATTGTAATCTGGAATCTTCCCTTTTAGTCTGTAAAAAGAGACATTTAATGGATATAGGAAAAAAAAATCAGCTTTAATTTTTACTGAAGAGGCTAATATTACTCACTGCTTTTCAGAAATGATGTGCTCTAGAATGAGAAACCAATGGCTTTAAGCTGCACAAGCTATAACAGAACTGCTGTGAAGAGTTGAGTGATAGCTAAAATATATCATCCTCTATACACACCATTTCTTGAGAGGCCCCCGCAGAGCTCCACAACTATTTCTGTTGGGGATCATTGGTATTGTCACTTACGTAGCATCGCACAGTATCTGGCTAAAACAATATTTTGAAGACCCAGACATTTTGAAAAGCTAGATTCACAAATAAGAGACAGAAATCTATTTGTTACAATGACTTTGTTTAATCTTGCTTAAAATAGATTAATCTCTGTCACTCACAAGCTTCAGTTGTTGAGTTTACAGACACCAGAAATAAACTTGCCAAGGATGTGACTTGTGAAAGCTTTAATATGTAGTTGTGTATACTTTAAGTATATACGTTGGAAGCTTCTTTTGACTGCAGCTCTTTGTAAAAACATACACCTGCTGATTCAATTAAAACTGAATTTCAATCTAAAATGTAACGTCTCAATCACTTCAATGATTTAAACTTTCTTCTTATAGTTGTTTATTGAAAGATGTTATTTGAAATATAACTGATGTTTCTGGAGTTATCTGATATCTGGAGGCTCTGAGGCTCCGCCAACTATGTTAAACATTTTGGCTAAATCCATTAAAATGCTTAATTGCATAGTTTACTTGAGAACACTGAGTAGTTTCAATTAGTAGGTGTTAATGGACTACTTGCATACCTTAATAACTTATGTGGGTCATGAGTGCATAGCACGTACTAACCTCTAATCCCCAAGGAATCACTGCAACATCAGAAGAACTGAAACAAAACACCATAAAGTGTTGGTCTTTGTTTTCTTCTGTTCATTGATATGACCAAACATCTATTGGATTGTCATGTAGATTGCCTCAGTCTGCATTTGCATTATAAATTTTTATTCCTATTGGTGCTGAATGGATATTTAATCCTCACATGGCTATAACAATGAGCTTCCAGGCTCACTTACTTTGTTTCATAATTCAGTTTTGTAGTGGAATGGAAAGCAAATATTTTGCTATAATGGTTATGCTAATTGACTTTTAATGTTGCTTTTATTTTCTAGTTACTCTCCAGCAGTCTCCAAAGTTTAATAAAGCTAAAAACATTTAATTGTATTGCCTTGGACTATTGATTATCTGTTTAGCACTAAGAACAATGTGATCTGTTGTCTGTGCATTGCTGATTGCCTGAATTGTCTCAAAGAAATAAGTGATGTGCATGAGGAGAATCCCATGCAATAAAAAATGTCATTTGTATGCATTACTCATGGCTATTGTACAAAAGCCACAAGCTTTTACTCTCAGATTTTCAAAGGAAAGAAATTTTATTTTTTCACAACTGAACTCAATATTCCCTCAGGCATTATATTTAGGTTTCTCTTTCTTGATTTTTTTTTTCATTGCCAACATAAGCTTATTTAAAGGAAGGAATAGTTTGCTGTCCACTTTGAGAAAAGAAATATTAAAATAATACCTCAAAACCCCACCAGATTTATTGGGTGGGGCGGGGGGGGGGGGGGGTGAAGGGGTGAGGGGGTTATTTCAGTCTTAGTTGAATTATGAAGGAAAACCTCTGTTACAATGAAATAACAAATATAAGAACAAGACAAGGGTACATACATTCTTTCATTAGGAAATATTTTTTCACTGACTGTAATGTGGTTATGAAAACTTGGAGGGTGTGAAGATTGGAAGAAGCTATTCACAGAAAATAACAGGTGACTTTTTCAGCAAATTTAATCAAAGCAGGAACATAATTTGCAACAGCTTGTTGGAGAACAGTATATCATTACAATTATAGAAACTTTTTTTTTTTTTTTTACAGAGGTATACTTTCACTATTTGCTAATCACATGGTTAAAAATAACTAGTAACTTTAGTCAAATGCACAATTCATTGTTTTGAAAGTTGCCATGTTATTGATGTTATATCCATCTCTGATTGTAAAGTATTACAAATTTCAGGTGTTGTGGCAGCAGATGTTTTACTATCAATGAGCTCATACAAACATTCCTTCTAGTGAATCAGTAATCCTGGGCTTGGTGAGCTGTAACAAATCATACATCTTTCATACTAACTTTACTTTTTAGTATATCACTACCCATGTTCCAAAATTTTGGATATGTTTAATGCTTAACAAGGATTCCTCATTTTTTTCTGTCAAGTGTCTACATATCTGTAACTTCAGTGCTTTCACTGGGAATATCAATTGCTTTCACTGGAGAGAGGGAAAAGAATGAGACAACAAATAGTGCAAGAATATTACTGCTGAGGAAGTAAATAAAAGTAGAATGTGTGCAGAAGGTGGTGGTGGTCATTAATAGGTTCTCTATCTTTTAAAGAAAATCTGTGTTTTGTTTCCATTTACTCTGGAATATCAATATTTGCTAGTGAATTGCTTCATAAATATGTGTTGTTACTGAAGAAAGCAGAAACTCTACAGTTGCTAAAATGGACTCTAATAGTTAAGAGTTTGAACATGCTATCCATTGAATTGCAATGATCCCTTCCACCCCCACCAGGTTAAATTTTACATTTAAAATGATACTGCCCGGAAAAGTGAACACTTAAGATTATACAATAGGTCAACAATATGCTCAGGATTTGGGCTAGTATTGCCCTGGCTATTACTTTTTATTTAAATAGTAGTAATAACAATAATAAAAATCTCAAAAGCAGAAGTAGAGATTTTGTAGGTCCAAAATAAGTAGTATGCCTTCTTTTTCTGGTAACCTTCCGACCAACTCTAAAGAAAGTTTTAGTTTCTAAAGAACATAGTTTTAAAACTGGGTTTTAATTGTAATTAATTTTGCATATGTTTTGCAATTGATTAATTGTAATTAATTTTACTTATGTTTTTTCTCTTACATTAGTGGAGAAATTACATACAGCTGCAATTCCTTGTGTTTAAATTCAGGGGATCAAGCTAACTTTCTTCCTCTGTAGAGCTTTTTTTTTTTTTTTTTATTTTTAGCTCTACCTCTCCAGCTGTCACCAGACATAAACTAAGAATAAAGGTTATTTCTCTCTCTGCTTTTAGAACTATGTTATTTTCAGCCATACACCTTCCTTGATCTGGATTACCAGTGTCACTGCCAAGCATGGAGTACCGAGGAGAAGTGGACAATGAAACCGAGGAATGAAGCATCATGGACTTGCAATTGAATAAAATGCAAACATGATATAATACACCTCAGCTAAGCACTTTTCTGTTAGATAAACTTCTTTGGGGCAGACAAATTAGGCACACATAATGGAGCTGTTAGCCTATGTGGCTTTAAAGCATTAGGCAATCTATTGTGGACATGCTGCCAGCTTGCGTTCTGGATAATGTTTGAATCACGTTGCCTTCATAGCCTCCCTCAAGAAATCATTCAAACAAGGATCGTGAATATGGATGGCATATCAGGCAGTGGTTATAAAAGTACATTGAAACATTAGATTGTTTTTTAAAAAAATGGTCAGGCAGGAGCCTTTGCATAAGCTATGCATAAATGCAACCTGTGTGTAAATGTTTGCAGTGTTTAGCTTCCTCTGCTTTTAAAAATAAAATTTTAATCTAAAAGTGATCAGTAAATCACTGCAGCACTTTGTAGTTTGATAGAAACTTTTCTTTAAAGGTGATATTTAAATGTGAACACTGTCACGGGACTTTTTTTATTATTATTATTTTTTTCCTGGAGAACAATGTTTAATCAGCTCTTATCAAACACTTTTTGTTGTTGTTGCATAAATGTTTGGAACTAGTTGAATTGAGAACAATAATTTTTGCTATCTAGACATCTCTGCAAAGCATCCTTTTCTTTGTGAAAGCCATTCAAATTTTTCAGGCTACTTTAATGTAGCCCATCATTTGAAATAGAGCAATATACAGCACTGTGTGATAATCTGTCCATAACACAACCTCAAAAACATCAGATTTGATCTAAACAATTTTTATTTTTTACCCTGAGATATTTGGGTAAGGACAATTATCTCCTAGTGGCTCTGCTTCCCTGTTTGTAAAATAGAAGGAATTATGCTTTTAAGAAAGCACTCCACCTGCCTGTCATGTTAACTTAATTGTCAACATGAATTGTCAACATGAAACGTTATTCCTGTAGTCCACCCATCCCTGCGATAACTGTTCTCTAGCTTCGCATGTCACTTTGCATCTTCCACTCAAACACATAAATATACATGTACAGCCAATCTGCAAAGCATTGTTTTTGTGGTATATGTTAGGCAGCATGCGCCCGCACAAGGGTGTTGTGGCTGGTGTTCAGTTTCTCTGTCTTTTTGAATCAGACACTGCAAAGAAGTGAGAAGTGAAGGTAAGGGTGGGAGGAAGAGAGAAGTGAGGTCCAGACCTCTTCTCCTTGGTGCTCCAAGGAAGAGGGCTAGAGAAATTCATGGCCATGAGGTATCTGTGATGACTGACTTTTCTTTGTATGCTGTGCACATTCAAGGCAAGTTTAACACTACAAATTCTGGGGAAATTGAGGCTGGTGCCAGCATTAAGTGGACCATCAGACCTGGGAACCCAGGACATGGCACGCTGAGCCCATGTTTTTGAAGAAACTTTTATGTCCTCTCTTTGCTCTGGGGTCATCAATGTTGTTGAGCATTTCTGAAATTCCTAGGTCTGCCTATATACTGTTCCAGTTGTGGCCTACTTTGAGGAGCTCAGAAATAAAAGTAATCCCATATGTTGGACTGGGGACAGTCTGAAAGAGCTAGTAAAAAATAATGAATTTCTCAATCTAATACAGCTACTTTACTTTCTGTGTGTTGTAGTAATTAATAACAACTAGATCTTAAAAGCAATCTTTAAAAAAATAAAAAAGATATAGAGAGATTTTCACTTTCTTCCTCTGGGAAACCAAATTGAAGGGTGATTAAATGATTTTTCTGAGTTCATCAAAGACAGAGCCAGGGAGAAGCCTTACATTTATGAGACCCTGACCCTATTCAGTAGCTCACAGCACTATATGAATTATGATAAAATTCTGTCATAGAGTTTCAGTTCTCATTACAATGTTAATTCATACTTTACTACGAACTCTCCCTTTTACAGGTGCAATATGTAAAGGACATTGTTAGGATCTTATGGTATTCTCTACCTTGTGTGTCCTACAAGTACTTTGCTCCTCTTAATAGTTCTACCACTGGTTAAAACAATTGTCTTAGGGAATGCTTAACACACTGAGCATTATCTATCCATGGGTAACATCTTTCCTGTAGACTTAATTTCTTAATGGGTTTAAATGATAAATCATTTCTAAACACATCAACATCAGACTTTCAGATTTGTCTTGCTCTGCTTGAGTTGATACACAGTTTAAATTTGTGGCTTTTCTATTTCTTAGTCTCTCTCATACACTTTGGCTCTCATCTTTGAGTGATTCTTAAATTTAAAAGAACAAATGTGATTGCTTTCCAGGTTAAAACTGAGAAGCAGTTATATTATGAAACAATAATAACCCCCTGTCTTCTGATGTCTAGAATGTTTTCCTTGTGGCAGCTACACTTTTCTTATTTTAATGTACTTGGTTTATTTAGGTAGGATTGTATTTCAATATTTTTAAAATTTCAGCAATAATGTTGTTTTGTTTCTAATGTGTATAAAAAGTAACCTTAAAATACTGTTTTGATTGCAGCATATGATTGTGTTTTCTTTCTGAAGTACTTGCATAAAGGTATGAAAAAGCTCCCAGAAGATCTTTTACTTTTTGTTCGAAAAGAGTGGGTTCACCTTCACTTTAAAGCTTGTTACTTCTCCATTTTTTTTACCTTTCAACTTTTCACACCATGGCTCACCTTACTGTTTATTTTTTCATCCTACCTCTACTTCACCTTTTACATTGTGCATGCGTGTTATGGCTCCCTTGTTCCTTCCTCTGAAGCATCTGGAGTACATTAATGCTAGGGTCAGACTGTTGGGGTGGGTGAATTTGTTCTCTGCCTAAATTACAAGCAAAGAACTAGTGTTCATCAGTGATTCTATCTGAAATAGATAAAAATTGTCCCTTTAAATATGTCATTGTTGTATGGCAGTGCAACAATGTAGTTTATTAGATATACACACCCTTGTTTAAAGAAGAAAAGAAAAAGAAAAGAAAAGAAAAGAAAAGAAAAGAAAAGAAAAGAAAAGAAGAAAAGAAAAGAAAAGAAAAAAGAAAAGAAAAAAGGAGAGGAGAGGAGAGGAGAGGAGAGGAGAGGAGAGGAGAGGAGGGAAGGGAAGGGAAGGGAAGGGAAGGGAAGGGAAGGGAAGGGAAGGGAAGGGAAGGGAAGGGAAGGGAAGGGGAGAGGAGAGGAGAGGAGAGGAGAGGAGAGGAGAGGAGAGGAGAGGAGAGGAGAGGAGAGGAGAGGAGAGGAGAGGAGAGGAGAGGAGAGGAGAGGAGAGGAGAGGAGAGGAGAGGAGAGGAGAGGAGAGGAGAGGAGAGAAAGAAACAAACAAACAAAAACAACACTAGAGATGCAAGATAAAGCATGACCTTTTCTCAAGGTGGAAATTTCTGGTTTTAAAACCTAGGATTTTCCTGAAAGAGAGAAGAAATGAGGAAAGAGGCAAAGGAGAAATGAAAAGGATATGTTTAGATTTATTTATGAGTTATGAGGTTTTGGAGGCTTAGGTTAATTCTTTAAGACTACTTGTGATCAGTAGCTATGAGCCTGCTTTATGCCTAAGTAAAGGGCTGCAATAGGTTGCTGGGGTTTAAAGAAACATTTTGCTCCTGTCCTTCTTTTAAACACCTCTGTTTGCTTGGATACAGATAGCTATCCAAAAGAAGCCTGAAATATTATATAATCCAATTTGATGGCCACCAAAGTTACAAATTCAAACCAAAATGACCTTGTTTTAATGGAGTTTTCAACGATGTGCTCAGAGAAGTCTGAGCTGTTATTCATCAAAGGGCATGAAGTATGCTATTGCAAAGATACATTGATACAAATGAATGGTTATGAGAGTTTTATGACCCACTCATTTCTTTAGTATCTTAAGTAGGATGAGGCAATTGGCTGACTAATGAGATATTAATGGGAGTAGTGATCTGAGTGAGGGGAGTGTAACTGTCTTCATTTAGTCTAAATCTGTCCTGCTTAGAAATTTACTGTATGGGGAATTATTAATTTTTTTTTTTTTTTTTACTACTACAGAAAAGACACTAACAACATTAACAGTGTACATGGTAGTTTGGAAAAGAAAATGACAGCAACAGAAAAAGTAATCTGAGGAAAAAATAAATGTTGGTGGATGTTCTGAAGGGGCCTGCATATTTTCAGAAAACAACTAGAATTTTCTTCTTTAATAAAACAGGTCTTTAAATATTTGTGAACCTAAAGACAAATCTTATAAATGAAATCTTTATACCCACTTCTGGAGATTATTTAAATTTTCTATATGAAACATAATGTAGATATATGGTGAAATATTTTTTTGTATGTGTGTTGTTTTAGTTTGTGACCCTTAATTGTATTTTTTTAATCCACAGCTATTTCTTCCTATCACTTACTTTTTTCCTCCCTTCTCACGATAAGAGCTCTTAGCTTGAATATTTTTTTTCTGATATATATTTTCAACTTTAAGAAATTCTATTACTCTCTCTTTTTCCTTCTCATCCTGTTCCATATAGTTCATTTTCACTGTAAGCAGACAAGTACAGTAGCTATAAGTCTCAGAGTTTGTATTTACTTTCATTCCCTTTTTAGTCTAAAATTGCTTTCACAGATATTTCACTTACTGATTTGTGTGTTTTCAAGTTTAACGTCTTCAGGTCAATTTGGTCTCCTAAATTTATGTAGTACCTTGCTACAGTAACAGTACTGTTGTAGCTGTTATGGTCTACAAGTGTAAGCAAAACATTTACATTAGAGTATCTAATACTGTTTGGAAGAAAACATGCAGCTTGGAGGGCTATAATCTCTTCCTGTCTGAAAGAGAAACAGCATTCTTTAAAACTAAATACCAGTTAAAAACAATTATTCTAACTTAATTAGCTGCTGTGTTACTTAGACCATGGTATAATAGATAATTGGTATCTGTGTGTGTGGAGGTGTTAACCATATCTTTATCTTTGTTTGTAACTTTCAAGAAAGGGAAAGGGTGAATTTACCGTCTGTGGGATGTTGTTGGGTAACTGAGAGAAATCATAATGTTCTATAAAAGAGATACCTCCGCTGAGCACATAATTGTGAATACCCTCCTGTGTTATGAATTCCAGGTCACATGAGAATTACTTCATCTTTCAAAGGCTTTTGGGAGCCTCCCTGGAAGAAGAAGAGAAGGGGAGAAGAGAAGAGAAGGGTTGACTTGTGTCTTCTGTGACAAATGCACTTCCCCTGTTGCCTGTGCCCTTCATCAATTGTCTCTGCAAGGTCACTGTAAGGCTGTTGAATTTCACCCAGACAATTTGGGGAACACTATCTGGATGTGTACAATATGTTTTGGAAAGTGCATGGATTGGATATGGAGTGTTTACTCTGCTGTGGGAGGCATTTGCTTGTACACATGTCAGTTGTAGAGATTTGTGCTTTTTTCCCTAGGTGTGGGCTGGTTACATTCGGTGCATATTGTGTATTGGGGAGTTTCACAATAAATAGCAGTTGTTTGAAAAGCTGAGGTTTCAGGCATTTCATTTATTTATTTATTTATTTATTATTAAACAAAAATTTCTTCTAACACAGGTTGTAAGGTGTTAAGGGTTTCTTTTATTTTAAAAGGGGTGAGGGTGGTCCATGGGAGGTATTTTCCTAGAAGACTACTCTATCCAGGTAAAAATCTTCTTTTGGTATTTCAGTGATATTATGACACTTCACCTCAGAGAAAATATGGTGGTATTAGAGGGATGTATCATATTATTTATTTTGCTTTATGCAAAAAATGATTTGATAATGATTAATTAGTACAACTACTACTGCTACTTCCGTCATAATATCAATAACAACTCTTAGTTCATCAGACACTGATTAATTGATTGATTTTTAATGTGGTTGGAGAGCTTGATGGGTTTTTGGAGGTAGAAATTAGTCTGGGCAAAATCTTAATATTTTTCTACTAAAGTCTGCCATTTAGAGAAGACAACTTAGTCTTATAGGAGGCTCAGGGCTCCTCAGCCTAAATTGATTTTTTTTCTGTCTTTAGAATAACAGTTTGCATGTAGACTACTACTGCCATGTAAGAGAAAAATATATATAGCTTCTTTTTAAAATTTGTTGAAGTGGGTGATCTCAGAGTTCCTTGTCATCCTCATTGATGTAGCCTTTCTCTTTCAGAATTACTATCTTCTTCCTTTTGTCTGCTAGTTTAATTACTATTTGATGGTTATGGACAGTATGGATTTTCTCTCTGAAAAATAACCACCTTTTCCTCCTCTAAAACACTTTCTGTTCCATAGTCAGAAAATCTATTTCTCATGGATTGTCTAATATATGCAGTTAAACTTTATTGTTTGCAGCTTGTATGCAGCTTTGTAATTTTTCTGTTTCAAATCAGAAGGGCTAGTGTACCTAAAAGTATCTTTTTTTTTTTTTTTCTCCTCCACTCCATCTCCCCCTGCAGAAGGGTGTTATCATCTTCCATAAATCCTGTCCTTGCTTGGGTGGGAATTTATTTTTAATGTGGATCATTATCCTAAATTAGATATTGGAGTGATTGAAAGAGATTCCAGGTACAGACTGGTCATCATCAATCTTCTCCTTTTTTTTTTTTTTTTTTTTTTGGCACAGGTTTCAGGCCAACCCCATTCAAAAGAAGATGGCAAAAATTCAAGGTTACAATGAAGGTCTTCCTCTCCGAACAAGAAAAATATCCTAATCATGGAGTTAAGGGGTTATGGGGTCTCTTCTCTACGGTAAGGTACATTACATTGCCAGTTGGTCATGGTCACTATAAAGCAGTAGTCCAGGAGATAGAGAGGAAAAGCATAAGGGCAACAAAGCTCTGTGTTCTAAGATTTATTTATTTATTTATTTATTCATAAGCTAAATTAACAACTTACTTTCCTGGAGGTAGTTACACATATTACTGATGATAGCAATTTACAACAGAAATAGCATGTCCCTGTTACTGGCAGTGGAAAAAATGATAGGATCAAAAAAAAATTTAAATAATAATAATAAAAAAAAGGGAACAGATTTACCATAGCTTCTAAGCAAGTGGGAATAGAAGAGTTTGACAACAGCATGCCTTCATGTGGTCAGAAATCCATTAAAGTGCAGAACCAGTAGTTACGCACTGGTGCTCACCAAGAGACAGAATGATCTTATTTTTCAGGAAGTTTAGGCTATTTACAATGATCTCTTTTCTCATATGATGTTTTATTTGCCTTGAAACCCATCATTCCCACTCGGAACAAGTGCACCAATTACAAAAAAAAAACACAACAACAACAAAATAAGCAGTGGAATCAATGTTAAAAGCTGATCATTCATTGGTCTTCCACCTTTGTCAAGTGACAGAATCCAGGGAATTAAAAGTAGTTTCTACAGAACCTTCTTGGGTGAGACTTTGATGATCAAATTGAAAACTGTAAGATGTAAGATTTTTCTCTGAAATTCCGGATTTATACTGTTTTTGGTTGTACCTGCTAATTGCCTGTTTTAAATGAAATTTTAATTTATATAATGTATCTCTAGAATATGACTGGCCTGGTCCCAGTCCTGTTAGTGGAATTGCTGTAATCTTCCAAGCCGTTTTTGTTTTGGCAGTCTGTTCATAACTCTGTCTCTCAAACCTTTTGAGAGCCAAGTCTCAGCATTTGCCAAACTGGCTATATTTAATTTCAGGAAGGAAATACTGATAGAGATGGCTTTCTCTGCAAGTGTTGATGATTTTCTTTAGAGGAACATGTTCCAGACAATGACTCATGCATGGCTTTGGGAAATAGTCTACATATCACATTAGCTGATGGGCATTCCTTCTTCATCAGGAGTAGGATGAAACCAAACAGTGCAAAACTGGTTTTGATTCAATGGAGCTCATTTAGATTGGTAAAGGATTTGGTCAATTATGTTCTGGTTATGTCCTCTTTCAAGAGGAAAATAACAAGGAGTAAATTCATAACCTCATGTCTCATTAAATACACCATCAAATACATTTTAAAAATGTTCATTAAATAATAATCCTATATAACTAAGCAAGCTTGGCTGTCACTGAAGTTAGAATGCATGCATAATTGACAAGACTGAAAAACAAATTACAAAAAGGGCAGATTCAGTATAACCTCAAGAATGTATTAGACTTCATTCAAACTCACCATTGGGAGTTCTGTGGGAATGTCTTCGTTTTTATGTTGGAAATAAATACAATTTGAGGAAACTACGAGTACACTAAGATAACTAAGTCAATATAAAACTCAGTGTATTAACAGAAAGGTTGTGAAATAACCACATTAGCACCAAATTATGTACAGATACTTCTGTGTTTGCTCGATGTGGTTCCACGTGTCTCTAAATATTTCCATACTGTTAAATTGTTTAATAACTGATAAAAGGAACAATTGACTAGAATGTATCTTCTTTAACCACAGCTGATAAGAAAGTAACATTTATTCGAGAGGCACAAACATTAAGCATTTAAGATGCTAAGTTTAAATGCTATTGTGAATAAGAGTAGAATTAGTTAGAGGCTTAAAATTAAGCATGTTCTTGGACTTTACTGAACTGCTATCTAGAATGAGACAAAAGGATAATTAATACTTTTTTTTTTTTGCTATACTTTGTAGAAAAATAGAGTTATATATCCTTCTGCCTAATTTTTAGAATGAGTTCCATCACTCTATTTCTGCTTTCTGCATAATATCTGAAAATATTTTAGTACATTGTTACTTTAACAAAAGTTATAATTAGAGAAACTTATTGGAAAAAGCAAAGTGATTAAATTTTAGAATTGCATCTAACTATTTGAGGATTAATACTCTCCCTTGTTGGTGTAAATTATACTTTTTCCCTCTTATGAAATTTGTCAGCATGACATTCTGTTTTAGGTACAGTACCATTCTTTCTGTATTCTAGTCACCATGCAACCACAGCTGGAGTTGTGTCTGGATTGAGAGATCTCTTCTAATTATTCTCTGCTCTGTATTGTTCTAAAATTTGCCTTTTTGTCTACTTGGATATATATGCAAGAATAAAATAAAAGAGACTAGTATACATTATACATTTCCTAAGCCATCCTATTCATAGGATTTCATCCTATGAAATCCTATTTCATAGTGTGAAACTTGACCTAATAAAATGGCTATGGCTTGGAAGATGTTTTTTCTTGCAGCACAGATGCACCTATATTCTCTATCTGTCACGAAGGACTCTGTAGTCTGCTGATGAAACAAGAAGCTGACATATTTTAGCTGAAGTGGCTAAGTTTTTTCATCTGAATAGATACAGGGGTAGATACTAGCCACAGTTTGTCCCTCTAAGATGGAGCCCAAATCCTCTCTACTTGTACCACCCTAGTCTGAGTGATAGGGTTATGTATTCCTTCCCAACCTACTTTGCTCAATAATATATCTGTTTTCTAACTTTTTTTTTTTCCCCAGTCCTTCTTTCTTAATTAAATGGACACATTCTACAACTACAGAGGAAATTATCTTGATCACTAAAGCCAGATATTATTGGATAATGAGCAAATGTTGTTTTTAATACAGATAACTTCGCTCTTGAGATTTTAATCAAATTAAGTGGTGAATCAAATTAAACAATGATTGAATTTTGGGGAAAGCATTGTACTAGATAAATTTTTAACTGGCTATTAATAGTGGATTATTAATTACTAGTAGCACTTTCTGTAGACCATCAAATATTCTTCAGACATACTAGGATTTTCTGAATAACCTTACATGTCATTTCTTCTTACTCATGTGCCTACGGTGGTTTAGACCAGACCACTTTTCAATTTTGGTTCTTAAATGAACTGTGCATCCCTGACTAAGTTTACTTTGTAACTTTTGTGCCTCAGTCTCTGCTGGAACATGGGTAACATCAGTCACGATTTTTTACATAAAAACCATATAAGCCATATGTATACAAGTCATATTTTCCTGTGCATAAGATTGCAATTCAGAAAATCCTGACTTCATATCTATCTTTGTTTTCAATATTTTTCCTGTAATGGCACTTAAAGCTAGAGGATAATTTCTCTACTTGCATATCCTTTTTTTTTTTTTTCCCAAGACGGTGTGTTTATATGTGTATATTATTTGAATATCTGCATTGATATAACTAGCAGTTCTCTAAACAAGGCAAATGGATATCTAGTTACAAGATTTCACAGTTCAAAGATAAAGGGAGAAATCTAAGGACACAGGTCATGTGATAAAAATTAATATGGAAGTTGATAAAAATTAATATGGAAGTTGTGGTTTTATTTATTTATTTTCTAGGTGGTAACTGAAAGAATACAAAACACGAATTCAGGGTCATTATCTTTCCATTTTACAGATGGGAAAACTGAGGTATAAGGAAATCTAGTCACTGGCATACTGCCACCGGCCACTGGTATAGCAGCACTGAAAGAGCTGTTATACTTGAGAGCCAGGCAAGGTATCTGCTTGGCTGCAAATGAAATTTGAAGCTTGAATGTTGACTGCTTTTTTTTTTCTTTTTTTTCTTTTTTTCTTTTTTTTTTCTTTTTTCTTGTTCTTTTTTTTTTTGTTTGTTCTTTTTTTCTTTTGTTCAGTCACACAGGCAAATTCTTAATTATCTTATCCAGTTTAGCATCTTGCTGATACTAAAGAACAATAGAAATATGTAACCTTGTGCACTTATAACCCTTCTTAAGAAAGAGGCTCTTTCTGGTAAAAGCAATAAGGCTTGCAGGTAACTGGAGAATGCCAACCTTGGGAATTAGGGACAGTATACAATTCTGATGGATGTAGCAAAAAGACATGTGAAGGGTTAATAAGAGCTTTCTAAAGCATAGCAGCAGGATAGGATGAAATCAAGTGTGAGTATGGAAGTTTATCAGGAGAAAAATCTCCAGAACTGTTAGCTATAAACTGTTAATATAGCTGTTAACATTATTAATAAAGTAAAATACTGGTAATCAGGTTCCTAAAAATACAAAGAGATAAATCATCAGAATGTAAAAGTCAGCAATGTCCTTCTAAATTAAAGGAAGGGGATTTTGTGTCATACTTCTCGTTATAGAATGAGATGCATTACTTTTACTCTCACTTGCAAGGGCCAGAGGATAAAAAAGATTAGCAGTGAGCAGCAAAAGCTTTAGTAAAAAATGACCAATGTCACCCTTCAAGCCACAAAAACTACAGCAACTGAATTTTTATGTTGCTTCCCAGCTCAACATGATGACTTACAGTTAACATTTGCGGCATTGTGCTGCTAAGAACTAAAGGCTTACTCAGCAGATGTAACGTGAGTACGCGTTGCTTGTTCATATTGGGTCAGTGTGAGCTGCAAATGCTTCATACTATACTATCATCAATAATACTAGATGGGGAATGCAACCAAATGATAACAGGGTTAGCTATGACCTTGGTGTAAGTGACAAACACCTTACATTATAGTGGTTCACAAGTGGCAATAAGTAATAAGGTTCACAGAGGTGGCCATCAAATATAAGCAATTAACTGAAGCAATATAGAGAGAATACATGAGCCTGGGAAATCGTCCAAGAAAGAAGTAGAGAAAGCAGACAAACTGGAAGAAAAAGACATTTTTGTTTTGTTTTTGAGAATGGAGAGTTGCGAAGGATGTTGATAGCATCCTGGACTGTCTGGGAAGTGGAGATAAGTTGGATGAATGCACCATAAAAATAAATAAATAAATAAATAAAAATCTTGAATGGCTTGGATAATATCACATTAACAGAACTGATATTTTCTGTCCTGCTCACAAGCAAGGTATTAAAAAAAATATAGAAATAAAGTAAAAATAAAAAATAAAATAAAAAAGCTAATACTTATATTGGGAGAAGTGGAAGGGTACATCCAGGCTAAGACTTATAACATAAATATATCCAGGGCCAACATCCTGGACTTACAGTAAAATCATAAACTTAACTTCCATTTTTAATAGTTTTATCCTAATTCTTAACACTGTGGATGGAAGGGGATGAAGCTTGAAAATATCTCCAGCACTTAATTGCAGTAATGATGTTTTCCTGAGTCAGCAGACATTGAGGGAAATAAAGAAAAATGAGAAAGACTGTCTCAGTGCAGAGGCGTGTCAGAACTGCAGGTCATGCAGAAAGCAGTTGTCCCGCAGACGCATTTTTAGCAATGGAGTGTGTCTTGTAGACTTTGCAAGCATGTATACCCATATTAGAAGTATAAATTCAAAAGGAAATACAGAACTGCCTATTACTTTCCAAAGCTTTGAAATCTGTGCTATGATGGAAACTCAACCTCCAAACTTCTTGTCTGTCACTGTGAGAGGAACATGCTGTCTTGCAAGTATCAAAAGCCCTTTTGTATCATTTTACAGTAGATCAAAGCTTATTATCTGTCTTCACTGAATTCTGTTCCACCCTTTTTTCTGAAAACTGGGTGTTACAAAGTGAACAAAGAATGTTGCAGCCTGTTGCAATAGGGAGAGCCATACATATGTACAGCTGTTGAACCCCAAAACCTTTGTTTTCTGTAACTTCTGGAACAGGATTTTATTGAAATATGGAAGGATAATATGCTGATATTATTTCCTTCCCTCTTTTGTGCTTTCTAGGGATGGTTGCAAAATAGAACACATTACCATTGGGCTGGGACAAATGATCAGAAAATTATAAGTGAGTCATTTGATTGCAACTTTTCCCCACTTTTTTTTTCCCTTACTGTATTTTTATTTGATTTGATTGAAGAATCTCAGTTCTGTAGGAGACTTTGAGCAGTTCTGTATGCACAGGGAAAGTTCACTGAACTCTTACTCTGCTCTTCATGGAATCCTATAACGGGACAAGGAAGCAAGGAATGCAGCAATATTTGCCTGTTTCCTATGCTTTCCCTGCAGGGGTGGTCTTGAGCAGGTGCTGTGGAGAAGAAACAATGATTGCTTAAGGTTGTCTCTTGGTTTATATCAAAGGTGCTTCTGAAATTACATGACAAGCAGGGAGATTTGAGCGGAAGACAGGAATAGAACTTTTTCAGATGCTACTGTTTGAAAGCGTGACCCAGGGAACACGTTATCAGTTCATGATCACACAAAAGCTGTTTTCCTTAATGGCAACTGTGGGCTCACTTACACTGGGAAATAAGATTTTCATTTTAATCTGCACATGCAGGTTTGCAAGCATTCAGTGTTTCCAAATTGGCCAGAATTTTGTAAATACCCAGTGTGAAATCTGCTAGGTTCATTTATAACTTTCTGCTTTTTCTGAAGACCAAACAGAAGTTGAGCCCTCTTGAAAGATAAGCCCAAACACTTTCGGAATTAAAGGAAGGAATTTAGCTTATGTGTGCTAGCAACACAATGACTTCATACCTTACAAACAAGTGGAGCGTGGTGGTCTTCATGGTCTTCAGCATGGACATTTCTGGTATATATCTTGAAGAAAGCAGTGAACAACAATACAAATGTTTCTGGAAATCTTAGGTCTACTTGGGAAGGTATTTAAGTCCTTTGTCTGCTCATAGATAGATCTGAAGATATTTAAGAAGTAGAAATAATTATATGATTGCCCTGAAAATCTTCAGTTTTGGTTATATATATTTTAGCTGGTTATCCATTTTGCTTGTAATTATAAAAATGAATATGCACTGGTGAATAGATTTGAATACTGATTTCTCAAAGAGGTTTTATCAACCAGTCAGACACTTCTGATGATATCTGAATCCTGCAGTGAAGGACAAGTATTCAAAATGGCTAAATGATTTAAATAAGACATCTCAGTGGACTCCAGAAAATGGCACGTTTGTAGGTATTTCTATGCTTTTGAAAATTTGTTCCTGAATGCATACTTGAATGTTACCACTTACAGATATATAAAGCACTTAAAAAAAGCAGATTATATGCAGTGTACTACATGCAATTTTAAGGTAAAGCCCATGAAAAAAACAAACAAACAAACAAACAAACAAAAAAACACAAAACTTACCTGCATTCAGAAACAACAGTGATTTTTTGATTATTTATAAATACCCTTCTTTTTACTGAGTATTCTTCAGTACTTACAAATATTCTTATTTCCTTGTTATTTCCAAGAATGTACCATATTTGAAAGTGGTACTTTCCTTGAACACACTCTTGACTGAAAACCATGCTGGAAACAGTATTGTCCTTGATCTTATCATATATAGAATCATTCCTCTTTGCTTAGATTTAGAATTGATGTTGAATATTATTCTGGTAAAATGTTATAGGAAACTTTGGAAACTCTCTGGAAACACTCTAAGTGAGACGTGATAACTTTGTTGTAAACACATAGTATTCATGATGCTTTCTTCATTTACTCCAAGCTTTCTAAAATGTAAGTTACCCTAAAATGGATAGAGTTTTGTGGATGCATACATATGGTTCTTCCTAAAATAAGCATCTTTTTAGAGAAGGGAAGAAACTGTTTAACTCTGAAACTATCCAGAGCAGTTGTCAGAACATATTTCAACTGCAGCCTATATCCAGTTGGCAATGTCTCCTAGCTGGCTGCACATACTTGCTGGAACTAAATGTGGTTTTGTTCTCCCCATTTTCCAATTGTGCTTTATCTGTTTTCATATTTCTTTTATTTCTAATATTTCAGAATAGTTTTCCTTTTAGCCTCAAATTGTCTTTTCCTTTGGCGCTTTCCTCCCCCAGCATCTACCAGTGATCCATTCCATGGTAAGGCATCTCATATCAGAGAATTTCCTCTGCATCTGCATTTGATTTACTCTTTCAAAGACTGTCTTCACTGACTGGTCCTTTGTAAAGCAGCTGTAAGGTCACTTCACTTTTCTTTAAGACATTGTTGAGGTCAAATAAGTATTCCACAATGAGAATGGAACTGCTGAGATCAAAATTTGACACTTCATGTTGCACTTCCTATATATTCTGTTCTGGTGCACTTTTCATGAAGAAGCTTCCGTTGAAACATGTGTTAGCTATTCCCCTAAATAATATCCTGTTTATCTTACAATTATTTGGAATATGTTATTTATCTATTACCAATGCTTTAGGATATATTATATATGTAATTTAAAAAATTTTATTTTATCTTTCAGGATACTGGACACATTCCTATTAGCATTAGTTGGGACAAAAAGCATGAAAGAGTTCAATGGACAATTAAAAACAGATTTTATTTATTTATTTATTTATTTTATTTTTTATTTTAAAGTAGGTTGTGCAAGTTATTTTGGTAATTTATGGGTTTGAGTGTTGGTTCTTTTTCAGTGAGCTAACAAGAAAATTTGTATAACTTTGTTGCATAAGTCAGACATCAATTCACATTATGCAATTTTTATCACTTTAATTTGTTAAAATTTGTCTTCTTAGGCCAATGCCAGACTATCATAGTAGTCACTTCTTAAATGTACAACAGCGAAAAAAAGAGCATTTCCACAAAACTGTTGCCATCCATTTGCTTTATTTAGAGTTCTGGATTCTAACAGGTAATCTCCCTATAAGATTTTTACTTTGCATGGCTCTACCTTTCTTTTGTGCTCTTTGAAGATTCTGGCTGAAAAAAAAAAAAAAAAAAAAAAAAAAAGCAAAGATCATAAAGCAAAAAAATACAAAACTGTTTTTATTAAAAATCCCTTTTTTTTTCTATAGTACCTTTTCAAAAAATTATGCGGCTCCACTGCATCATGGGCAATGCAAGTAGGTATCCACTTTATAGTTCACTTACGTTGAATTGTCAGGAATTTCTGATTAGTTTTCTGATAATGATGAATTCAATTTTGAAATCCCTGTATTTCTACTGACCTTCAAGGAATTCTCAAAGAAAAACATGGTGAAGTTAATATTTAACTTTCCCTTTGTTTTCTTGCACTATGGTACTTAAAAATAAATAAATAAATAAATAAAAATGGAAGCACTCTGTAATAATATCAACACTAAAAATCAGTGGCTGTGGGAGCAAAGTTCCTCCCACTCTAAGCAAAGAGCAGGTCTGAGACCACTTGATGAAAATGAACAGGTACAAGTCATGACAGTCAGGCAAACTCACAGGTGACTGGAAAAAAAGGAAACATCATTCCCATTTTTTTAAAAGGATAGAAAGGAAGACTGAGGGAACTTCAGATCAGTGAGTCTCACCTCTGTGCCTGAGAAGATCATGGAACAGATCCTCCTGGAAGCAGTGTCAAGGCACATGCAAGACAAGGAGGTGATCTGAGACAGACAGCATGGCTTCACCAAGGGAAAATCATGTCTGACCAATCTGGCGGCCTTCTGTGATGTAGTGACTGCATCAGTTGACAAGGGAAGACTGACTGATCTATACTATCTATACTTCTGTAAGGCCTTTCACAAGGTCCCACACAACATTCTTATCTCTAATTTGGAGAGAGATTGATTTGAGGTCTGGACTATTTGGTGGATAAGGAATTGGCTGGATGGCTGCAGCCAGATTGTTGCTATCAGCAGCTCTATGTCCAGGTGGAGGCCACTGACAAGTGGTGTCCCTCAGGAGTCCATCTTAGTACCAGGGCTGTTTAACATCTTTATCAATGACATAGATCAAGTGCACTCTCAACAAGTTTGCAGACAACACCAAGCTGAGTGGTGCAGTTGATACAGAAGGAACAGATAACAGAAGGAAGGGATGCCAACCAAAGGGACATGGACAAGCTTGAGAAGTGGGCCCATGTGAACCTAACGAAGTTCATCAGTTCCAAGTGTAAAGTGCTGCACCTAGGTCCGGGCAATCCCAGACATGAGTACAGACTGGGAGAAGAACTCACTGAGAGCAGCCCAGTGGAGAGAGACTTAGAGGTTCTGCTGGATGAGAAGTTCAACGTGAGCCAGTAGCATACGCTTGCAGCCCACAAGGCGAACTGCATCCTGGGCTGCATCAACATAGTAGTGATCAGCAGGTGGAGGAAGGCGATTGTGCCCCTCTACTCTGCCCTTGTGAGGCTTCACTTGGAGTGCTGCATTCAAGTCTGGGGCCCCCAGCACAAGAAGGATGTGAACCTGTTAGAGTGGTTCCAGAGGAGAGACTTGTATCAGATTAATGCACTGAAATTTAATACAGAAAAGCTAAAGGAACATGGCAGCAAAGAACTACATGCAAACTTTCATGCAAACTAGCAGCAGAGCAACTTTACTCTAAAAATGATTTTAATTCCTTATTAATTTCTTTAGAAATAATCACTAAATCATTGCAATAATAGGTCTGGAAATCACCACAGATGACCACTGTTTGTTATTTTTGAAACAGTGAACAGTTTTCTTCTAAGTGCATAAAGTGTTAAAATCCCTTTCCATGTGTTTTAATTCATTACATATTTCAAATATTAACCAAATTATTAAAGCTGTCAGGCATGGTATGATTTACTTGTAATAACTTTCACTATCCAAATGTAAGTCTGGATAATAGCTTTATAATACCTCTTAGAAATCTAAAAGAAAAAAAAAGTGGTTTTGCTTGCATGTGATTAAGTGTAAGATATTAAAGCTCCAAGTTTTAGAGCTTGTCAAAATACAAAGACATTTCAGTAGTTCTCTGGATAAGTTTTGAGACATTGCAGGCACAAACAAAGGAACTAAAAGGCTGTTAGCCCCCGTTTTTCCATGAAGAAAAAAATAAGGGTCAAAAAAAAAAAAAAAAAGAATCTGAAATATATATTTTTGCAACAGCACAATGTGATTTCTTTTGAGGAGAAACAGGTTGATAATGATCTTACAAGTTTGTTCTCCGTAATAATGACAATTGAGGAGAAAGAGGAGGAAGAAAGGCTATTCCAAAACTAATCACAGATGATCAGTGAAGACTGCTAATGACATACAACAACAAGAGAGAGGAAATAATTTAAAATATGACAGTGAAGCAGGAAAGAAAGAAAAGCCTGGGAGAATTTCTTCATTAAAGGAAACCTGAGTTACAAATAAGAAATCAAACAAAAAAAATATGTGGATATTTCCATATTTTGTGAATTAATTTTACCTGTCTTTAAACATCTGACAGTTTTTGCCAAGGATTATGTTTGGAATGCATGTGGGCTGCAAATAAGGAGTGAGATCTCACCTATATGGTTCAAGGTTAGGCCTCTTAAGAAAGAAGTAGTGCAAATCCTTGCTCAGTAACTTGACCAATTTGAGCTTTGTCTGTACTCACTCAGATGAAGACCCCTATATTGTGACCCACGAACACGTACTGACAAGATCAGCACTCACTGCATTGTCTGGCAGCTGAGCCAGGGATGGTCAAAACTTCTTGCTCTCTCGCAGTGTGTGCTCTATAAGCATTGACCTCTTTTCTATCCCTTGCAAGGACATTGGAAAGAACAGTCTCCATCAGAGCTGTAAATGTGCTAGACTGGATGCTTCAGCTGGATCTCCTTTCCATCCCTTTTTCATGCAGACATCCTTCCTTGATACATATCTGTAAAGGTCTGGTACTGTGAGGCATAGTATACACCTATGCTTCCCAATTACACCACTTATCAGGCTAACATCTCTAGTGTCCAGATAGGCTGATTTAATCTTTTCAAAATGAAGTGGTTATGCTATATCATGCTACTATAACATTTACATATAAGACCTCCTTGAAAACTGATCCAAGAGAAATTCTTTTTTAGCCATGGCCAATGATGGGGATCTCTTCGTTCCCCAGGTCAGAGGCCTTCAGTAATCTTGTTGTTGATACTGACATACATCTTGAAAAACAAGAGGTCTGCTCACAAACCTACAGTTACCTTATTATAAAATGGCACTGAATATGTGACATTCATGCACAGGAGCATGGAGTGATGAGATGGATGATAGGCACAAAGGGGTAGAGTATCAAGCTTGTTATAGTCTGCTTCTTGGTAGTATGAAAGCAGTGGATTAAGACAAAATGGGGACCAAATCTAACTGGCAATGTTAAAACATATGGGAGCATTCATCCCTGTTCCCTCTGTAGTCTATCACATTGTCTAGCTCCAAACACTTGACCTCTATTTTCTTACATGTTTGTGAAGCTTGAAGCCTGAGTGCCCCCTCATGAGGACATGGAGCAGGTAGGTACATGCTCAGAAAATAACAATAAATATATGAAATCTGCTTGCAAAAAAAAATAAAAAAATAAAATAAAAAGAGGATAGTGTGTTCAATACAAAGACTATATACTATTGAAACTAAAGCTAAGTCTTGCCCATCTCTCATTCTTTATATATATATACAGAGAGAGAGTTATTGTTGAGATGTGAGAAATACATAACACTGATGCATGGACTAATATACTAGAATTTTAATTGAACTGAGGAAAATTCTTGGAGGGTCAAGGTTTTTAATAAATGAACAGAATAAATGTCCCATGAAAGGTACCATATGTTTTTTTAAATCTGAAAATTAGTTGCAAAGTCACAGTTAATTTAATTATATGGTCTCTCTGTCTTGGGATAATAAAGTAGACTGAGAATTATAATAGTCAGAGAATGAAACCTTTGCTGCTGAGAGGCATTTTGAAAATGAAATGTTTGGCTAACTGCTTTTAAATGACTCTACACATATTCATAAGAATATTATTTTAAAGTTAATAAGGTATTTCAGTCATAATATGAGCATGATTGCTTTTGTGACAACGTCTGAGTTGTACTGTCTTGTTTTGCTGGATATCTTTGTGTATGTACAATTTGCTCATGGTAAAGCTAAGATACTGTTATAAACACATGTGAAGCAAATATCTCCTGGCTAGTGACAGGGTTTTCTGTTTATATGTGTACTGATCAACATTTATGACCACTAATACGAGTATGGCTACTACAGGACACTTTTGTAAGAAAGCATCTGCCTTCAAACACACTTGTATCTGTCATTCAAATGATCAAAAGCAAACAAAGAAAACCCAGCAACTATCATATTCTCTTCATGACCAATAATATATTCTGGTGAGAATACATCTGCATTTCTGTGTAAGTTGTTATCACAATTTTTGAATTTTTCATATACTTATTCTTCTGTCCAACACAGTACTCTTTACCAGATATGACCACCACCACCATCTCTCTTCTATCCGTTTTTGTACCAATACTATTCCTGCACAAATTTCCTTCTTTCCAGGTGAATGGTAAATAAATTTAAGCCTTTGAGTCATTGTCTTCGGTACCCCTGAACATCAAGGATGAAATTCAGTCTTGTAGTTAACATGCTAGATAGAACTTGTGTAAGAAGAAAGAGCTTAAACAAGATTATTCAGAAAAAAATCCTCTCTAAACCACCGTGAATATTCTGCATTCAGCAGTAAAGTCAGCATCAGAAATAGTACAATGATAAGAAATAAGGCTAGTTTTGATTGCATTTTTTTTCCAGGTATATATTAAAAATGTCTTTTAGAATCAGTTTTTCTTCATTCTGGTCAAGCAACTTTCTTATAGACATACACTTGATGTGATGTTTCATATTCTTCTGAAAATCGTTAGTGTATTTACAGTGTCTGGAGCCATGTAACTTTTAGAAATTTTTAATGATACTTGGTATAGAAACAAACAGAATAGAAAATGAACTCATTTAAAATGTTTTTTTAAAGTAAAAAAAAAATATTTATGCATGAAGTTGGTTGGACGGAAACCCATGGAAAATACTTTAAGATGTAATAGCTTTAAAGGAGTGTTTTGATATGAGTGATTGAGCATTATGTTCAGAGTTAGGTGGAAAAGTATAATAGTAGACTTCTGTCCCAGTGCTCTGAAATATGTGTATCAGTTATGCCATGTAAGCCAAAGCACCAAATTTCCTATGACCTGTAAAATCTGGAGAGTATCAAAATCTGAATGTGTTGATTCACATCAATAATGTTTAGTGGCATCTGTGATTTATCTCACATACTGAGCTGGCTTTGACTCCAGTCTTGTGTTGGGGAACCTAACTTCACAACTGAAACACTTGGTGTCATTCAGAGTGCTGTACATGTATGTATTTTGTGTTGCAAACACCTTAAACTTTTTCTTTTATTTTTTATTTTTATTTTTAACCTTTGAAATATTATGCTTATACTATTTGAGTTCACAAAGAAGTGCAGACACTTGTTTCTGTTTGTTGGTGGACCCTGACTTGCAATAAGAAGGGAAGGTAAGAATGTTCAGATTCGGATCAGAAACAGTTAAAAAGTGATTTCATTCCAAGTTCTCAAATGGACTGTGATGTTGTGATCACCTATTTCCATTGTTCTCATTAAATGAGAGCCATTACCTCCCTGCCTATTCCAGTCACCTTCTGTTTCTACCACTTTCCTGTTGCCTTCACAGCACAATCAAGTCTTTTTCTGCTATTAATTTTTCTGTGATCCCATGTTCACAAGCAGAAAATCAAAAAGCACTTTTTTGTGCTCTTCAGCTAGTACTCTTCTTTCTAAGGTTCATCATCTCAGTCTTTTATTCAAAATTTTTACACCTAGTCTCCTTGTCTTACAAAAACCATTCTGTCATCATTCTTTGTTCAAGTATTGTTTGACCATCCTTCCTAATCTTATGCTTAGTAGGTGCTACCTTTTTCCCCATTTCCTGTATTCATCATATCCACGGATTATTCTTTTTAAAGATTACCTCCAATTTCTTCACAGCAGCTCTCATATGTGTTTTATTTTTTCTTCTGATAGTTCCCATCCAAATCCCTCTTTTTTTAATGTTTATTTACTCCAGAGTATGAACAACCATTTTTCCCTGTTTTCAACCAAAGACTGCAGAACATTTTGCTAAATGTTTATCAAATTCAACTTTTGGTAATGAGACTGTTAGTCTATCTTACATTAGGATATTAATTTCTAAAATGTCTTGGAGATGTAGACAATGCAAGAAAATCCCCAGCAAATATCATGTTGTGTCCTTTTCTTCCTTTTGTCATGTTCTAGTTGTGTAACTGTACGCATTCACAAGTAACTGTCTTGTAAGTTTGGCAACTTGTGTAAGTATATTGCTCATTTCTACTAATTCTGTTTCATATCTTGGTATGTGAATAACCTAACTGTATCTCTTTTTCTTTCCATGAACTGTGGAGGATCGATGGTAGCAACTCCAAATTTGCTAGTATTAGAAGGACAGGCTCAGCAGTGCTAGTAGGCTGAGGCAGCTTTCCCATGAATTTCCAATTAATCCCAGCAGGTTGTCTCTTTGTGGCAGGAAAACGTATAAAGTGCACTCTAAGACTGTGGCACATTCTCTCCTACAAATGGAAAAGAAAATACATGTGTGTGTATTTCAGATAAACAGCTAAATGGAGTTTTCTTGTAGCCCTCTATACACATACGTGTTTTGAACATTCTGGAGTGTACAGACACAATGAAGTGGGTGCTCTTTCTCAGTTAAAGATCCCACTATTTAATCTGAAAATCAAAAAGAAAATCTATTCCCATAATACCAAAGGAATGAGATCCAAAGAGTAAAAGCAGACTGAACGATTAATCCTGAAGTTATCATTGCAGACTGGCTTCTCTTTTGTTTGCCACATCTATTACTGAAAGGACCATTATACTTGTGCCGGATGTCATTGATATGCATATATGAATGAATGATACTAAGGTATTGGAACTGCTAGTAGAAGTCCTACCCCTGACAATGGGGAAATAAAATCATGGATTCCTGTTACTGGTAAAGAAGGACTAGAAGTTGTACTCGCAGCAGTGTGTATGCCTGCATACAATCTCCTACAGTTTCTGTAAATGATTAATTATCACAATTTGATGTTTTTTTTCTTCAAGCAGGTTTCATTAATCAACACTCCTAAGCTATCAAAGTCATTATTGAATGATAGTTTATTATAATAGATTGTATTTCTCATAGAGAGATACTGTTATACAGCCATTTTGAATTTCAAATGAATAGCTGCACATCTTTCGGATCTGCTAATGCATGCAAAATCAGAGCCAAATAGCCACTAGCTACATAGAAATAGTGTGACATTTCTGAATGCTCTTGTTTTCTTCTAGAATCATATCTGTAGATGTAGAATATGTTAAAATAGCAGTGTTGTTTTTTTTTTTCCTTTTTTTTAAATGATATTTTACACCTGTTTACTAACCTAAAGTTAACCTGTTCTTATGAATCTTTTTGTACATGATTCAACTCCTTTCTGAGTACTTACCTGTGTTTTAGATAAAAATACATAATATATATCTATTTCCTGGAATAAAATAACTAACCTTTTAATGTTTAATATATTGATTTTCTGACATTAATAATAATAGTAATAATAATAATAATAATTCCTAGATTTGTTACTTTTAGTTACATTGAAAAATAATTTAAACCTTACTATGCTATTAACAAATATGTGCTTAGTAACACATGGTTAGAAAAAATGATTTCTATAAATTGTTGTGTGTTCATTAGTTAAAGATGAGTTCAGGTCTGGCTTTGCAGTAAAAGTGCAGAGTAAGTGATTAAGCTTTAAAAGTGAAAATAAAACCTTCCATTCTGTAGGTGAACTCTAGGCTCCAGTAC
Source organism: Cygnus olor (assembly GCF_009769625.2). Classification (NCBI taxonomy): domain Eukaryota; kingdom Metazoa; phylum Chordata; class Aves; order Anseriformes; family Anatidae; genus Cygnus; species Cygnus olor. The sequence goes on from NC_049169.1 coordinate 82,257,060, forward strand.
TGTGGTAAGACAGATATTCTTGCTGGTAACAACAGAAAATGTTCTCTGATTTGTTCTCTGGCAGTTCAGTACAAATGATCCTTACGTGAACGTTATTAGAATTGAAAACTAACTAGAGGAGTAAGCCTCAAATCCATGCCTCATTACAACCTGTTTTGGCTATTGAGGTATAGTATTTTATAAAGGACCTAATAAGTCAAACCAGCCAATTTTATATTACTATCGTAGAAAATGAATAATTTTTCATTAAACATTATTAAGATCTAAAAATGTTGGATGTTTTTGAATAGTGAAATTATAATTGGTCTAGAAATGCTATTTTTTCATAAAGTATTTTGTTTTCAGTTAGGACAAGAATTAAAGATTCACTTTTCTCACAACATCTGAAGATCTCTTATAACTTATTACAGAATCACAGAATGGTTGAGGTTGGAACGGATCTCCAGAGATCATCTAGTCCAACCCCCCTGCTCAAGCAGGGTCACCTAGAGCATGCTACACAGGATCGCATCCAGGTGGGTGTTGAATATCTCCAGAGAAGGAGACTACACAACCTCTCTGGGCAGCCTGTTCAGTGCTCTGTCACCTGAACTGTAAACTTCTTCATATGGCAACAAATCCTGGGGTTCAATTTATACCCATTACCCCTTGTCCTATCACTGGCCACCACTGAGAAGAGTTGGGCCCCATCCTCTTTACATTGTCCCCTCAGGTATTTGTGGAGGTTGATTTGTAGAGGTTATTTATATAATTCAAAAAAAAAAAAAAAAAAAAAAAAAAAAGCATTTAAAATAAGCACAATTTATTTTTTGTCTACCGATTTATCAAAATGAATTAAAAGATTTAATTTTTCTCCAGTGTAATTTTAAGCTGTGTCTCCATGTATTTCTGTGGCATTTCACAACATAGACAAAGCAACTCTTGTGCATGTCATTTTCTCTATGCCATGCTCAATCCAAGTATATTTCGTCATATATATAATGGTAAATTTCCTCCCCTCACATAAACCAAGGAAAAGTCTCCCAGTCTCCATGATACAAGTACTTCAGCCAAGGAGAAGCCAAAAAATAATTTTTAAAAAGTGCTATGGTAGATTAATGAAAAACTAGATAAATGTTTATAGCTGAAACTTTTCTCCAACATACAGAAAATTTTGTTAGTTTTTTCTAGTAGAAAAGCTGTGTGATATGTTTACTTCAGTACCTGATTTCCTGGCCAAAGAAGCTGATGGAAAGATTTGGGTTGAGAAGTGTGATTTGTGCCTGGGCTGAAAGGCACAACTCCAGGGCTAGGAGGGAGATGAGTATCTGATTTCCAGAGACCTCAGCTGTTCTGCAATAATAAACTAGTAATCTGAATCCTCACTGACCCCCACCAATGTGGTGAGTTTAGATGTGTGGGCAGAAGTGGGGCCTGGGCGAGACATGGCGTCAGCCAGGCTGCTTCTCCCAAAGATGGGGAGGGAGGAGTGAGATAGCAGGAAGCTCTAGTCTGCAGCCTGCTGAGCCAGAGAACATAGTAGCACATACGTAACTGCAGTACCACTGAAGCAAGGGGGACCACAATGGAAAGAATCCCTAATGGTTGGAGGCAAGGGCAAAGGAAGGCTCCCACCTGCATCTTGGGGTGTGGGGGTTTTAATGCTTTTTTCTTGCTGTTATGAAACTTTACTAATGCATGAGTGAAACATAGATCTTTTTCTGTCTGCATCCAAATATAAATGCAAGCTTGAGTCAGAACAATATACTTTACATCCTGTATAGAATACATTATTTTTATTTATGTATTTTCTTGGCTACATAGCCATACAAATGGAATGGCTTGGAATAATTTATTTGAAGGATAACGTATAGGCAGTATTTCTAATTTATAAATGATAACATTGTACAGACAGCAAAAAGAGGGCAGGTAAAAATTGTAGAGTAGCTGCTTACAATGAAAATTGAACCTGGAAATAAAATACAGATGGACTTTATCCTCAGGGAAAGATTTGGGTCCTATGAATGGTGTAATGTTTGAGAACATTTTTCTGATAACAGAAATTATCCTTTTCAGGGAAGTGCCAGAAGATTCCAGTCATTCCAATATAGAATTTTGTAAAATGAAGGGATGGAACAAGAAGATATTGGTGTGAGTTCTACTCATTCTTGAAATAACTACTGCATCTAAATTGAAACATTTCAAAGCAGTAGAAGAGACTGCTCTTGACTGCCAGAGGTGAGGCATTCTCAATTACGTCAACTGCTGGTGACCTGCACAGCAAATATAGAAAGCCCTTGTTTTTGATGACCACTTGGAAAAGAGTTTTATCATAAATAGGGAGTGATCCTGGCTTTGAAATTTGCAGATATGGAAGATAAATTGCCTACATCAGCTGGATGATTAATATGTTGGCAGGTTTTTTTTGTTTTTTTTTGGGGGGGGGGGCGGGGGATGTTTGTTTTGTTTTGTTTTGTTTTCATCAATATATAGATCATGTTTGAATTATAATGTCTGGAAGGGTAATGGTTACTAGACAACAGAATATGTTTTGCTTAACTATATTTGTGTTTTTTATTGTTTTGTGGGTTATTTGTGGCACTGAAATGATAAATAAAATGTAACCCATGATATCTATTCTGAAGAAAAAGATAATGAAATTTGGGAACTAATGATGACAGGAAACAATTTAGCTATTCTTTTCACTTTAAGAATGTGACTACTAGTTGCTAAATTTGTTTATAAAATATTTCTTAGAAATAACTAGTGAAAACAAAGAGCAAATACAATATGTAGCTAAAAGTTTGGGGGCTTATCTAATAACAAACTCAAGTGCCAGCAGTTCTGAATTGTGAAAATTTTTACAGCTATATATTTTAATCTTGCACTACTAATAGAATAACTGTTTTCACTATGGAGAAGTAAGAGCAAAAAGCTTTCTTCTATTAACTTGTTGTGGTGCTTTGTTAGAAGGAATCAACTTAATTGTATCTTAAATTTTGGCTTCAATGAATGCCATGAAGGTTTTTTTTTGTTGTTGTTGTTGTTGTTTTTGGTTGTTGTTGTTTGTTTGTTTGTTTTTAAATACAGCACTCAGTATTCCAAGAAATTGAGTTACAAAAACTGTATGATCATAAAGCCAAATTTTAACTGAAGAGATCAAGATTAAGACTAGATTTCATATGCAGATGAAACTTTGGTCCCAAAAAGTTGACTATAAGATTCAGATTTTCTTTGGAGTTTTGCTTAATAAAAGAACATGCTCCATGGAGATAATTTTTTGTCTATCTCTTTATTACTTTAATGTCATGTAAGTATATAATTGCACATCTTTGTAAAAAGTTTTATAATATAGATGTGTAATTAAGCATTTGGTATTTTTCTATAGGACATGTTGTTTTATCTTTATATATATATATATATATATATATACACCTATCATTTCAAAAGATTTACTGTTTTTTTTTTCCAACTCTATAGAGTTGGAATGATGACAACAAAGCTATGTACTTATCAGAAGTGTTTACCTCTCTGATGAACGTCATTGAAATCAGTTCATGATAAGCTTCCCAGTACAAGAAAAATAGGCAGCATAAAAAAGATAAAACTGTTTTTTTGTTGTTGTTGTCATTTTGTTTGTTTTTCATCAGTAATGTAAACTTCAGGAAAAGAAAAAAAAATCTAGTCACCAGAATTTACTTACAGGGAACTGAAATTATTCTTCTGTTGATGTTTTCTTTTTCCTGTTAATCTTTGATGCAAGAAAATATTGTTCCCTACTGTACAAAATCTGTAATATTCATTCACAGCGTAAATGGCTCCCAAATGATTATTTAAGCTAAACAAGATTTCATTGACACTGGGGAGTGTCAAGCAAGCAGATCTTGGGATTTGCATAATAATTGTTTTGAAACAAGTGATATTCCATACAGTACTATGTATACAGAAGGTAATGAATGTGGTAGCCACAGTCTGAGAGATCTGTATCAGGAATATAATGAAAGCTGAATATTTTTCAATCTTTGGAGGTTTTCAAACATCCATACAAGCTAATGAGCTAATTTAGATCAGCATTAAACATGAATTTAATCACATTACTGGTAATTATTAGCAGACACACAATATGAAAGCCTTTTAGTTTCCTTCAAAAGTTGTAATTAACCATAAAAAAAAGTAAATTGTTTGACCTCATGAACTGCATATAAATGACTCAACTAAAGACTTCTAGATTTAATAGGAAGCTTAGCTTAGTCATTTTTCCTTATATATTATTTAGTTGAAAGTAAAAGTGTGTTTCTTTCCACATTATCTCAAGATCAAAATTAGACTATATTTCTCAAAACGTTATTCAGTGAAATGAATCTGAAAACTAAACCCAATTCTGAAGAGCACAGAAGCATATATTGATGTGATAGATGAAAATGTTCCCTCGCCATCTCCTACATTTGTCATGAGTTAACACATAAGCATATACTTCCAGTAACCTCTCTGGGTCTTCTGAAATATTTAAAAGTAAGCATGTGAATGAGGATCTTGCTGGATCAGAACAAAAATTGTGCTCAGATGAGACTTGGTATTTTGCTTGGCAAACATATTGCAGGCAAGCATACCTAGTTCAAAAAGCTGAGAACACAAGACCTTCCTACCTATACCAGGCAGACAGCTATGCTCCCCATGCATTTCAGTGACAAAAATAATGGTGGGACTAAAAAAAAAAAAAAAAAACCTATAAAAATTTTTATAAATTAAGGTTTTTAAGATAAAATTTCCCATCCTAGAAAAGTGTGACCAAATACGTATTTTTAGTTTTTTTTGCTTTAAAGGAAAAGTAGGTGCTACATAAAATCTTAAATCCTATGTATAAAGAGATTGGTCTCTGAAGTTATGATTCTGGAAAAAACCACTTAATAATCCAATTTCACATAATGGAAGTGGGCTGTTTTTTGAAAGTTGCCAAATGACTATGACTGTTCAATTTCTCTCAGGCAGTGAGGGAGAGTGTTTCCTTATTTAACAGAGTAGTGATCTCATCTAATTTTTCATTTATCAATGGACCATTGCTCAAGAGCACATTTTGCATGCTCTTACTCATGCTGTTCAGAAGTTACATGTTTTCAGCAATATTGAAAATGAAGATTTATATTAAAATAGGTAAAATGTCTTCCCCCCCCCCCCCCCCCCCCAGTGAACTATCACTGATATAAAAAAGATTATATTTTAAGAGGCTTGTTGAAAGCATATTTTTTCTCTGTGAGAATTTGTGGAGAAGCCATTTTCGGTTTAAACAATTTTTCAGCAAAAGACTGACCAGCTTTCTTACCAGCTGGGTTACCTATGCCTATGATTAAGCTGTGCTGAAATATTTTATGCATGCAATATCTTTTCATGGATATTAGAGTTTGAGACTGTCTTGGCTCTGTAGCAGGTTAGCTGTCACCCTAAGCTAGCACGTGCTTTTGTACACAGGAAAGTGGTACAGTAGAATTAGGCCAAAGTTATAGTTTTCCTATCTTAAAAATGACTAACGGGCCACATGTGAGATCTTTCCTCTGTACCCATAAATATCATGTGGTCTTTCTATGAGAACTTGTTTCCAGCTCCCAAACTCCACCATATTTGGGACTGGAAAAAGTAGAAGTCATCAGACAGAAGTGTAGCAGGCCAGCTATAGACGTGTGGGTGTTAACTGGAAGACAGAGTACTCAACAGTTTTGGACATTTTCTTATGTTGTGTAAAATTTTTCTGTGTCTTGCAGCTGTCTCTCCTTCCTGTCTTACCAGACTTCAGCTGTACTTTACAAAATTTTGCTCCCCTTCTTCTTCTCTTTTCCTCTGATATAGTCATCCTCTTTTCTTTTGCTGTTTTTCCAGCTGGCTAATCCTTGTTAAATAGTGCTTTCCTGAAATATTGTGGAGCCATGACAGCTCCTGCAATTGCATTCCTCAGTTTATTTATGTTACGTGTCTTTCTCTTTTGCTGTGTTTATATATGCAGTTACAATAGTGGAGCACACTATCTATAGACTAATTAGAATTTACCCTAATAAACACAACTATTAATCATGACTTTTTTTTTTTTTAAATCTAATAAACACTTTTTATAATCCAGGACAATGACAAGAGAATGATCATTAATAACAAACACTTAGTATTTATTAATTAATAAAAAACTGCTCACTAATTTATTCAAAGGATAAAGATTAAAGGAACACGCCACTCATGTAATTTCCTGTAAATGAAGATCAAAAATATCTTCCCTTGCAATGAAAGTTTTCATAAAACTTCACAGAGCATAAAAACCTAATGAGTGGAAAGCTACACTTGTGTTTAATGAGTGACATTCGTAGTTTAATTCAGTCAGAATACTTACAAGCTGTATGGTGTATACATGAAATTACACTAGGTAAGAAAGAAAAAGTATTGTTTTCTGTTTTACATACTCTAACTTCATGGAACAAACATCTCTTGCTATGTGTTTTGTGCTCTGTCTGTGCACAGCAAGTAGAAATGTGACCTTATCCCAGTGCCTCATCTTGATGCCTCCTGGTTCTATTGTGTTTAACTAACATAATACAAGAATATGAAATATTATCATCTTGCAAGAATATAAAATTTGATTGAGGATGGGAGTTTAACCTTTTTGTTGTTGCCTTAGGCACATCTTGAATTAAGTTACATTCATCTCTATGAAACTGATTTTCCTAACCTACCTACTAGAGTTACTTTACACAGCAACTAATGCCTTCTTTTGTTTATACCTTTCACAGTTTGTTTTTATAATACTGCAATTGCACTTATACATACTCCCATTTCTCACTAAAATGTCAAATTGAAATATGAAAATTTTCTAGCTCCTAAACACTCAGTTTTAGCTAACAAACATGACTTTGTCTCATCGCTTTTAAAAACCTCATCCAGAGCTTAAAACATTTTATCTCCTGTGTTGATGAGCATAATTTTCTGTAGTTTTGCTGTTCAGTATTAATACTGGAGAAGCATGGAGAAAAAAAAAAAAAAAAAAAAGGAGAACGTGATAATAACTCAAGAAAGAGGAAGGCTATTAGAAGAACTACATATAGTGAGATATCTGTAGTCTTTCCTGTTTTTAACGATGATCGCCTTTCGTAGTGTTAAAGGACTGCTTGTCACTGTTCGGGTGGGACTGTGGAAGTACCCAATGGCTTTCCAACTGTGTGATGGAAAATGTACCTGTTGGTGAGCAGTACCTCTCAGCCACTTCAACTCCACTGCTTCTGTGTGGAAATTCATGTCTGGTCTGTTGTATCTTGAAAATTAATTTACTCGAGGCTACTTGGAGTCAGATGCACCGAATGACTTTCATACGGTTTATTAAAGGGAATATTATTTAGTAAACTTCAGAAATATTGTCCCAAACTAAACAAAATTAGTTTTTGAAACTAAAATGATCAAAACATAAATCTAATGGGTGACAGCTGCAGAAATATCTGTTTTTTTTTTTTTTTTTTTCCTTAATGATTTCTTGCCTACTGGCTTCCAAGTTTCCAAATTTCCAGAGCAAAGAGTTTGACCTCTGTAACAGAGGGTGTTCTCTCTGAACTCAAAATTATCTTTTCAGGTTGTAAAATTTAGCCGTGGACTCATACAAATAGTGTAATATGTGATAAAACTTTAAAAATTGCATTCCAAATGCATTTCTTAAAGTTGTTCACGGTGTGTTTAGGTCATTCCTCTAGATCATGGCAGAGTGCTCTTTCAACAGCATTTCAGATTTGTTATGGAAATTACTCTATTGTATGGATGACATTCTGAAGATGTGTTTTTTATAAGCAGAAGGGGACGGGTACTCAACATTAATCAGACAGAGCTATATTAATTTATATGACATGATGAGGCAGCTTCTTTTCTTTTCCTCCCCCCTCCCCCCCCCTTTTTTTTTTTCAAGGGAAAGGCATTATGGAAATGATAATAATTTTTCTTAGCTCAGTGAATCAGCATGTGTTATAAAAGACAGAAGAAATATTCCTATGTCTTGTCTAAGTCTTGTTGGTCATCTCCCCCCTCCTGATCTTTGTATAATCAAATAAAAAAAAAAAAATCTAACGAGTGGTTGTGACCCACACAGCTACTTCAGTCAGTCATATTCCATATTTACAAAAAAAAATATATATATTACCAAATGAATAAGAAAACAGTCGGTCTCCATGTCTATGGAAGCAGAGGGTTCCTGTGGGATCTTGTTCATTCTGTGAGTTTTTGTGACTTCTGGATAAGCAGGAAGTTGCGCATGAATATGTAGGCAAGCACCAGCAATGCAGATGTTACACTTGCTGACCTTCACTCACTGAAACTGATAATCAGTTTGGCTGTCACGCATTGTCCTTTTGAGGCTTTCTCACAGGAAGTGAATGCCAAAGAGACATATTTGATCCTGCAGGTCCTGCCAGAAATTAGGTTTGGACTTGGATATTTTGGAATGAATCCGAGTCGAGTTTGACAACAAAGGGAAGGCTGCTGCAGTAACACGTGCAGATGATACTCTTCTCAATCTGTTTGTATGCTCCAGGGTAAGGAGATATTGGGGCCCTTTCCCGGCTTTCATTCAGCTGTGGGTGTGAAAGCAAAATGTGAAATAATATTAAAAGATATAATTCATTTATGTGGACTAACTGGACACAGATGTTGCACCTATGTAACCTAATGAATGAGCAATCACAGTGTTTCAGTTACTAACAGGTAAATAATTAATGTCAGCCACAGAAGTCTTTTGCCTTGTCATTTGAAAATTAGAATAAGATGTGAATACACATATGAAATAGTAAGATAAATATTTTCTTATGCAGCTACTAATATCTCATACACTGTAATCAGCCACTAGCAAAAATATATTTGGTATAAAGCAGTTTCTCTGTAATTTTTATCAGATTTTTTTCAAAGCTTCTTTCTTTTTGTTTTATTTGTTTTGCAGGTGCTGCAATGGCACATGTAGGTAAACAACACTGAACCTGTATGTACTGGATAGAAGGAATGTGGCAACAGAAACACAATAATGTTGAAGAACCTGAGCATATGAGAGTTTGTAAATCTTTAGAAACTGCAATAAGATAATAATAGAATATAGGTGTCTAGTGAAGTCAATGTTATAAGAAAGGTACAAATATTGACAAAAAAAAAAGATACAACCAATATTATTTGAAAGATATAACACTGACATGTTGCATATGACAGAAGAACATATTTGTCCCTTCCTGAGTAAATGGAAGGTAGATACTCCTTAATTATTGCCTCTCTTTGTCAACCAATTATAGTATTTCAGCACTGGATCAGTCAATCACCTTATCAGCATACAAAGAAGGAGAAATAATGAAGCCCAGTTTTACTTGTAGCCTGGTTTCTATAACCCTTCAGCTTCCGTCACATGCTACCTGCTGCATCCTATTTATTTCTTTTAATCAGGTTTCAATCAAATCCATAAAACTACAGAAAGTGCTGGTAACGAGAAACAACGTGATCTTTTGAAAAAAAAAAAAAAAAAGATAACAAAGTTACTGTGGAAGAATACATCATGAATTCACAAACATATTTGGTCTCTGGGTATGTAATCTGTTCACCACACACAGTCTGAAATACTGGTTATACTGATCTTAGTGTTTCTTATTAATTTTAGTGTGGCTTATATTTCACCCAACTATATGCATACATTCCAAGTAGAATTGCATCTTAATGTTTCTTTTTTTTTTTTTTTTTTTGCAGTAGAATTTAATAGGGTGATACCAAGATATAAAACTGCTTCATTGTTCCTTTTTCCTTTTTTAAAGAAAATTTTTGATTTCAAATGATTTCTGCCATTTCTGTGTTTCTATGCTTATCCTTAAGTGTACTGATAACCATAGCACATCACCTTCAATATCTGCTTTCTGAGAAGCCATTCTACAGCCTGCCTCTGCTTCCAGTGCAAAGTCCTGCCCTGTGCCGTTTGTTTGCTTTTGGTACTTCTTCCTGAAGCAGCTTAATTTTATATGGAGTTACAGTCAACTCTCTTCTATGAAAACGAATAAAAAACCCTGTTGGGATGGCAATAACATGGATCTTCTGAGGTTCAGCAATGACGGAGCAGTGGCCTTGGGGATCATGTAAACAGAGACTGCAGTCTGGTCCTGATCACTGGTTCAGCTCTCCCATGCCTGCTCTAAACTTCTCCAGCACTTGGCATCACACAGACTTGTGCCTCTCAGACACCCAGAAAGTCAGCAATATGCTGAATGTAACCTGAAAGTGAAGTCAAAACACACGGACAAGGGAAAAGAGAGAAAATTAACTGTTGGTGTAAAGCAAAGATAATGTTGGTACATACTGGAATTTAGACTACAGAGCTGTAATTTCAGTTTGCAGCTGAGGATTATACAGGACAGCTCATCAGAAAAGGCAACTTGGCCCTTCTTCAGCCTTTGGTTTTGTACGTGCTGATCTTCCGGCATAAGAATACTTAGCTGGGTGGCTGTATTATGCTTTGCAAGCAGTAACTCCCCCTACCAGGACTGTATTAAACAGCAGGTTTGGTAAAGAAAGCCTGTGCACCCCCCCGTCCCCCTCCCCCCGCTTTGCCCCCATATTTACCTGGAGGAAAGTAATTGGAAACAGTGAACTTACCTCAAGATTATCAGGGCGATCTCTTGATTATTTTGGCTTTCAATTGCCTTTACATTACTTTAAAGTGCCTCTGGTAAAATACAGGATTGAGGAAACAACACACAATTGTGTTTTGCAAATACTGCTCTGTATTTGTAACTTACTTTACATTATCCTTTATCCTTATTATCCTAACTTACATTATCCTTTAATGCTGTGCTGACCAGTTGACCTCTTTGTGTTATGAAGTCTTCAGGGCACTGTTTGCCTTGCCACCTGAGGTTTACACCTTAGAGCAGAGCCACAGTGAACACTGGCCAGGGCTGTTAATAGTGTAGCATTCAATTTTGATGTGGTAGTTTGCATTTGGGAGCACTCTCCACTCATATGAGTTTCACTGCTGTTTGCTAACTCAGGCTGTTTCTTATTCCAGTGCTTTTAGCCTCTTGTTTCCATGTCACTGCTGAGAGCAGACATGATTCGTGTTGGTTAAAAAGGTCTTCTTATGGATGAGAGGTAATAACTTTCGTACAAGGGTGAAATAATATGTCACTAGTATCCATGAGTATGATTTTGACTTACAGATTATATACAGGGATATTTCTGGAAAGAAAACTTCCTGAAGATGATTAAGATTTGTAAAAATTAACCTTGATTTAATTATTACTATATTAGTGAAAGATGTATTTAAATTATAAATACATTTTGCACAATATCGTATGGGCGTAACCAAGTCAATTTTCTTTTTATCCTAGCAAAACCATTTAAGAAGTTCAATTTACTCTCTTGCCTTTTCTGGCTATGTGTTCTGCCTACAAAAATCTGCTGTCTTCATGGCAAATAAAATTTTGTCTGTAGTACAAAACCAACCCAGAATGATATGCAGCCACTGAATCCTCTGAATCCTTCCCTGCCTAAGTCCTTAATCTTGGCTTTAGAATGAACACATTTTTAAATACTGAAGACAATTCAGACTCAGAAAGATCCTAGGGCCTTCTTCAAGACAGAATCTCAGTTTTGAAGGGAAAAGATAAAAAACAGGAAAACAATTCTGATTTTGTGCAACAGAAAACTAGAAACTAGGTAGAGCAATATTGGAAGGTGGTAAAATTGATCTTTAGAGAATTGATGAAAAAGAGGCTTTTCCAGGGTCTTTGGCTCAGGAAAAACAAACAAACAAAAAAACACTCAATGTTTGTTTATTATCCCTATATTATGTCTTTCAGATTGGTTTTTTGTTTCCTGGGACAAGTCAGTACTTTACACCAACTATGAAGGTTGTACTTTACACAAAATATTATTGTTAGGCTTACACATGCAGTTAAAAAATAAAAAAAAAATAAAAACAGTTAAGAAGTGTATATAATCATGCACTAGAATCTTGCATCATTCTTTCCTGGGGGAAAAAATGGCAAGGCTGGGGGAGAAGGCAATGGCCCAACTGAAGTGCATCTACACTAATGCATGCAGCATGAGTAACAAACAAGAGGAGCTGGAAGCCATCGTGGAGCAGGCAGGCTATGACTTGGTTGCCATCACAGAAATGTGGGTGGGACCACTCTCATGACTGGAGTGCTGCAATGTCTGGCTATAAGCTCTTCAGAAGGGACAGGCAGCACAGAAGGGGTGGTGGTGTGGCTCTCTATATTAGAGAGTGTTTTGATATTGAGGAACTTGAGGCTGGGAATGATAAGGTTCAGTCCCTATGGGTTAGGATCAGCGGGAAGGCCAACAAGGCAAGCATCCTGGTGGGGGTCTGTTATAGACCACCGAACCAGGATGAGGAGACGGATGAGGAGTTCTACAGGCAGCTGGCAGAAGTTGCAAAATCGTCAACACTTGTTCTCGTGGGGGACTTCAACTTCCCAGACATATCCTGGAAGCACAACACAGCCCAGAGAAAGCAGTCCAGGAGGTTTCTGGAGAACGTGGAAGATAGCTTCCTGACACAGCTGGTTAGTGAGCCTACCAGGGGAGGTGCCCCGCTAGACCTTCTGTTCACAAACAGTGATGGACTGGTGGGAGATGTGGTGGTTGAGAGCTGTCTTGGGCAGAGTGACCACGAAATGGTTCCGTTCTCTATTCTTGGCGAAGTCAGGAAGGGGACCAGTAAAACCGCTGTCTTGGACTTTCGGAGGGCTGACTTTGAGCTGTTCAGGACACTGGTTGGCAGAGTCCCTTGGGAGGTGGTTCTGAAGTGCAGAGGAGTCCAGGAAGGCTGGGCACTCTTCAAGAAGGAAATCTTAATGGCTCAGGAGTGGACTGTCCCCACTTGCTCAAAGATGAGACAGCGCGGAAGAAGACTGGCCTGGCTGAACAGAGAGTTGCGGCTCGAGCTTAGGAGAAAAAAGAGGGTTTATAATCTTTGGAGAAGAGGGCGGGCTACTCAGGAGGACTATAAGGATGTTGCGAGGCTGTGCAGGAACAAAATTAGAAAGGCCAAAGCTCATCTGGAGCTCAATCTGGCTACTGCCGTTAAAGATAACAAAAGTTTTTACAAATACATCAACACAAAAAGGAGGACTAAGGAGAATCTCCATCCTTTACTGGATGCGGGGGGAAACTTAGTTACAAAAGATGAGGAAAAGGCTGAGGTACTCAATGCCTTCTTTGCCTCAGTCTTTAGCGGCAAGACCAGTTGTTCTCTGGATACCCGGTACCCTCAGCTGGTGGAAGGGGATGGGGAACAGGATGTGGCCCTCACTATCCACGAGGAAATGGTTGGTGACCTGCTACAGCACTTGGATGTACACAAGTCGATGGGGCCAGATGGGATCCACCCGAGGGTACTGAGAGAACTGGCGGAGGAGCTGGCCAATCTGCTTTCCATCATTTATCAGCAGTCCTGGCTATCAGGGGAGGTCCCAGTCGACTGGTGGCTAGCAAATGTGACACCCATCTACAAGAAGGGCCAGAGGGTAGACCTGAGGAACTATAGGCCTGTTAGTTTGACCTCAGTGCCAGGGAAGCTCATGGAGCAGATTATCTTGAGTGTCATCACGCGGCACTTACAGGGCAACCAGGCAATCAGGCCCAGTCAGCATGGGTTTATGAAAGGTAGGTCCTGCTTGACGAACCTGATCTCCTTCTATGACAAAGTGACACGCTTAGTGGATGAGGGAAAGGCTGTGGATGTGGTCTACCTTGACTTCAGTAAGGCTTTTGACACCGTTTCCCACAACATTCTCCTCAAGAAACTGGCTGCTCGTGGCTTGGACTGGCGTACGCTTTGTTGGGTTAAAAACTGGCTGGATGGCCGGGCCCAAAGAGTTGTGGTGAATGGAGCCAAATCCAGTTGGAGGCCAGTCACTAGTGGAGTTCCCCAGGGCTCAGTACCGGGACCAGTCCTCTTTAATATCTTTATCGATGATCTGGACGAGGGGATTGAGTGCACCCTCAGTAAATTTGCAGATGACACCAAGTTAGGTGCGTGTGTTGATCTGCTCGAGGGAAGGAAGGCTCTGCAGGAGGATCTGGATAGGCTGGACCGATGGGCTGAGGTCAACTGTATGAAGTTCAACAAGGCCAAGTACCGGGTCCTGCACCTGGGGCGCAACAACCCCAAGCAGCGCTACGGGCTGGGAGATGAGTGGTTGGAAAGCTGCCTGGCCGAGAAGGACCTGGGAATACTGGTTGATAGGCAGCTGAATATGAGCCAGCAGTGTGCTCAGGAGGCCAAGAAGGCCAACAGCATCCCGGCTTGTATAAGAAGCAGTGTGGCCAGCAGGTCTAGGGAGGTGATTGTCCCCCTGTACTCGGTTCTGGTGAGGCTGCACCAGTACTGTGTTCAGTTTTGGGCCCCTCGCTACAAGAAGGACATGGAAGTGCTCGAGAGAGTCCAGAGAAGGGCAACGAAGCTGGTGAGGGGTCTGGAGAACAAGTCTTATGAGGAGCAGCTGAGGGAGTTAGGATTGTTCAGCCTGGAGAAGAGGAGGCTCAGGGGAGACCTCATCGCTCTATATAGGTACCTTTAAGGAGGCTGTAGCAAGGTGGGGGTTGGTCTATTCTCCCACGTGCCTGGTGACAGGACGAGGGGGAATGGGCTAAAGTTGTGCCAGGGGAGGTTTAGGTTGGATGTTAGGGAGAACTTCTTTACTGAAAGGGTTGTTAGGCATTGGAATGGGCTGCCCAGGGAAGTGGTTCAGTCACCATCCCTGGAGTTCTTTAAGAGATGTTTAGATGTTGAGCTTAGTGATATGGTTTAGTGGAGGACTTGTTAGTGTTAGGTCAGAGGTTGGACTCGGTGATCTTGGAGGTCTCTTCCAACCTAGACGACTCTGTGATTCTGTGATTCTGTGAAATCCTGTTGAAGATTTGATCAACAAATCTGAGTGTACAGTTAAATTGCACTGTTACTTTTACATTTAAGGTGATAAATGGTGCCATTGTATAGCATTGTGAAATTTTAAGGGGTTAGTCTGGAAAAATCCCATCTGGCAAAGATATGCTTGATCCTGCATATCAATGGGAGTTTGGAGGACAGATCAATAGTAGGATGAAATGCTGGATAATTATTGCGTGTCTGTGCTTATATCTATTGGCTTGCCTCCACAGTGCATGAAAGGAATTTTGCAAAAACAGAAAAAAAAAACAAAAAACACCTAAGAACACAAACTGCTTTGGTCAGCAAAGATGCAAATACTAATATAGCATATAAACTAGCAACCTAAGTGTTATAAATCTGTTTTAATGACAACTTTTATTATTATGAAAGGAGAAATCCATTAAATCAATAGGAATTTTGAAATTGCTGAAATACTTTAGATAAAAATGGACTGTGCTATGACATTTGTGGAAACTCTTGGAAAAAAAGTGTCATCTGGTAAGTGAACTCTCCTGAGGTAATTTTGTGGGATTAGAAATCTGGTTTTCTCTAAAGAAATTGTTACTGATGTACTGATGTGATATGACATCGTTTCCTTTTTGGCAGGTTAGTCGGTAATGGAGAAAGTTAGTCCCATAAGTCCTCAGACTGATCTTTTTCCAGTTAAATGAGGAAAAGAATCAAATAAATATCTGGTTGACTGGGCCCAGAAAGGATGATTATATGACAAATCTCTCATTCTCAATACATATCAATTAAGGTGAGCCTAAAGCCATATTTTAATTGAAAATAATGAAGGTATCAAGAAAATAGATTTTGTTTTACTGACAGATTGCCTATTGAAAGACAAGCTTTTTTTTTTTTTTTTTTTTTTTTTTTTATGTTCAATACTTGAAATAAATGATTTGTTTAATATACGTAGTTGAAAAGAAGCTCCATAACCAGGAACCTTTTGTATATAGTTGTCATTTCCATTTGTTTTCTGAATGTTTTTTCTGAGTGAAACTTAGCTGGTCAATGAAGCTTAATGACTGTTAATCAGGTATGTCTTTTGGAGAGGAGAATCAAGCCCATTAACCTTAAAGGCACCGGAGGAAAAAAAAAAAAAAAAAAAAAAAGAGAGAGAGAGAGAAAGAGAGAAGGGCTACTTTTCATTTAGTATTTAAATAATTTTGGAACAGAGTGGTGCACAAATACCTACTGCTGTCAGGCTGCAGTTCTAGATGAGAGCCTTTATGTGAGCCCTCACTACAAAGACCACACCTGCCATCAGTTCCTTTCTGTAGTGAGTGGGGTAGAATCGGGCCTGATGCTTTTGTGTGCTAGGCATTCCTGTGACTTGTAGACCCACATCACAACCCCAGCAGGGCTGATGAGCAGGCAGGTGGTGTGGCTGGCTGCTGGCACCCTATGGTACCCATAGGGAGCAACTGACCCTGTGTGGTGGCTTGGGGCGCAATGCCACTGGTGCCTGGGTTCTGCACCCACAAGGCTGTGTTCTGGAAAGAAAACCAGCCAGCAGAATTCAGCTTGCTCCAAGATGGAAGTCACAAGCCCTACATTCTGCCACCAGCTTGAGGAGTGTTTGTCTTGAGGTTTTGGCTTGGTTTGATGACTTGGATTTGTTGATGTTGGTATACAAAAAGAGTTTGCAATAATGGCAATTCTTACAGCTCCTGAAACAATGGGTTTATTTTAAAGAGAAAGAGTTTAAGCAGTTGTATTTCTTCAAATTGGTATATATTACAGTTTTTAAATTGAAATTGCTTTCTTTGGTAGGTACAAAAAATCAACAAACTATATTTAGTTTAACTAAATATTAAGAAAAAAATGTGTAAAAATGCAAATTTTTGTTTTAAAATATTTACAGTAACATCACTACAATCTGAAAATTAACACTACGTTTTTATGGATAACTTACCTTCAGTAGGATAAATGCATACTTCTGGGTTAAGTAAAATTCTGTGTCTATCAGTGGAAACAATCAGAAATCCAGAAAGAAAGAAGTATCTCCACAAAAGAAATTTTTTGTTGTATGTTTCAAAAAAATTAAAAAAGAAATGGGGGAGAGGGGGCAGAAGAGTAAGTACGAACTCTCATGAAGAGAGAACCACCAATCATATTCTAAGAGCATACAAAAGTATGCATTAAGTGCTTATATGGAGATTTATGGATTGTTTCCGAAGTATTCAAAGTAGATGTTGATGCTCTTTGCTCTTTTTTTTTTTTTTTTTAATCTCAAGTATTAAAAAAATGAAAGGAGAAAAAAAAAAAAATAGAACTCAGATCTGTGTAGTAATGAGTACCTGAAAACAGGCTTGACCTTGATTAAGTCAATCTGAACTGGAAAGATTTTTCTTTTTATTTGTATCTGCATTAAATTCTGTTCTCCTTTCCATCAGGTTCTGTTCTCCCAGAATCTGCAAAAGGCTGACTTTCTCACTTTTTTCATCCGTAAGTTATGAACCAAATAGTATATCAGAATACATTTGAAAAATTTAAAAGTTTTATTATTGAATTGTGTTATAAAATGAGACTTCAGGCTTTTCTGAGAGATTTGTGAAGGTTGAAACAGATACGCTATCATTCGTGTAGGCTCATGCTTTGTTTTCAAATAAAATCAAAATTTAATTCTGTTTGCTGCAGCCTAATTGTCATCTTTCTCTTATGTCAATGATAACTTCTCAGGCCATCTTCTGATGAATCCTACAGACTCTCTACACTGCAAATCTCATGTAGATCAGTGAGATAAACATACTGATAGAAATATTTGTGGGATATGTCCCATGGTATCGCTTTTTACTATTTTTGGCACCAGAACAGTTTCAATTTATGTATTTAATTTTCTTGCACTTACCTTCCATAAAATGCATATATATATCTATATAATTTTCAAAAGGAAAATAAAGTCAAATAACTAAACCACTTTTATTAAAGTTTAAATTATGACTAAGCTGTTACTCTTGCCAGTAGTAATAAAAGTTAAGTGCAAATGCTGAAAATTAAAATATCCATCTACAATTCCTCTATAGACATAATAGTGTTTTTTTTTTTTTTAATTCATCTTAGTTAATTTTTTCACTTTTCTCCCTGTGTCTATCACTTCAGGAAAAATCATGGGTAAGCATTGTTCCTCATTTTAGAGAACTGGAAATCAGAAAAATCATTCACCTTGTTTCTTTTCATTAAATCAACCTTGAAATAATTTATCCTTCCCATGAGCTTTTCAGATACACAGATCTCATTCATGCAGCTTCTGTGTAACTGGCATGGCTTTCATTTGATTTGCTTATCCATGTGCTTCTGCATGCTCATGTTGGATCCCAGGCTTAATAGAATGCATGGCATGTCCTCATGATGTTTCAGATACTCTGGGTAAATCAGATCATTAAAATACAGCTTAACCTCATGGATCACCCTAGAGTGTAAAAAAATATATAATTTTTCCTTTTGAAATTTTAAAATGGACAAAGACTTTTCTTTAACAACTTCTATATTATATACATTTCTATATAAGTCAAAACTGTATGTATACTGTGTTTGACATGTTATTCCCTAAAACTCAGTTTTGACTTCTCTCTCTGCAATTTCATTTGGGATTTAATTTGGGGGAAGGGCCATCTTTTTGTGTTTTGTTTGCACACTGGTCTGCACAGTGGCCAGACAGTTGGTTGGGACTCCTTGTTGCTTTTGTTGCACAAATAGTCTTGGTTTGAAATTGAAATCATCAATAGAAAAATACTTAGTATGAAGTTTCCCAGTCTGATCAGGTTTTCATCTGTTAATACCTTGGTCACTAAATGTATAAAAGAATTAAATAAAATTTGAAGCACATACTGTGATAAAACACATGTAAGTATATTTACATTGTCTGACAGGTGAAACCATCTTTTGATTCATCTGAGCCTAGATTTCAGTTGTTGAAGCCCATCCACAGGCAGGAGGCACCTCAGAGCCAAGCAAAGTCCAGAGCCCCTCGCATACTGGCACCTCACATACTTTTTTGGAAGCTCTTCATTAGGACAGGCAGTGAGGTTGCTTACATGGCTGATGAGTTCCCTTGTCATCTAGCAAGGATGTAGATGTCACCTTTCCAGAACAAAGGCAATGTACAATTTCCTAATATCTGTGGGAAAGAGGGACTGTTCCTTAGCCTCTGCTTTCACTGCCCACCGCAGGACAGACTGCTCCTGCCAAAGTGATGTGGTGGGAAATCTTGTTCCTGACAATAGAGGGCACAGCCCGAGCCTGGTCTCATGCCACAGCTTGTTGGGGTATGCTTTAGTGTCCTGATTCCTGATTCTCTAGAATCTCTTTTTCAGCCTCTGTTTATTTTATTGGCTTATCTCTTTATTTTGTAGGAATTGAGGTGTACATGGAGTGACTTGTTCTAAAATGGTTCTTGCCCTGGCAGGGCACCAGGATGCAGCAGATATGGGTCTCCAAACCTGTGAATTAAGCAGCTATTGCAGGTCAAATTATATGGAAGGGAGACTTGATCCGAAGAGGACTGGGCTGGTAAGACAGAGGCAAGATGGGTCTTTTCTTCACCATGTCAGAGATAATACACTGTAATTCTTGGGAAAAGTGTCAACATTGTAGGACTGGAACACTGGTAAATATTCATTTCAGGCTTAGAATGAATGAATCTTTCCAAAGACTTCAGATATTATTTAGAAATCAACACCAGTACCAGACATTTCTCAGTTGAGCTACTGGTTTTCATTAGACTGGAAAACTCTTCTGTTGCCTGTTCATGATGCAGTTCATACTTGACCTTGCTCTGTTGCTGCATTTGGTTGCTCACTGGGCAAGACTTTAATCCCCTACTAGCAAACTGAAGCCATATCAACACTTAAATGCTGCTGTGATCTGTTGCTACTTTATCAATGTGAATAGAGTCTTGCTCCCTCACCCTTAGGCCAGCCCATGGAGATTACTACGTGGACATACACGTTCCGCCTACATGCGGTTCATGCAGAATAGCAAGCACTAGGCAGCACCCTCGAGATTACTGGCAGAGCAAACAGAAATATTCATACAAAAGAATGAAGATCGGGGCTGTTTTCCACATCAGTACTTCTGCTTTAAAATAATCACATCCTCTCTATATATGAAATGATTGGGCCAACCCAGTAACAGAGAGGAAGTTTAGCACAAAAAAGCATTTTAAAAAAATATAGATGACAGAGAAAAGGAGAGGATTACTTACAGCTTCACTGAGCCTCGAACAAATGCAAACATAAGCATGAAGAATTAAGATAAAACAGAAAGATACAAGCCCTGTGCTTTGCTGATCACCATGAATTTCTTCAGGTCTACGCCTGACTTTAAAACAACTTTAGACCTTAAAAGTATTCATGAATCTAGGATGTGAAGTGCTGATTTCTGTAAAAGATGAAGAATAGAAAATGACAATAGAAGCCAGAGTTTTAAATAGTAAATTCGACAGGAAGGGGAGAGAGAAAAAAAAATCTAAATGAAAATCGGTTCTGGACAAATATTTGACTTATAATAATTTTAATTACACATCAGAAAATACACTACCAATTTTCAAAAATATAGAAATGATGTGGAAACCTGATTGGAATATGTTTGTCAGGGAAGAGAAGGTCAGATCTGAAATATTTTCTATTGATTTTATGCCAAAAGTAGTTTTTCTGGATCTCAGACTTTACATACCTATACAAAACATGATAAGAAGATTCACCAGATTCCCTTCAGAAAGAATATTTCCAGGCAGAATTTTACAGTGCTATCCAACTAGTCTTCCTGTAGCTGCAAAACTATTCACAAAAATAGCTCACTGGGTTCATGTGCATTGAGCAGTTCAAGTGAAAAACCATTAGTGGAACTGAATTAAAACCACAGAGCCAAGGGCTCTTCTGGTATAAATCATGTGCATTGCTATAATAAAACAACACGTAACAGAAGCAATTCTTCACACCACTGAATTTTGGCATTGGAGTTGGTCCCAGAATCCAAATCTTGCTGCTTCAGCTTCCATATTTTCTTAACAGGTAGGAAAACCTAAACTGCAATATGCTGTAATCATTTTGTGACATTTGTGAATAGAATGTATATAACTTAGGATCTAAAAAAGTAACACAAGTGAGATTTATCTTCTTTTCTTTTTTTTTTTTTTTTTTTAATGGTCCTGGCTTTGCCACTAAATGCCATTTTCTTATCTGTATAATGCAGCAGAGGTATTGCTCCATGTCCTGATTTTACCAGTTGAAGTCTTTCTTTTTTCATAGTCATAAAATATATGTCAAGCAGCATGAGCAACTCTTTTATGCCTTGCTTGCAGTGCTGCAATTAGGATCATACTGTGTCATATTCAAAGCTCAGTGACTGTTAAATGTGCTACGCCCACATCACACTAACTACTATATCAGTCATTTTAGATGACCCCCCTGAAAATTGCTGCCAAAAGTTTATATGTCAGAAATCACTTTCAAAATGCTTATGAAGTGAAGAATTTTCACAGCTCTTTACCTACTCAAATACTAAAAACTGTCAGTCAATGAAATCAGGCACGTCAGGTTATATTCTAAGACTCACTATTCAAAGATTTGGTCGAACAATTATTCCTATTAGCTGTCAGCAATTGGGTTCTGTGTTAGGCAGTTGCTCACCTTTATATTGTAGTAACCACTGGAAGCTGCTATAAAAGATCTGCTAGAACCCTGAGTATTATTTTTAAATGGGATGAGTCAGGGATGTATACATTCAGCATTACAGCACTTGAGTTTTGCCCACAGTGAGCTGCAGACTCAGTCCTGTTGCCCAGGCGTGTGGCTGTTTTCATTTAGAGCTCTATACTGTTTCATCAGTGTTTTCAGTCCCAAGTGAAAACACAAATATGAACCAGGTATTGAAGACAGGAGATTATTTAAAAATCAGTTAAAAACTGATTGTATTTTTACAGATGGGAGTTTGCTTAAGAGTTTATTAAGTTTTAAGAACTTGAACACTAAAATTATCCTATAGTTCTGTTACTAAGGATGAGGTTTGATTTATGACTGAAACTCTGTTTATCTTTTTAGTTGTCTGGAAAAATATTCAAAATCTGTTCTGCTGTAAACAGGTCTTTAGTAACATGGCGGAGGTCCAAATCTAATCCTAGAGAATCTCTAGACTAGAGATTCTGGTGGGAAATAATATTTCTTGCTAATATTTCAGTGCTTGTTCATTTGATAATACCTGTATAGCCACCAATATAGTGGTGAGAGTCAATATTTTTAAAGAACTGCTGTTAATTAAAATTGACTTAGTTTTAATTATAAGTTCAAGGCTGGATCAACACTGTTACAATTAATAGCATAAGTGCAATAGGATTTTTTGTATCCTACAGCCAGCTGGAACAACCCTTTATGTTTCATCAAGTCATCAAAAATCTCAGTTTCATTGAAAAGTTTCCTCAATAATATTGGTTCTTTTCAGAGAACTTGGTACTTTTCAGAGATCTTGGTACTTGGGATCCAGAAAGCAAGTTTATCACTGTCTAAGGCTATCAACAGACCCAATCCAAGAGATGTGCTCAGAGAATAATAAATGTACGCCTCTATGTCCAGGTTCTTCGCAAAGCAAAGTCATAAAATAATCTTACTGTAGTCATCTGTATTTTCATACAATCATTAAGGTTGGAAAAGACCTCTAAGATCATCTGTTCCAACAATCCCCCTACCACCAATATCACCCACTAAACCATGTCCCTAAGCACCATGTCCAACCTCTCCTTGAACATCCCTAGGAACAGTGACTCCACCACCTCCCTGGGCAACCCATTTCAATGCCTGACTACTCTCTCTGAGAAGAAATTTCTCCTCATTTCCAACCTAAACCTCCCCTGGTGCAACTGAAAGACAGATTCAGTGCTGTCATTCACGTTCTCTCCCTTCCTCCCTTCCTCCCTTTTCAGGAGATCCCTCAAGTTCTAGGCCGAGGGCGGGACTTCATGTGCTCTCCTAGGAGGAGGAAAATTCAAATAGAAAGGTGGATATCTCTGTTCCTGTTGTGTTATGCTGCTTTTTGCATTAAACTCTCAGTGGATAAACAGAAATAATGCTGGTCATGACTGCAGCCAAGCCTCTACGTGTTGACTGGAAAAGTTCTTATAACTTTCATGGGTGAGGCTATTTTTCCTGCTGGACAAGCTATGGTTGAAATAGAGCTAAGAGAGGTTTCTTCCTCATTTAATGCCATGTTTTCTTCTCCTGTGAACTTGGTTCTGTAACCTCAGGAGACCACCAGGTCTTTCAGAGCAGTTCTGCCTCCTCCTGCAAGGAGACGCAGCTTCCAGACATCTTCCCTCATTAACGTCTGGTAGCAATCAAGTCTTTGCATGTAAGGTGTAAGCTATATCATAACATTTCCTGTTAATATGGCAGTGATGAGAATGTGTATATGTTTCCAGATATATTTAGGAATGTAAATATTTATAGATATAACAATATACAACAACAACTACAACAACAAAGAACCCTACCTGATATTAAATTATTGAACAAGCCATGCATAGGAGAGTCAGTGGGAATATCTTCACTAACTTTCATGGGCTTTTGACCAGGCCTTCCCCTAAAAAACAGCTTTTGAGATTCTCTGCTGGGTACACTGAGTTCTGGGAATTCGATTGCCATTGGACGAGAGGAAAAAAAAAAAAAATTCTAACAGTCTGCTTTTGTTTTTCTGTAGTCTGGTAAGGAGCCTTTTTGCTGTCTGGCCTAGCTATTTTAAACACCAAACATTTGGATGATATTTCTTTAACTTTGGCCTCATTTTCCTGGCCTGTCACAGTGTATTAGCTATCAGAAAGACCCTAAAACACAGGCATCCAGAAGGAGAATTTCTCTAAGAACAGAGACAGTGTATTTCTAACTATATGATATGAAAATCTATTGTATCCAATGTTCAATGTAGATATCCCTCCCTTGGCATACTGTATCACATAACCTTTTATTGCAGACAAAAGATACTATGACTTAGTCTGAATTAAAATAGTGGCTACTTTCAAATGTTTGTTACCCATATAAAAACAATCTAAAATAAAAGATGACTGCTAAATTAAGACTGAATGAGATTAGAGTAGAATTTCTTATTGGTCAGTAGTGACAAATATGCTTGGGATTTGGTGAAATATAGTATTGTATCAAATACCCTAGTTTGACTTTTTCTTTTTTTTTTTTTTTTTTCTGTGCTAGTGACAACTACACAAGACCTTTAACCTAAGATCTTTGCAAAGATTGTGAGGATATTGACTACTTTGAGTGGTTCCCTGTCAAGAAAATAATACAGAAATAATTAGAAGATTGAATCCAACTAATATTGGACTCCCTGAGACCCTTGTTATCTACCATTGCTGAAGTGATAAATTTGCTTGGGAAGACAGGAATCATTTTACACTTTTAAGATGCTTTTCAGAGAGTAATGTACTAAGTACATAATGGAAAGATGTGATACTCTGTGTATCCCCCAAAGTACACAGAGCAGTTATAACTCCAGTATGAAGACCATCACCAGCCCTAATCTTCAGGCTAGAGCAGGCTTGCTTAAGAACGTCTTATTAGGGTAACAAAAGAAGGTCAGTGGTGTTGATGAATAATTTTGCCATGACTAGCGCAGGCTATTCTGACAAGTAATATTTTCTAGCTGGAAGTATACAAGGTAAAAAAGCAATCCTTAAATAAACAGGGCTAATTTAAGAATAAGAACTACAATATTATTAACAAGGATGGTCCTTCAGGAAGAAAAGTACTATCAAAACAATATGTACTGCATTGTCATTTTGACTACAGGGTTATTTTTTCTTCTGTTGTTTTTTTTTTTGACCACACCCCAGTAGGGATCAGCTCTGAGCTATCACTGATCCCTAAGTGGAATGCAATTCTACTTGTAATTCTTAAGGCAATTCAGTGTGTGAAATCCCTGGATCAGTTCAAACTCCTGCAGCTGCTTCATGACCAGCAACAAGAATGGTGACTAGACTGGTGACTTCTCAAAGTATTTAACTGTGTCTTTTCATAATGGTTGAGGCTTGCTGCTTTTTAAAACTGGAATGTGGTTTGTGTAATTTACAGACATAAACTAAAATGAAAAAGAATTCCAGAACAAAAGTGACAAGGTTGCTAGGGTTCTAGTAATGTGGATACTTACTGCTTTTGGTTATTGTTATATAAAATACTATACAAAACACTAACAAAGGGTAGTTTGTAACAGCTGAAATATCCACATTCATGATTATTTTACTTGTGTCTTTCCCCCCTTTCTTGGAACCTAGGAATCTGGACTTCTTTATAAACTGTAGGAGTGGTCTTTATCTGAGTGCGATTTCTGAAGAGTAGCTGCTTTTATTCCCTAAAGAAAAGTCTACTTTTTAAACCAGCTTGAAATCCTTTGCCTTCTCATTTTCTCTGTGACTTTCCTCTTTGACAACCTGGTCTGGTGAGTTCAACAAGGGGTCAGCCCTTGTATTGCCTCTCAAGTGTTGCTAGATGGGTAGTTATCTGAAGGCATTGCATTCTTTTCTACTCATGGGAACTAACCCTCCATTAAATTAATGTAGTATATTTGGATTAACAAACAATATATTTAATACTTATGCACTATTACAGATGACACTTGAACCAATGTGTTCACTTACTGCTATTTACAACCCCTGGCAACTTCTGCTGTAGTAGTTTAGGTTTTTAAACCCAGATTTGCATTCTGCCCCAAGAGCATACTGTCTCTCAGCAATGTTAGCAGGAGGAAACACATATCGTCTCAGTTTGAATTCTCTGTCACTGATAGTTTCTTCTGAGTCACTTGTGATAATGATAGCTCTGGCAAAGAACATGGGGTTAATTTCTACTTCATGGTTTGCTAGAATTTATCTGTTAATCCCAAAAGATCAGAAGTCTTGTACAGGATAAAAGAAATATTTCTGTGTTCTGTGTTCTGTTTCAGATCTAACAGTCAGGCTGGTCTCTACTATGAGTGCTGTGTTATTCTTTTCATTAAGAGCCTGCAAACTACTTAAAAATAAATAAACCAGCTTCCCTCTAAAGTTTGCCAGTCTATATTTTATTTAAGATCTTATTCTTTTGGCCAGATCGTCTAACTGAGGCAACCTTCAGGATCTGTGTGAAAGTAGGTCCTTTTACAAAATAGTGAAGATAAGACATATAAACCAGTTTCTTTTGCCTTGAAATTACTATCTGAAGAACTTCTGATACAAATGGCTTTTGGCAAAAAATGCACACAAGAATGGTATTATCCAGGGAAGAAGGAGACTGTGTTTAGGTAAATGTACATATGGCAGTGATCCTTTAAGGGCATAAGCGTTGCAAGATACAGCTGCAATTGCTCAAGCACAGTCATGTCACATAGAGTTACAGTGAATATGTTTGCCAGCATATAGCTCTGGTAAACTTTAGCAACACAATAACATAAACTATGACAGGTGCTCCCAAACTGCTAAGTTTTTCCAGCTTGCTTAGGTTTGCACAACCTTGTGTTGGCCACGCCCCGCGTCCCAGCTGGTGTGCTAGGGTGGTCTGGAGGAGAAGAAGAGAAGGGTGGGTGAAATCAGTTCTCAGTTGGTGCAGTCTCCAACACTATTCATCTCTGGCTGGTCCCACCTTGAATAGGATAGGATAGGATAGGATAGGATAGGATAGGATAGGATAGGATAGGATAGGATAGGATAGGATAGGATAGGATAGGATTATTATAGAATCATAGAATCATAGAATATCCCGAGTTGGAAGGGACCCATAAGGATCATCAAGTCCAACTCCTGGCACCGCACAGGTCTGCCCAGAAGTTTAGACCATGTGACCAAGTGCGCAGTCCAATCTCTTAAATTCAGACAGGCTTGGTGCAGTGACTACTTCACTGGGGAGCCTGTTCCAGTGTGCAACCACCCTTTCGGTGAAGAACCTCTTCCTGATGTCCAGCCTAAACTTCCCCTGCCTCAGCTTAACACCATTCCCGCGGGTCCTGTCACTGGTGATAACGGAGAATAGGTCACCTGCCTCTCCACTCCCCCTCGCAAGGAAGAATTAGAATTATTAGAATGTTCTATTTAGAATAGAATAGAATAGAATAGAATAGAATAGAATAGAATAGAATAGAATAGAATAGAATAGAATAGTCCAGTTGAAAGGGATGTGGAAAGATCATAAAGTTCAACTGCCTGACCACTTATTCTGAAAGCTACCTTTGTGTTCCTTCACATCTCTGTGACTGGGAGCATTTTACACTCATTCTGCACAGACCAGTAGTTTGCTATCTCTGGGTAGTTTACTCCAGAACCGTCACTGCTCTGCACTGTTATACTGTTTACCCTATAGCTTGTTAAATATTAATTCAAGAGATTACTAAATATGTTTAAACTAAGTCAACAGTTTGGTTATTGCCTAAGGACTTAAACTGATCAATTTACTTAGTTACTGTTATGCCACAAAAAAAAAAATTAAATAAATTTGTGCAGAGCTGCCAATTTCTATTTCATCTACCACTGGTTTGTAGTGTCTTGATGCCCTAAGGAGAAAAAATATCACACATAGTATTTTCTTTCCTTTTTTTTTCTTGTTTTTTTTTTTTTTTTTTTTTTTTTTCCTGATTCTTCTGCATGTTGTTGTTTCTTGTTTGTTTCCTTTTTCCTCCTTTTCCCCCTTTTTCCCCCTTTCCCCCTTTTTTCCTATTTCTTTTTTTTTTTTTTTTTGGCTGTTTTTTTTTCCTGTTTTTTTTTTTTTTTCTTCTTTCCTCTGTTTCCTGTTCTTTTTCCCCAGTACTTCCTTCCTTCCTTCCTTCCTTCCTTCCTTCCTTGCTTCCTTCCTTCTTCCTCACTTTGTAGTCTGCCTCTGCACGAGGCAGAGCAATTCCTAAAGTGCTTTTCAGAGCTCCCTTAACATTCAACCACACCTGCACAGTATTTTTTTCTCTGTGTGCTTCCCGCGGGCGATAGCTTTTTGCTGGATCCACTCTCATTTTTATTGACTGCAGGATTTCTAGAGAAGCAAAGAGCAAGCAATTAAGCAAATGTTTTCTTCCCTTTGCTCTTTCTCTTCTCATTCCAGATTACCCACTGGTTTTCATTTGTGGACAAAACCAAGGAAGACAGTCCTTCCTTGTGGCCCAAGGAAATGAGGCTACATTGCTTGTTAAAGTAGTTGTGTATTGAAATAATCAGGCATTGAGAGCTGGCTGGAATCAAATCCCTTAACACAGATACAGGTTAAGTGATTTGCATGATAAGACTGCTCAAAGTATCTCATAAGGTACTTTTGACTTTGCCCCCTTGCCCCACAATGGAATGTTAATGAATATATTTAAATTGGTCATAAAACAGAGAAAGTTAGAGTTTTACTAAGAGCTTAGCCCATTCAAGTATTGCTTGTGATCTTTTCTTCATGCTACAGCTCAACTTTCATTAGAAGCTGCTTTTCCTTCAACTTAAATAATCCTTTAAAATCCTTGTAAAAATGGAAAGCACACATGCTTGAACTGTTTTTCTATTAAAGCACACATTGTGCAAATGAAACTGACTTTAAGATTATGATTTGCACAGTACTATATATAACATAAATGCATCTGAAATTTATAACACACCACAAACTGTTTAATACTCAGCACTTAAACTGCTGTGTTTCCACAGCAAGCTATAATAACTGAAGATTTAATACTGAATCTGATATCTGGACAGTTATCAACATGGTTTTCTCAATATTTTACCGTCTGCTTGTAAACACTAGTTTATTGAAATGTAACAGTATGTTCATGGTCATATAAACTGTGAAAAAGAACAGGTTGTTTTCTTTGCCAGAGGTACTGCAGATATATATGAAAAAAAATCTAGACCTTGAACTTAAATATCCAATTCTATGTGTAGAAAAAGTAAATCACTTTCTACCACACTATTTTGACCTCATGTAGCTGCTCAGGCTTTTTAACAAATAGCAAGAGGAAGTTGCTGCTCTGGAGATCTATTTTGTTTGTTTGTTTTTGTTTATTTATTTGTTGTTGGTGGTAGTGGGTTTTTTGTTTGTTTGTTTTTTTACACTGTGCTATTCCCTCTAAAGAAATGTGGTTCCATTCCTTCCCCTTTCACAACATTTCTGTAAAATGGAGAAAGGACACTTCAATGCATAGTGTTATTTTTACCACTGGGGCTTGTGCCAACAGAAACAAAGGATTTAATTCTACTGCATTACTCAGATTAAAAAATTTCTTTTAAGGATTTCTCCTTTCACCCTTTGTTGCCTTGATAATTATTTTAGGACAAGAACTTAGTAAATAAATAAAACAAACAAAAAATGAATCTCTATGGATAGAGAGAAAAACATTTGCCCAAGTACTGAAGCCAGGGAAATTTACTATTAACCTGTTTTTTTCTTATGCAGGTTATCCAATAGATTTAAAACTTAGGCTAGAATGTTATGGACCTACTTTCATCACCTAATAGAGAAAATCCCAGCTGAACTGTCAAAAGATAAACCATGGCAGTCTTCTTTTTATTATTATTTTATTTGTTTATTTATTTATTTTAGTTAAAGAAATCCATCTTGGCCATCAAGAAGGCTGAAAAGAAAAAATTAGTTGTTTTCAGAAGGAGGGTGTCAAACCTTAAACTGCCAGCTCTTCAAAACCGAGGTTTCAAATCTTTACAAATGAAATCAGCCTTCACGTTTTGTTGTTGTTATTGTTGTTGTTTGTGGTTTTTCTTTGTTTGTTTGTCCAGACCTTCACTTTCTTAAATTGGTCCTGCATTTTGAGATTTAAAGAGATGTCTTCGAGTGCTTCTTCTGTAATCCATAGCATGCAGTCTCCTTCTCTCCAGCTACTGTTCTATGTCTAGATCATATGTTTCAGAGCTCCTTCGCAGACGTTTTTCTTGCTTTGTCTCTGCTGAAAAGCAGAGCCAGGCTCTAACTGAGAAAGGATCCTTCCCAGTTGCTTGGTCTGTATCAATTTCACTCTAAAAAAGAAAATCTCTGATTTAAGTTGGTGTGCAGCTAACATCAAACACTGCACATCTGCTTTATATATATAGTTATATTGGAATTTTAAACACCTGACCAATACAATTTATTTTATGGGCTTTAGACCTAGACATTAACATATCACGGATATGTCCATCTTGCATATCTGGTACCTTCTGGAAAGGTAGACACACAGAGACACTACCAATACTTTGGATGTCTTACACCTTTGGGGGGAAAAATAAGGAAAAAAAATAATAAAGGAATAAAAAGCAGTAGGTTAGTGTCATAGGACAGAAAGTAAGAAGACCTGTTAGGTTAGTCACTACTATGGAATTCCCATACCAACAGTGAAACTTTGTGTGTGTGTGTTTGTTAATGTCTTGTAAAGGCAGAAGAAATTTCAAAGAATTCCTACTGGTCTTATTTTTTATATTTTAGTCTACAGTACTAAAAATACACAGTACAATATTAAAAAAGAAATCAGAAATAGAACAAATGATTTCCTGTGGAAAAACAGTGACTTATTTTTAGTGCTATGCATCTGAACTATTCTTTAAGACTGCAACTATTTTTTCAGCGTGAGGAGGCATGTTCCACATTCATGGGCAGAATAGAAAAACAAAACAAAACAAAACAAACAAACAAAAAAAGACTGCTACCAGTGTATTTTACTACTACTAGCTTTGGAAGCTTTCACTTGTATACAACAACAAAGAGCAGAGTGGTTTTCTGATTCAGGTGGTAGATGTTTTTAGCTCCAGTCAGTATATTATCAATCCTATATTATGAGTCTATACTGAATATAGATATGGTAGGAATGGTAACTGTTAGACTACATTCAGTAGTCAAAAACATTGCTAGCTTTTTATCCTTTACAGTGACATTTTAAAGAACCTAACAGGATCTGAAAAGGCTTTAATAATTATGTTTTCTTTTCCTTCCTTCCTTCCTTCCTTCCTTCCTTCCTTCCTTCCTTCCTTCCTTCCTTCCTTCCTTCCTTCCTTCCTTCCTTCCTTCCTCTCCTTCTTTCTTTCTTTTTCTTTCCTTCTTTCTCTTACTTTCTTTCTTTCATTTTTAGTTCTTACTTACTTCCTTTTTCTTTCCTTTTTTTTTTTTTTTTCTCCAGTAGAGAATAGAATTGTTGGATAACAAGGTTTAATTTGAAAGAACTATGAAATGGCAGGAAGTGATTTTTAATGATGTTTTCTCATTCAAGTTTCCCTGCCTTGCCTAAATAAATCAGCTGATATATGTCTTCTGTTAACATGGTGGCAGATATCTTTCACAAACAGCCTTTTATTCTCTATATTGTAGCATGTCATGGGATCTCCTATGTGTGGACAGTGTATCAAAGAATGTAGAGGGGCTTTGAGAAGAATCCAAGCATTTTAATACTTCTCAGTTGACCCCCAACACACTGAGGCTGCAGTTCATTTCCTTTCACTCTCAGATTCCTAACCTAAAAATGTACAGCCAACACTGTATTGTTTTTCACAGAGACTGCTTTTGCTCCAACACATTTGAGAGACTGGTTGCCAAAGGTCTGATAGCTATAGTACATATTTTTAACATGGGGCTGATTTTTGCAAACCTTAGCTTTGATAACTTCAGGCATTCTGGAATCATAGTCCTGAGCATGCCATCAATTTGGAAATCTTTTTCTTCTTCTTAATTTGGATTCTTAATTACCTAACTGAAGGAACTTTAAAAAATTTACTCTGAAGTCCAACATATGTTTTTTGACATCCCAGACATGTGGTAAACAAAGCTGTTGATAGACTGGCTTGATGTCTTCATCTGGCTCAAAGGAGCTAATCTGTACCATTAAGATTGCAGGTATTTTACTGCTTTCTTCTGCATCTCTATTCAGGGCAGAAAAATGCAGGAAGAGATTTCATTAACATAAATGACATTAGTACATGAAAAATAAGGGCCTGTGCTCTAGGTAAAGACAATACTACAGAGAGAAATCTCTTTTGAATCTGTCTGTGTAGGATTAAAGTTTTAAAACCTCTCCTAATTACCTTCAACATGAACTTATTTTTCATGTCAGCATTTTATTTTAAAATATAAAGGCATGCATAAGAAATAAGTCCAAGGACAATATGCAAAATATGTATTATTATGGCTCATTAGTGCTCAATATACATTCTAAGTATAGAAGATACTATCATCCTGATCCCAGGGGACCTCAGTCAGAAAAGAGAGAGAGGTGTAATGTAGAAACAGAGAAGTCTGTGAAAGAGTCAGCATGTCCTAGTCCACTGCTATTTGCCATCATTTACTCCCTGAAACTGAGATCTTACAGTCTTATCGAACAAGAAAAGCTGTGCTTCATGCTGCTCTACCACAATTGTAAAATTTGCCCAAACTGCAAGGCAGTAAGGATCACCTTGCACCATTTTTACTTCAGCAGTCCAACATTTCGGTCCTGATATAGTAACTGTATAGTAACTGCTCTATGCAATATAGATGATTATTCAGGATGAGAAGCAATGGAAACTGGCCACAGACGATTCTCTTTTTTTTTTCAAAGTCCTGCTCTCCTACCTTTTCCTATTTCTAATTCTCAGCTTCACCCTTCAGACTTGTCAACAAGCATATAAGTGACCAACATATCTTTTGGCTAACAAATTCACCTCTATCTGTTTGAGAATAAAATTTAATTAACCAGCAAAAGATGAGATTTAACACTGCAATAACATGTGTACAGATATCTAAAAAGGTTACTTGTTTTAGAGGTTTCAGTTTTCCCTTTCTAGTCTTCTTAGTATTGTTTTGACAAGTATGTTGAAATTATAAAAAAGTTACTAGTCCACTACTAGTATAACATTTTTTAAGTTTCAAGGCCAGGACCTCTCTTGACCTTGCTGATACGTCTATAAAATCTAGAAAGCTGTTGGAGCTTGCTAGCTGATGATTCTTCCAATGTCAAGAAACTGTGACCTGGCAGTGAGTATGTTGAAGTTAGCCCAGATGTATGTATATCAAGGCTAGGTGAGGAAATGAAAGCCTTGAAAAGAGTACTAACCAGTCCACTAAGGAACAAATGCTGTGTGCAGACAGGCTGAGAAAAATCAAAAAGTCCTCATTTACTTATGCTGACACAGATAGCTGAGTTATCTTAAAAGCATAAGGCAGAATTAGGGTCTTAAATTCCATTGTGTTTTCATCGGGTATCATCACATGACCTAAATTACAAAGCATGCAGAAATCAAACTTTAAAAAGGCACAACAATAGACCTGATTTTTACCCATACAAACTACTGATTTTATCTTTCTTGCTATTTTTAAGATGGAACAAAGTTGTACCATATGAAATTAATTATCCCCCTTACAAATAGCTGCAATAGCATTCCTAATGATGTCTGAATATATATATACCTGAATATCACTTACCAAAGAAACACTATGCTTTTGATCTACTTATTTATTTATCTGATAGGCTGCAATATCATTCAGTAAGATCAATATTATAAAATGTCTGGATATCTCTAATGTACTTATTATGTTATACATTTTTTTCAGACATTTCTCATTGTCTTCCTACATAGTGTTATTTTGAAGGCTAGAGGGACGAAAGACAACATCCTGTAAGTCTGTTGGCTCTTCATTCATAGATTATAAAAAAATAAAAAATAAAATCTTTTGATCAGGAAACAATATAACCTAAAAGCTTTTTATTTTTGGCTGGAATCCCAGACTCCAAATATCATTCAAAGGACACGTTTTTTTGTGATATATTATTTGATACTCTACATCTGTATATAAGTTTGTATATATTTTTTATTTTATTTGTCATATGTTGGTATTTCCCATGGAATTTCTCAGGTTGAACTTTGACCATTTCATTGGGGGAATAAACTTATGGACATTTAAAATAGCTTTTTAAAGAAGTCTTTCAATATAGAAATACCAGAACTTGCAGAAGCAGAAATTTGAAGTGGAGCAAAAGTAATCTTTCTCATTTGCTAGAAGAAACAAAAAAACTTACACTAAAAGTGGTGTTGTATTGCAATATAGAAAAGAGGTGGATATCTGAGAGATGGACAGCAAGAACTATTATAAATTAGCACTAGAAAAATTGTCTCCACCAAGTTTACTTGAGTAGAGCTTTCTAACCAACACATGGATTTTCATTTCCTTTTCTCTTTGTGGCTTATTTTCAGCATCTGATTTATTTATGTATTTATTTATTTATTTGTTAACATAGTTTAAGGGTGAAGGTAAATTCCTTTGGAAACAATTAAATACATATTGTGGATAAATAGTGAATATATGTGGTGGCATATATAAATATATATATAGAGAGAGAGAGAGAAAAAAAATCCTTGTGTTTCAGCATTTCAGTAAGTGCAAATCATGCAAATATTTATCTTCGACCAACTTTAATCCAGTGAAAATAGTGGGAAAATGATTTACTGCAAATTAATATTACTTAGTATTAAAGCTTTGCAAAATTGTCATGAAAATTTACCAGCCCAGATGCAAATGTCTATTTGCCTGCTTTATTTTCACTGTAATCAATCAGCGTAGTGAATTAGTAATTTTTATTCTCTACATTACAAAATATTATTAACTTCAGTAAGTTCCATAAACAAAAGTTTCCCAACTGTTATACAATAAATACATAGTGTTGCACGTTTATCTTTGTAAATAAATTGTATTTTGTACCTCTATAGGTTGCTTATCTGTTGGGGATGTAATGAGCATTGAAACTGAAATAGAGCTGAAATAGATTGCATAGGGATTACAAATATATATATATATAATTTATTTTTTTTAAAGTGTTGTAGGTGTGACTAACACTAATGTTAGCTGCTTGAGTGGCCTAACAAGGAATTTAGATAGAATAGATATATATCTATCCTAGAGAAATAACTGAAGAGCTTTAATAACAATTTGTAGGATTTTTTTTCATAAATCAAAATTGTTTTTTTTAAGGTTATTTCATAAAAGTGGTGCAGTGCTAATGGTATGTCAGATATCTCTGTGATTTTGAGTGCAAGGTCTATGACTAGGAGATATGTTTGAATGGATTTCACAGACAAGAGGATTGCTGATGATTTGAGTGGTCTAACAATATACCTGTAGTGTACAGTGTGGAGAAATATAATAAATATATTTTAATAACCATAATGAGTTGGCTCTGAGAAGGTTGACACCTACATAATGCAGCACATTACTCTGGATCCTAGGAACAGACTAGGTTTCTCTACCAATTGGCTGTCTAACCCGTCTCTGGGATTCTTATGTTTCTGTTGTATTCTTGCGTCATGCCTTCTATACTATGTATGTATACATATATATATAAAGGAAATTATCCAAAAGCCTTGCTGGAATTCCTGCAAAAAACATGCATCTGGAGATTTATTAGGGTACTATAAATCCATAAACTTGATTTGGATTGATAACCTTACCCTTATTTATTTATTTATTTGTTTGGATATCAATGCAATAACTTGAGCAGGGTGTAGAAGTAACAGTGTTTAAAGGTAGATTTTGGTTTCAGTGTTGAGCTTAGTACAATTTGGAGTGGAGCAAGTTTCTGGTTGTGAAGCCCAGTCCTCCATCCTGCACTTCTGAGCATGCACTTCTGTGCATTAAACTCTGTGGTGTCCTGAACCTGTGGTGGCATATGGCAGGTGAGGCTGAAAAATTATATGTTCTAAAATTTCAGCACTCCTTTTCACATGGTAAAGAATCTGACATATAAATAATCAGGTCTTTATTGATCCTCTTTGCCTTATTCTGCAGTGGTGGTATTAGCTCTGATGAAACTAAAAGGAATATGGATTAATTATATAGATATTCCATATCTAAGGATAAAATATGGAATAACTTGTCAAAAAATAAAGTGTCGTAAATCAAGAAAGACTTTAACTATATATTAAGAAGGAAAAGAAAAAGAAAATCCACAAGAAAAAATCCACTTTTTTTTTTTTTTTTCCAGCTAGATATAATAGCTTTCCATATGCTAGCAAACCTCTACTTTGGCATTTATCTGGCTGAATGAAGGAAAACAGCTTTAACTACATTACTGAAAGCATTCTGTATATCACCAAAATGAACAGGAAAAATCTGTTTTGATGGCAAGCAAAAAAATTTTGACGAATTTGTCATTTCATGGTGTAGAGCTGGTTGAGATGTCAGAGAGAGATTGTGTTGCAGGAAGATCCTTGTCAGTGATAGGGCAATGAGGAGGGTGTTCAATTTTTAGAGGATAGAGAAGACTGACAGTAAGAAAACTGTAAGAAAACTGAAAGCAACAGAAAGGCATGATTCAACAAATTTCCAATGGTCCCAGACTTCAAGAGAAGTTTCAAAGTTGTTTGAATTACTAATGAAAATCAAATTAGTTTAAGTAATATGCTTTGTAAGGCAACAGGCCAGTTTTAATGGGGGGAAGGGGGAACAAAACAAAAACACACTTATTTGCACAAACAGAAGCATTTTCATTGCAGAGTAAACATCAACGATTAAGGAAGCATCTATGTGTTTATGACAGCAATTTCACCTGCCAAAGGAAAGAATATTTTACCACATTAACGTGGGTGATGCCAGAAGTGGAGATTAACTTTAAAATTGGGTTATATTGTATCATTTTCTTTTTTGACACCACTGATTTAAATATAGGGCTTGAGCTATGCAACAGTGAGGAGGAGATAAACTGTATCATTAGCATCATTCTAGTAACACCAGCTGCAGAGAATATCAAACACCTTTCTACTTAGCAGGAGAAAGTAAATGTAACTGTACTGAGATTTGAGTGTTTATTAACAGCTTGTTCAGTGGCTGAGATTAGACTTGTCTCACACTGCTTGATGCATTTCACTCTTGGAGTGTTCTGCTTAATATTAAGCTAATCATTGTTTATGGGGAAAAGAAAATCATAAATATCTGCAATAAATCAGGCTGACCTATAGTATACTAGGTCCATGCCTGATCACAGACAGAATTTATTGTTTCCTTCTTCCAGTATCAACACACAAGACAAACTTTCAACAATTCTGGCATTTAAACCTAAAAATTAATGTTTGCTTTTGTTTTAGGCTTCTCAATGTTGTTTTTTAATATAAATCTGTAATTTGTCTGCTTTTTTCCTATCAAAACAGCTGCCAAATAGTTTTTTGCTGCTGTAGGAAGCATTGCAGTCAATGCTATAAAAGATTTAACCTGTTCTTAATTTCCCACTAAAAAATAAAAATATACATTTTTTGAATTGTCCAGTTGGTAAAGATCACCCACATATTTCTCAGTGCAAATCAATGTACAGTAACACAGGAGTTACTAATGTAATTTCATCCACACCAGTATCCTCTTGTGTTGCATCTTGAAGCTGTTTAGATAAGTTTCTTTCAGATTTCAGTTACTGTATTGCCTTTAATATTCAATAGTAATGAGTAAAACCTTCCTGCTTAGGGAGGGTGTGCCTGGAACACTTTTTTGGGCTCCAGAGGTTAGGATTCAGCATAGTCGCTCTCTGTCCTACTGCTAAGGTTTCATGTGTGGCTGCAGGACAGTGTCACTGCTCTTTCACTTATGATCAACTATGTTAACTCAGAGTGGAGCATGGCCTGCTTTTTATCCCAGCTTTACGAGTGTGAGCCACTGTGGACTAGAACATAGCTGAGTGACACTGATTTGCATGCAACTGTGCAAAAAGTGTCCGTGAAATTCTTGCAAGTCCTGACCCAACCAAATTCTGAGGCCACGACAAGTCAAGCCTTTCAGATGAACTTTGAAAGCATATGTCTTAATATTTCTGATTTCTTTATGATTTAAATTCATGCTTAATATGCACCCCCAAATACAGGTTTTGAGTTGCACTGAGATGAAGCTGAGGGTGTCAATGGTCTTGCATGATTTTGCTATTGGTTTAGAAATTATAATATTGGACAGTTTGTAGAAATATTCTATGATTCTCTGATATACTAGCAGGAAAGCAAAAAAATCCTTCCTAGATGTTTATTCAGCTGTAATAGTAATAGTCTAAACCTGAGCATTTCATGGACAGTGGTAAAATTTCTATTGACTTCTATAATTCAAGGGCTAGTATTTATAAAGGAATATAAGTGATAAAAATATAGCTATAGCTTTGATTGGATGGGTAGACTCAGAGGTGAAATGTAGTCACAGTGATAAACAAATACAAGTAACTCTCAAAGTTTGCTCAGGCATCAGTCAATGCATGATAATTCCTTAGAAATCTACTTTAAGGAATATATTCTACAACTTTGTTTCACATGGAACAGATGCAATGGTACTGACAAATGCTGTGTGAACCAAGTCAGGTTTAACATTTCTATTCACCAAGAAAAAATACATTTTTGAACTATATAAGAGACTAATTTTAAACAAATGCTAATCTCAACTTCTTTATCAAGCTAGAATAATACACACTGATTTTAAACGTATTTATTTCAGTAAAAAGAACAATTGGATGCTTTTGTCAGTGTAGCCTTAGTAACTTTCCAGACTGCTGTGCTTTTCTTAGTTCACTGAGCACTATTATTATAATTTCATGTTAAATGTATCATGTAGTATTTTACTATTCTGCTTTTCACAGGGGCTATGGAAATATAAAACTTATCTAGAACAAAAATATTATTATTTCAGAAAAACAAACAAACAAACAATAACTTTTAATAAAAGTGAGTCTTCTTTTTACGTGTATTCTGGATATTCTCTGAAGAGATTTTTTGTAGTACAAGGTAGTCAAGTCATACATTGAGAAGGCAATATAATTTAGACAAAACTTACTGGGCTTCCCATCAGCACAATGTAATCAGAAAAGAGAAGGCCATCTTCCATTCCTTTTTGTTTTCAGGTGTAAGTTAAATTGCTTGTCTCATGGCTTCCTTGAATGAGAGGGGTTGTAGACTGCAAGTTTCATCTCTAAGCATTATGGAAATTTTGTTAGCTGCTCCAACAGATATGTCATCACACACACATCTGGGCTGGCAGGATATTTTTTATAAGTGTTTGTGCTTAGTATGGAACTTTGAAATCTTTGAATTACCAAATATATATATATATATATATATTTCATATGAAAGAGAGGAATTAGGAAGTTTTCACAGAAAATTAAAATAATAATCATAACAATAAAAAAAACAACAACTACAAAATCCACTACATTTACAATAGCAATAGCTTTATAATTATTCTTCTTGTATCTCTGAATAGTCCACAAAAATTGCCTTCATGAAACCCATTGTGGTTTAATCCTGCAGGTAACTAAGCACCACACAGCTGTTTGCTCACTCCCCCCATCAATGGGATGGGGCAGAGAATCAGAAAAAAAAAAAAAAAGGTAAAAATCATGGGCTGAGATAAAGACTGTTTAATAGGACATAAAAGGAAGGGAAAATAACAATAATAATAACTATATATATATATATATATACATATAAAATAGCAAAACAAGTAATGCATAACTTAATTGCTCATCACCCGCTGACTGATATCCAGCCCTTCCCAAAGCAGCAGCCATCTCTCCCCCCTGGCCAATCCAACAGTTTTATTATTCAGCATGATACCACGTGGCATGGGACACCCATTTGGCCAGCTGGGGCCAGCTGTCCTGGCTGTGTCCCTTCCCAGCTCCTCATGTACCTCCAGCCTCCTCACTGGCAGGGCAGCATGAGAAGCAGAGATGTCCTTGACTTGTGTAAGCACATTATTTTTTTCCTAAATCTGAAACACAGCCATATACCAGCCTCTGTGAAGAAAATTAACTCTATCTCAGCTGAAACATGGACTAAACATCATGCTCTTGACTAATAAATATGGTAGTATTAAGAAATATCTATAATAATGTATACATTTAGTATTTCATGCCAAGTCATATATTTCCCACCCTTCCAGGAAAACCTGGTACTGAGGAACAACAAGAGAGAAAAAATCAAAGCGCCATGTCAAATCTCTGACAAAGCTAGGAATATAAAAATCTTCTCTCATCTTTATAAAAACAACAACAACAACAACAACAAAAAAAGTGGAAGTTCTTGTTTTCCAATGTTACATTTAATGCTGGAAACACTTCTAAAACATTGTGTCTTGAAAAATAACTCAGTTTTACCTTGCTTGAAGTAATTTTCTATCTACTTCAGTCGCCAGTTCATTTATGTTTGGACATAGGATTAAGACAGGAAAATAATAAAAATAAAATCATAGCTCTGATCCTTCTTCAGCTATTTTTTGTTCTTTATCTTGCATTTTGGACACAAAGTTGTAGCACAGCCTATAGGTAAGTCAAAAATAACACCAAGACTTCAGTCAACTATGGATTCTGGAAAAGTCAGGTGATGAAATTTCATCTTTTATTTTGCCTTGTGCAAGGCTTTCCCTGTAGCTGCACCATGGGTATCTTCCTGCCCTGGTGGATGCAAGCTGCCCTGGCTCCTTGCTCCAGCCCCAGCCAGCAGCAAAGCTGAGCAACATGTGTACAGCCATGTTGTGTGTGGACACATGGATATGTGCACACACCCTACGAGCTCCTGTAGTCCACAGCCCCTTGCTGCAGGAGATGGTCCTGACCTCTTCTGCTACTCACCAGTTAACTGGGCTTGACCTTTGCTAGCTTTTGAATGCAGAGGATCAGAGGACGGCCTGCATTCCCCACAGAACACAGTTAAACAGGATTTTGCAAGAATGTAGGACTGACTGCAGTAACAAGTGCTGTGATCAGACGAATGTACCAAACAGCCACCAGTTTAAAAGCAACCATTTACTTTTAGCACCTGTTTCCTCTATTTTCCCATCCTTGTCCCTCCCTGATCAACCCTAACCCCCTCCCTTTCCATGTCTTTCATTATTCCCATAAGCATCTCATAATAAGTTTCATATATTCCCATAAATCATCCAATATTAAGTATTACATAGGCACAGGAATGTCTTCCCCCTGCATCCAGGTAAGTGAGCTTGCTTATAATTTTTTTTTCTGTCTTGCAGCTGGGACACCAGAGTCTGTCCTTCATTAAAACCATCAGTGTTCCAGGGCGGTGAGCTAAAGTGCAGGTAGGGAACATCTTACCAGCAGGGAACATCTTACCAGCTCACCATCACTGCTCCTTGCTCTAGCTGTACCAGGCTTGCTGTTATGGGTGCCTGAGTGATGCAGACATGGAAGGGGCCTCTCTGGGTATTCTTCCAACCAATTGCATAGTGTAATGCAATGTTGCCTCGTGGTGCCTTAAAAGACTCATACAGTTTGTGCTACAAGAGTGTGCGGGAGCAGATGGGTGGGGAAATATCACGCTTGCCCTGAAAAAACTCTTGAAGGTATGAGATCTCCCACATGTCCAGAGCAGCTGAAAAAGAAGATACTTCACTGGTGGTGAAAGCTTTGCCTGGCAATGCATTCCTTTATTATGAAACGGACCTGACCATGTGGATTAGAGGAGCTGTACCACAACTCTAAGTACCCACATAATTTAGAGAACCATTTACCTTAGCTTCACAAAGCCAATTTCGGGAAAGTGAATGTGGATGCTAGGCATTAATATATATGTTATTTGATCTATGACTACAGGAACAAATACATTTCTTTTACACCACTTACACTGCAGAAAGACAGCAAGAAAAAGCCCATGAAAGGAGATGGTCCAGAACTGACCTTTTCTTTTACATTAGGTTACAGACTTCAACCGTCATCATGCCCTAGATTAGTCCTTTCTTGTCTTAATCTTCTATATAGATGGAAAGACATCGACATTTTAGAAGATAAATGTAGTGAGTCATTTTGTTTGTTTGTTTGTTTTTCTCAATGCCTGAGGACTGTCTGAGGTGCATGTTACAAGGCTGTATGAGCTTATGCTATACAAACAGTAGAAAGGCTCCATTAAGATTGCCAGTTTTAAACTATCTTTTTAAAAAGGTGTTGAAAATAACTAAATTGTATGATATAAAATCCAAGCTATCTCTGCATTAAAAAAAAAAAAAGGATAAATAATATCCTAGAAAGGTCCAACAGGAAAGGTGAGAGCATACCAATGCAGATTTTCTTCATTCAAATAAAACAACAACAACAAAACAAAATAAAACACTCAGCATAAATTATTTCTGGAATCTATTTTCTATGCTGGCAGATGACAGTGATTATACTAATTATAGTTATATTTGCTGCAGAAGTTTATGGATAATGTATGAAATTAAAATATTGCTTCAGATTTTGTTTGTCAGATGTTAAAATTACAGAGCAGAAAACTTTATGTGAACTTTTTGAGAGCAGTAATCTCAGCAAATGGGCAATCCAAGTTTAGCATTGCTTTGGCATTACATTCTCTTTGCAGTAAAATGTTGAACAGATGTATCTGATAGCAGTTGTAACCTATTCAGAAGGAAGACTGCCAGTGCTAACCTACCACTGGTAGAAAGCAATAAAGTGTCTCTGGAACCTGTTCACTACATATGGTTTGCCTGAGGTTACTGTCTTGCCTCCCTTACAATGTTACCCAATAAATCACCGAAAATATGGATTCATTTTGAGCCTAAATGAAATAAGGCACACACAGAGAAAAAGCAGGTTTTAACGACTGCAGAATATTTTAAGTCATAAAATAAGACATTTATAAGGCTAAACTATTTTAAAAATCAAACTAAAACAACCCCCCTGAAATGTCTTTCCTGTTGCCTAATTTACTTATCTTCTTTTCAGAAAGAAATGCTTTTGCAGCCAAGACTTGCGCAACACCTGCTGTGTTAATTATCAATATAAAACTAAGTCCTCAATTTCCTTACTCAAACATAATTCTTTAAAACATTATGAGAAACAATATATTTAAGAGTATATCACTTGGAGATTTGATGTACTGTTCAACTTAGATTCTTTCACTCTGGCCAGATGGAGTTCATAAGAAGATGTGGGGGAGGAAGTCTGTAAACTACTGCCAAAACATCTTTAGTACACATGCAAGACTTGCAAAAATGGTAAAGGGACAAGTTATTCAACAGTAGCTTATAGGGAGAAAAAGTGTAGATTTTACATATAAATCAGTTATGTCCTTAATGTAAATTCAAAGGTAATCTCCAGACTGCAGAAAGTATGCTTCACATACACTGCAGCTTTTCTTTCAAACGAACCATTCTCTAAATCCATTCCTGTACCATATTCTACAGTGGTAGTATGTAAAATTCCATGGAGGAACAGGTATGGAGTCAGAGTCTTCCTATGTTATCCATGACGCCTTTGAAAGATAAAACAGAAAAAGGAGATAAATAGTCAAAAAAACTCTACGTTAGATTTTACATTACTTTCAAATGAAAGAAGTATAGTTTCAATATTCTTGAGTAATATCTTGTATCATATGTCTCTGAGCTTGGAACCTTTTGCTGCTTTTAAATCAAGAGTGGAGCTGCCAGTTTCAGGATTTTAGTAAGACTGATAACCTGTGCAATTTGCTTTCTGAATTTATTTATTTGTTTACTGGACACATGATCCTCCTCAAAGAGTGCAAAATGCCCTGGAATTCAACCCTGAGCCAAATGGTATGTATGTTCACTTTGGTAATGGGATGAGATACAGACATTTGCATCTTTGGGTCTAGGTAGGAGCCGGGTGCGTATACTTTGGACAATCTCATTAAACACCACATGTGGACATGTCTTTTGGGTTATGAAGAGATTTGATGTGAATGAATTTGCTTTGACGTCAAGGAGATTTTTGATCAGGATATATATTAATTTATTACACTATATCTAAAAGTCTATATTTTAAAATACGTAAACATTTGGCCTTTAGAAAATGTTAATTAAAAAGAACTGACTGTACAAATAAATATAGGGAAAATATGTATTTATTGTGTGCTACAATTAAGAATGCTTTACTTTTCATCTTAGCAGTTCTTGAGGAACAAAACTTTTGTTCTTTAGGCTCAACCAGCCTTATTCCTAGCTGTCATAAATCAAGTCAAAGTAGCTTAGGGGATTTATACCGGAGATGATCTGCACCTCCAGGTAAAATTATTCCCAAAGGAAGATTCTTGGTGTAATTCCAATGAATTCACTGAATAAATGTGTCCCTTTAAGCACATGCTCAGATATAAAATAATCTAGTTTCCTCAAAT
Source organism: Cygnus olor (assembly GCF_009769625.2). NCBI lineage: Eukaryota > Metazoa > Chordata > Aves > Anseriformes > Anatidae > Cygnus > Cygnus olor. Next base: position 82,301,009 of record NC_049169.1, read on the forward strand.
GTGATGTTACTGGTTTGCAGAAAGACTTCTAGTATGCTATTTCCTGTCTACTCACTAGATGAGTAAGAACTAATACAATGCCTAAAGTTACACAGCCAACTTTATTACCTTTTTGCTTTACACTACCTTTATAACTGTGAAATGCTTTGACAATAAATGAAGATTTGGTTGCCTCAGTAAACTTAAAGTGTTTATGACTGTTTGTTTGAGAATATATACACCTGTTCCTATCTATTTTAAATGCAGTCTGTACTGTAGCAGAAAATATATATATATTCTTTATCTTCTAAATTATCATCTCTGTGTTGACCTAATCCACAAGAGTTGGAAATACAAGCTTTTGGAATAAAATAGTAAGTTACTAGCAGCAAGATGTACATTGGGAATTAATCTGCTCCTGCTTTTTCTCCTATAAATTCAGCAGAATACATTGTAAATATTCTTGAGTTTTTGTAGTGCTTTGAAACTACTAACGTGTTTACAAGCAATTTTATACCTTCAAAATGGGGCAATAGTAATATTTTTGCCTTGGAATTCAATATTTTGGTTATACGAGAAGTCTGAGGCCATTCAGAACATTTACATTCATGTGTTGAACTCCATGGAGACAGTTACTATCATCTTTTTACCATACCCCACAAAATAGAATTATTAATATGAGATGGATCTACAGATGCATTAAATAACAATTGTGATAAAGAAGAATCTTTTGTTTTGTTTTGTTTTGTTTTCCACTGAATATAGATTATGCTATTTACTCTTAAGGATTTATTTTGATCATAGATAGTTTATAAATGAAATAGCAGTGTTTGACAACCAATGTTAATTTTCTGCTGACTTTCATTTGGAAAAAATACGTAGTGAAAGTCAAATGCAAGACTCGCACAACTTCAAACTCATCCAGTGTTGTGGTTTTTTTTTTTCCCAAACTATTTTTAGAAGGTTCTGATTTATTGAATGTGAGTCAGCAGTAAAAGGGGTAATAGAGAATTAAATGCACATAACCTATGTTTAAATAACATGAAGGTTGTGACACAAACTGACAAAAGACAGGAAATTTAAAGTTAAGGCAGTAACTCAGGCTTTAAGTCATATCATGGAAAAACAGAGCATTATAAATATAGTGTCAGCCTTAGCTTTCAATTTCCTGGCTTTTGTCAGATTATGTCACAATGTTAATTATGTCTAACATAACTTTTGAATTTGATTTCCTTGTTTATTTTTCTGTAGCTGCTTCATGTTGTTGTTATAAGGGGAAATAAGCTTCATTACAGTTAAGAAGGTACACATTATTTTGTAGAATTTTTCTTTTTTTTTGAAAGCATATCAGCTATCTCTCAAAGCCACAATACATAACTTGGAAAGCTTATCTTTAATTAAGAATTGCCATCACAAGTAGTTTTGACATACTTACTGAAGATTGGGGACTGTGTATTTTTGCAAAAGCCCTTTACATTAAAAAAAAAAAAAAAAAAAAAAAAAAAAAAAAGACTGAGTATGCTATAGTTTCCTAGGCATTATGATGGTATAATCAGTAAGACACGTTCTGCAAAATAGAAGTTAGCTAATGCAGCCAAGGCAGTTTCATTACATAAGGTAGAAAGATGAACCTAGAGAGAGGGTGAGTCTGGCCCTGGCCCCGCCACAACCCCTGGGGAAACTGGTTGGAATGCTGAGTATGCAGAAGCCCTGTGACAAAACTTCAGGGCCAAGGCTGAAATCTGAATATTTTAATCTGCATTACAATTATTATTGTGACCTCTCCAACGATATTGCTGTAGTGACTGGTGTGATATGCTACCTGGACAGGCCGCCATGTCTAAAAGAGCGATATGTGCGCAGGATGGTTTACTTATGCCTCCTTAAAGTACAGTTTGTAATAGCAAAGGCACTTGGGGTCTGGCCTTGTTACTGGAAACACCATTGTATGGCAGACCAAGAGCAGACTTTATAGATGTACATGAGAAGAACAGTGAAGGCAAAGGATCTGTATCAATTGTATGACAAATTTGACAAGATGATATTTTGTATGGGTTATTCAACCATGGGTTAATCTAACATTTTTAAATGTTAGAAAGTTAGAACCAGCCCAGAGAAAGAGAACTTAATCTCCTGCCATTGCAGCTGCTTGCCCAGAAGTTCTTGTTCTCCATAAGCACTGATGAGCAAATTATTTCCTTGTGAGTTGGTACTTGTAGGAGCAAATACTTTCATTCTCTGCTGACATTATTCTGCCCTCTCCTCTTGTATTTAATTCCTGGTTAGTTCCCAAATATCTGTGGAAAATGGAGCTATTTCACAGCACTTTTCTTTACCAAAAAGCGGATATATTTATTTGCATATTTATTTAATTTGTCAGGACATAAGGACATTTGTGTTAAGGACAATTGCTTTTTCCCTAAAGCAGGAGTTCCTAGGTACAGGCCATAAATCTGATCTCACTTGGTGCTCTCTTTTAAGTGTTATATCTAACTTGGAATTGAGGGTTTGTAACATCCTATCCTTGGAAACCTGGATGCAACAAGCACTTATTGCTCAGCTTGCTGGCCCATTGGAGGGTATGATTGGTGTGGTTGATGGGAAGCCTTTAAATCCAGATTTGATACGTGAATTTAAATAGGAATCATTTAGGTGTAGAAAAAAAAATCAAAATGTTAAAAACCAGCAGTAGACTTTCATCTCCCTTTGATTTTTAATGTTACAACTAAATAGGTTAACTTTTTCTATTTCAGCTACTGGAACTGAACAGGTCAAAACATCATTCCTCGAGGAGCCCCAGATCTTGGATCCTTGGTCTTGGGCTGAGGTTTTGCCCCTTGATGATTGTACATGTCTGCTTTTGCTCCCCCTGTTCAGCAGGAAAACTCACCAAGTCTCTGTGGCTTACAAGTTATTTAAATTAATATTGTCTGACTAATGCAGTTTTTATTTATTTATTTATTTTTAAATAGCAGGCTTCATATTTAATCTGTATGTACTTTTAAGCTGTATTTTTATAGCTTACAATTACTGAATTGGGAAACAAATAAACAAATAAACATGGAATTAAGTTTTGTAGTAAATCAAGAACAAATATACCAAATACGACTTCATTTGGTACAAATTGGAATTCTTCTGCTGTTTCACTACTGGCAAAAGCCCATGGAATAGACCATACTTGCAGATCTTGGAAACAGTCTGTTTTCTATAAAAGGTCAGGCAGCTTAATTGGTCTATTCATTATTAAATAACATTCAGTATAATTTTTGATGGCTAAAATATTTGAGAGTTTAAGAAAAGCTTTGTCTATCTTAAACAGAATAGATATTTCTTGTCAGATAATGCTTTCTTGTGATTTTGCTCTCTTTCAATTCAGTGAAATTGTTTTGAATAATATATCCAGAATAAGATTCCCACTACTCTCACTATTGGGCACCTGAGAGACCACTGAAGTCAAAGGAATTTTTTTATAGACTGCACTGTGCTTTATCCTGGGTCCCAAATATTTCTTTGTCTGCTGTTTATTTGCTTAGTGCACATACTGATTGTATTTGATGTCTTTGTTGTTTTTATTTGTTTGTTTATTTGTTTGTTTTGTGGTGTGGTTGTTTTTTTTTTCATACACTGTCACTTAGATTCATTTTCCTGTGTTTCTAACATTTATAGTTCTCATTGCCATTTAAAGGTTCCCAGTAATCTAAGATAGTTGTAAGAAAGGCATGACTTTTATAGGGAATAAAAATTTGACTAGAAAGTTTATGTGAATGTATCCTTACATAAAAAATTAGATTTTTTTATAGCTGATAATAATAAAGATCTCTGATGAGCTGTAAAGTACTGGAATGAGAAGCTACTTCTTAGTCACCACTACATATCAATTTTTAGAGACATTCACTGTAAAGGTCATTTTTATACCCTATCTGTTAATTTTATATGTTGCCATTAAAATATATATATATTTTTTAGTAACCTAGGATCTATATGTCTAAAAATTAAACATTTCTCTGTAAATGTTTTTGACTGTGATCTCAGGTGTTATAGACTGCATTTTGCATTTTTTTAATGGTTTCTTGCTATTGTCAGGATAGAGCCAAGACTCATAAGAGGAAGCTGTGACGATAAAGTGTTCTGTTTTATATCACCGGCCTTTCTGCTTATTAGTCTTTCTTTTAAAATTCCGTATTTACCACATTCAGCAGAGCTGTGAACTACTGCAATAAAAGCTACAGCTGTTTCTCCTTGTTGCTCCTTTTTTTTTTCTCTTTTACCTCCTGCTAGATACATCCTAAATACATCCAACAACAGCCTGCCTACCTAGGAAACAAGCATCAAAAGTCTCTTTTGTTCCATTGTGCTCCCCTTTTTCTGCCCCATGGGGAGTGGGTTTTAGAGTGCGTTAGCTGCAGCAGTTATAAGGAATGCTGTGGGTTGCAATCCCCTGTTAAAGCTTATATCCACATGCTCTCTGGGGTTGCTCCAAACTCCAGAGCCAGCAGTAATAGTGGCCCCAGCAGGCATTTGGGCTGGTGTCTCTCCTTTTTCCATGGGTTAGGGAGATCCAAGAGGTCCTGAGGTGCCCACAAGCTGCCCTGCTTACTGGCTCTGGAATGAAAAAGAGGTGCCTGTTGATGGTGCTTGTTCTGCGTCTGGTGGCGCAGATCCCACCGGCAGCTCAGTGTATGATTTGACACTGGGGACACACCAACCACTTAGGTCCGTTTGCAGATGTACGTTTGTTCAGATGGGCTTGGCTTGCTGCAATCCGGGTAAATTTCTTATGTAAACAATAAGAAAGACTGGGTTTATTGCTCAAGAGAACCATTCCAACAGTTGTTCTTCCTGACTTGTAACATTACCTACTTTTTGTTGACAGCTGTACAGGAGAAGGAACTTGTAAAGCATGGCTTCCCTTTGCACACCCAAGAATCAATTATTAAAATAACACTTTACAAACTGTTTCATGTATATATTGTCTCAAGATGATCAGTCTTTTTGTGTTTTAACATGAGATGAGAAAGTTTGGAAAAAAATCCAAATTAACTAAATGAACAAACAAATAAACAAGATTGCATAGGATTTCAAAGAGAGAAATGAATCTGTTGTCTGCTCATGCACTTTCGATTTGACCCACAAGATGTTTTGCCATCAATCCCTCCATCACAGAGCCTGGCAGAGATCTGTTTATTCCAATGGGTGACTGAGACTGCAATCCCATGCCTGCTTTTATTAGCTAGTGTGTCCTGTGTATGAAAGCAGCTACACATTTCTGCTGTTTTTGCTTATGTATAATGCACTGGGACAAAGAACTAATGACTTATCTTAAAAAGAAAAAGAAGTTTTCATCCAGACCAATCTCTGTTTATGTGCAATACTGTTTTAAAAAAAGAAGGGATATGATGTGAAAAGTAGAACACGAGTCAAAACATAAGTTCTCATTTTAGCAACAGCTTTCTTCATGTGATAAAATCTTGGGGTTCTATTTTCAATTCCATTTTAGCTGAATACAATGTAAGATACACCATAGTTTAGCATAAAAAGTCATTTAAAGACATCCTATTCTGGAACATTTTCAACCTAGGTCACTGCCTAAACACCTAGAAAGCAGGCATCACTGTGTACTCCTTACATAAAGTACAAGTTATGAGCAGTTTACTTTCGTTAACACATTTTAATAGATGTGTACATAAAAGCAATATAAGGCAGCATCAAGCACTGTCCTATTAGTGTCTGAAATGCCACAATGATGATGGGAAGAGGTGGAAAATGTGTATGGGGGCCCAGTTTCAAAAAAGCAAGCTGTACCAGTGGAATACCTGTAAACTTTATATGGATTTTTGGGTGATTAGTTACTGGAGATATCCAGAATACTGCTTTCTATGATGTTCCTTCTTAGATTTATTTACTGGTCCTTGGCCAAATAGGGAGTACTGACTAGTGATGGCATTCTGTGTCTGGAGTTGGGATGAGTGGACAGGTAATGTTGTGATCATGATTACTCAGATTGACATATTCTATTTATTGTGTTGGAAGCTTCCTGAGACTCCCAGGTAAGACCGCACAACCTGAGCTGCAACATCAGGGTGCATGCTTCAAGACGCAGTTACCACATACATCTTCTGCACTAAAAGCTTCTTTTAATGTTACAAAATAATTATTATCTTTCAAGATGAGCCCATTTGTTGATAAAATAAAATGTACTTAATTTATGGAAATGTCCATTTCCAGGTGACAACTGAAATTGAGGACACATTTTTGAGGGGCTGGGGAGAATAAAAATGAAAATAAACTTTGATTGACCTCAAAAATATAACTCATGATTCTTCAGAATGACAATTCACTACTAAAAGATGTTGTCTTGATTACTCTTAAAGTACAGTGACTTACTCCAGGTTGAGTATTTTAATCTATATTTTAACAATTAGCTAGTGAACAAAGCCAAAGGTATGATAGGTTTTATGAGTTAAAATGAAGACAACACTTTGCATGCTCTTCATTTGTTTTCTCATGCCAATGTTAGTAAAAGTATAAAGTTAAGAGAACCTGTATTTACAGATCTATAAATGTATTACTTGTTTATTTTAATTTTTCTTACATTGGAAAACACTAAGTGTTTGCCTTAAGTAAAAATATATATATATAAATAAAATAAAAAAATTGTGCTGTATTACTGTTTTTCTTAACATAACCTTGAATTTATGGAACCTAGCAATGATTCTACATTCTTTTGTTTATTCCCAGTTTCAGAATTTGCCAGTGCCTATAAGGCATTTGTTATCTCCTAGTAACATATCTCTTATCTGTCTTAGTGGTTAATTGCACCATTGCCCAGCACTATAGGCTACATAGCCTTGATTCATCTAAGAGAATAATTTGTGAGATTTCCCATATTCCTGATGGAGAGAGTTCCATGTCCTAAAATTCAATAGATTTCTTACTGCTGTGATTAGTATTTTTCAGTCTTCATCAGAAGAATGGTACTTTGAAACCAAACACAAAAACATGTAAAGGTTACTAATATAGTAAACAACTATCTAGATGCAAAACTATTATTAAATAATAGTATGTACAGCACATGTTTAAGCTTGTACTTGAATATAGTGTGAATCAGTATATAAAGGAACACCTGTAAGAATTTATGTACCATTTTCAGTTGTTCATAGAGTTCTTTATAAAGTAAATGATTCATTTGCAGGTATTCATAGATATGTATGTAATTTTAATATGAGGAGCACAATAGATTAACTTAGTGTATACTAAGAAAAAGAGGAATTTGGGTAATTTTTGGTTATAAAGATGCATTTTGCTTTGTAATTTGCTGTTATTTTATGATGTAGTTGGGGAAAAAGAAAAAAATCTAAAATCTTTGCCACAGAAAAACAGTCAATTTTTGATGCCACTCAATCTGTGATGTTTCAGAATGCTCAGACTCAATGTGGGTAGGTCTGAACTACCTGTAGGATTAAAGCATCACAGAATCTCATTCACCACCTAGACAAGATCTGTGATAGGCTTATAAGAGGCTTATTATTTTGGTTGGTATATTTTACTGTTACTAAAATGTAAGAAAATGAGTCAAATTCTGGATAAATTCTAGAACTCTGTTATTTTGATTTTCTTTGCTGGTAAGCAAACAATTTGAAAAACAGCTTTTTCCTGCAAGCGCTAGTTTGGAGGCTAGCATGTTTAGGTTTAGTAACTTTTTCTTTGTTTATAAAATAGGTGTCACTGCAGTTAATTTCTCGGTAAATGTCTCTGTCAAATCTTCATGTCTTTACCTGAGATAATGTTTTCACAGTATGGGCCCACGTTTTCATTAAGAAGAAAAAAAAAAAAAAAAGGTAAAATGAAAACCAAAGAAATTGGAAGAAATTTACATCATTGTAAAAGCATATAACAGTGCTTCTTTTTTTTTTTTTTTTTTTTTTAAAGTTACCTCCAGCCACTAATAATCATTTAATTTTTATAAGCACTAAAAGGACAATTCTCCTGTATGAGCTGTTAGAAGAGATTTGCTATCTCAATCCTAAAAGCAGAGCAGACAAGTGACATTTGCAAAATGAAAGGGAAGGCAGAGTAGTAAAACAGTAGATGATGGTACAGTACCCTATCATGTAAAAACGAAAAGTGGGAAGGGATGTAAAATTCACAGTCTTGCTATGACAAAAGAGAACACAGTTTATATGTGGAGATAAGAATTTATTATAAGTTTAATTAAAATCTTAACAACTTGATCAAAAAAAAATCCAAACAGTTACTTTCAGTCTGGCTGCAATGATACCAACAACTGCAGCCAAATCTTCCTACTCATGTATAAAAAACTCTTTGATAATGCAGCTTAAATTTTTGTATAAAACCTTGCTAATATCTGCCTCTTTTACCCTGGTGCTGTGGTCACCCTTGCAATGTCCTCCTTGTCCTTGAGGGAAAAGTTTCATCAGGATGGGGACATGGGGTTTCAGCAAGCCATCGGCATCCTGATCCATTTTCCGGGTGTAGTATGGTGTATGCGCTGGGGTTTCCTCCTCCTCCAGCACTGGGGTTATTTTGCAGTTTTCCTTGGCACAACCTGCATTTTCCCCATTGTTACCCAGTTCTACGTTATGATCACTTTTCGGTTTTAGTTATTCCTAAAATTGCTTTTACCTGACTGATGGGGTTGCACTTTCTTCATAATGGCTTGTTCTCCGTATTTGCAGATGGGGATACTGGCAACCTCCTGGGTCTGCTGTCTTCCACACTGCCTTGTCTTCCAAAGCCCTGCTCTGAACTCTGCTAGAAGCAAATTCTGCGGTGGCCGTGGCCCCACAGCCAGGTAACCCAGGGTGAGACCATGCAAGTCCTAAGGCCCCAACCTGCCAGCTCAGTAAAAAGTCTGGGACCTTTTCTTAGTAAGTGTAAAAGAGTTGTATTTACTGGGCTATGAGGAGCCTGCAAAATCTCTGGGCTTTGGCTTAATATCTAAATGTTTTAGTATAGACAGAGAGGGTGGAGGTCAAATTGCAAGGGCCTTTAGTGTGCCTTGTGTAGGCGAGTTTCAATTTAGAGAAAAAGGGGATTGTAATGATTTTTTGCTGATCTCTGGTTGATATCCTTTCCCTCTTTTGAAAACTTCCATTTCATTCACATATTTGGCACAAAAATCAATCCAGTATGAGATGCAGCAAGGCCTCATAATCAGTGATTACAAAACAGGAAGATTGAGCCTGGTATCAGAGAAAAAGTGGGATATCAATTATTCAATTGAAGACTGTTGTCTTCAGTTTAACTTGAATTTTCAGCATGATCCTCAAATATTACTTGTCCAGCTGTGGTGTTCCTCTACTCTTACCCTTCCTGTATTACACACCAGAATCCCACACTGATGCCACACAATGAAAAAGATATGAAACCCTATTATTTAACTGTCTTGTTTATTTCTTTTTCCTTTTTTTTTTTTTTTCCACATTTGAAAATCCTAGTCTGATTTAATAATAAAACAAACAAACAAAACCAACAAACAGTTATGAGAAGGAAAGAATTAGTGATCAGTGAAATTCAGACATTTAGATTGATAATTAAAAAAAAAAAAAAAAAGCTGTCTCCTTTCCTCTACCTATAATGAATTTTGTTATAAGAGTAAGAGTCTCATCTATTTCTTAATGAAGCCAACATACATTTGTTTCAATAAACCTCGTGTAACTGAAACTTAACCCAGGCTGCTTTTTGTTTTTTGTTTTTTTCCTTCCAGAATTTGGTTAAACCAACAAATAATTTAGCAAAGACACAGGTGTTATGTCTGCTTGATTTTTTTCCATCTCTCACATTTAAGATAATTTGTGTACACTTTAAATTTCATTAGTGGTGAGTAGGTTTGATCTGTAACTTGAGAAATATTTTTAGATACCACAAGGGGAATTCAAAATCTGTGCTTTGTGCAAAACGGTGGCTACTACCACTGGAATTTCCAGGTTAGCAAAGGCCTTTAGAGAAGCAATAATTCTAGACTGAACTTGTTTCTATTATTGTTTTTTTATGTCAGGATATAAAGATAATTGATGATGAACTTACTATGACAATGTGTGTTTATGAGACTTTCACTAACCAAATTTCATGTAACTGAGCCCAGTATTTAAGCAAAGATGTAATGTCCAATTGTTCTCACATGTGACTTTGTAGCTGGAAACAAACAAACAAACAAAAACACTGGCTCATCTAATTTGCCAATGATCATCACATCTAGAAAATCCACCATAGTTTTTTGTTAGTGAGAAAATTCACAAGTAATGGATACTATTGATTACTGGAAATCCTGATACTGTTGGAAAGGTTGAAATCTTAAATGTGCATAAACTTTTATAGAATCTATGTACAATTTGAGAACAATGACATAGATCTAATTTGAATATGTTACTTAATATGAGAAACAGGACAATGGACTGAACTGTGACAATGACAAGGGGGAAGACGGTGGCCTGAATGGTGTAGAGGAAGATTACACAGTATGCTTACTAGTGAGGAGTCGGCAGGGCTGGTGTAGGGAGAAAGTTATAATGTGATATAAAACCATTAGTATATGTAATAGTTATGCAGTAGTTAACAAAACAAATAACAAAGCTAATTAAACTAACTATCTTCTGAACATATTGTGTAGGTTTTTGCTGACTTTCAAGGCTCTAGAACATCCAAGATGTTGCAATTACTGGACTACACAATCAGTGAAATCATAGTGAGATTGGTGTTAACGTGATCTTGTAATATTTTTTGTCAGAGCACATTTGGAGAAGTGAACTAAAGTGCAAATTATTTTACCCCTTATTTTTGTTTGGTTCAAGAGAAAATTCTGAAGCATTAGGGAACTAAGACTCACGACATTTTAGTCATATGGAAGCATTTTGACAACTACTGTCTTCCTTTTTGTATGTGTGTGCATTTGTTTTTTGTTATTATTATTGGGAAAGACATAATAGATTCCTGAAGTATTTCATTCAAAATAAGCCTTTGAGCTGGGGAGGCCAGTGTCACATGCAGAACACTACTTATTTCCGTGTCAGCAAGAATCAGAACATGTATAAATGACCAAATGCCTAAACCAGAGCAAATTTCTGCAACAGTAGACAATAGTCAAAGGCTTTCTGAAGCCACACGGGAAAAAAAAATAATAGTACTAAATGAATCTTTTTAATGAATCTAGTACTTCTTCCTTGAGCTCTCTCTCTCAATCACTTTCTCCCTTCCTCCTTCTTTCCCTCCCTCTCTCCCTCCCTCTCTCTCTCTAAAAAAAAAAAAAAAAAAAGTAAATGGCTTTTTCAGTGACCATTCTGGCACTATTACCTCTTCTCTTCACCCCTTAGGAGAGCTTTTACCTTTAATTTTGGTGCATCCTGCTGTGGCCATGCTATTACTTAGCTATGACAAGAGTTTTACAATTACAAACATGTGGGGCTAGGGTTGCTGCATTTTGCTTTAGCCTTTAAAAGTGTCTTGTTGATGCTAATATACAGCACCCCTGCTGTGCTTTTTTTCTTGTTCTGACTTTCTTTTTTTGTTACATTTTGCATGTGGTGCCTGAGTGATTAATATTTCATCAGTTCTTCAGTGCAGCATGACACAGGGATGTGTTGCATTTGGATTTTCTGGAGCTCAGTTGCCACTGAATTGTGACTAATAGCTGGAGCTAGACCTCTAACAGTTTCATGGGATCACCATCAAACAGAAACAAACAACTGTTTGCCACATTATTAATCTATATGAAGTTAATTAAATACTTTCCTTTGCTCTAGAGGAAAGATAAATATATTATCTTCTCTACAGTGTGTCTGAAAATAGTGAGTACTAATCTGTTCATATATAGCAATGACTTGTCTTAATTTGATGTTTAATGTAAAAGTCCATATAAGATAACATAGTTTCATTAGTACAATATTTTGTTGCAAAAATTGAAGAGTTACAAATTTAATGAAAAACAACTTTTATCTGTGGATTTTGACTAGAGAAGACAAATGACTTCTAAAACTATATCAAGTGTATAAATATGTGTGTATATGTAACAACCACTTTGTAAGTTCACATCTATAATTTTAATATATACATTAAATTGAATCCAATTTTTCATATTTAGCACTAAATCTCATACGAAACGTAAGGAAAAATATGTTGTGGGACCTTGAGTATATGAACAGAGGAATTATAATTTTTTTTTTCTAAAATTAATGCATGTTTTATGGAAACATGTATTGATGTGTGCTTCTTAAAATCCTTTTTCCACATAAACATTAGATTGGAGATCATGTGCATGTTTGAGTAAACCTTGCAAGCTGTTGACTGTGGTGATGGTGGACGACAATCTGGAGACAGACCAGATTTCTATGATTTCATCATAAAAAAATATGATTTTAAAGAGGGAAAAAAAAAATCAGCTTAACTAAATCTCTAAGTAACTCAGGCAGAAGAGTCCTTTGACTATATTTCTATTAAACAGTCTGGTTGAGCTAAAAATGGACAATCCACATAAGCGCTCTTATCAGAAGCTCTTAGCTCTTTGTAGTGATCTCAGTAGGCTACAGTTCTACCAAAACCTCAGTGATCACATTAACAGTGAGAAAAACAATTAACATCGGCTTATTGAGTTACATGTACAAATAATTAATTTTTGATGGACAATTTACCACTGTTGTGGTTACTTTTATGATTACCTTTGTGGATCTTTAACTACGGGACTCTTTAGTGGCAGACTTGTACCTAGGCTTAGCTGTGAAAGACAGACTTAAAGAAAAAACAAACTGATATCACGTAAAGTACTGAGCACAAAGAATTGAAAGTGATATATACTGTATATTAATCTTTCAGAAAAACAAAGGAATTTGGAAAATGAACAGTAAAATAAATCTCAGAGCTGTAAAGAAAATTAATACTAAGACAATGAACTAGCTTAAAGGTTCATTTTATTTTATTAATTTTCTGTGATCTATCAGAACAGAATGGGAAAAATTCTTTTGACTGTTATTCCCTCAAAGACATTTTTATTATTATGCAGTTTTCCTCCAAAAATTAATAAAGGAAAGTGTACCATGGTAAATGAATGAGAAAATCATATTGTATTGTCAATTTATTGAATTTGAACGTAACCAGAACCATACCCCAGATGAGCTGGGTTTTCTCTAGGGTTGTTGACTACATGGTCATCCCTTGGTAAGATTGCTTCTGTGTTGTATTTCTTCCCACATGTGACATGTATGTGGCATGCTGCTGGAGGAGAAACTCTGTGTTCAATGTTGCCAGTTTGCATTTCTGTCTTTATTTTCTTTAGAGACTCTAAAACAATCGGAGACTTTCTAAAAGTCTATCCAGGAAAATCAAGATATTGCTTGACTTCTTTAGCTGACAAATGCAGAAATTCCCATATATTCCACTATTCATGGTTGTGGTGAATGTTTTGAAAATGTAGCCTTAAAAATCAAGAAATAAGAAAACCATGAGAGATAACAAGGATATTTAGGGAGAGAGGAATAGCTCATTATTTCTGAATGGTTAGAAGCTGTATTGCTATGCATTATAATTTGGTGTCTTTGTTTCCATGCTATCAGTGGCACATCAGCTGCCAAAAAAAGCATATGCTGAAGCAGAACAGTAACTCAAAGCTGTCTTCTCTAGCCCAGGGGAGTACTCTAGTTGTCATGCTGTTGGGTGTTCAGCAATGTAGATGTCACGGTTTGTCCCGCAGGAATCATCCCACCTTGCTGCCGCAATAACTTCAGCCTTAGTCTCCTATGCATTACTGTGTTGCTGGGCTACAGAGTCATGATGATGAAAAGTGATTTATTACAAGAAAAGAACAGCTCCAAAGAAGAAATTTCCAAAGTGTTTGTGCTGGAATAAATAAGTTTTGTTGGCTAGGCGATGCCTCCAAGAGGTAGATTAAGGTTGAACTCCTCTCTCTGAATCATATACAGAGCAGTCGTTGGAAAGGAGAGAATCTCTTATCTTCCTTTTCAATAGAATTGGTTTCCTTCAGTGGAACAAAAGAATATATGAATTTTTAAAACTTGTGGAATAAAAAGCTAGGCAGAGATGGCAAATGAATCTCTTTCCTGGATCTCTTTCTCTTCATGGAGAGGTAAACCTTTATTAAGCTGAGAAAACATGGCCAGTTCATATTCCCTCTTGTTGGTAAGGTTTGCTGTGAATAGGTGGATAATGCATTTCCCTGTGGAGCTCTGTACCTGATAACTCTGTCTGCTACCATGGATTTGAGCACACTGGAGGCCTGCCCCTAGCTCTTGGCAATATCATTTTGTGTAAAGAAATGCAATGCTGATGAAACAGACTTTGGGGCTGATACCCAAAGTCACAGCAAATGCAGTTGCAAGCTTCCTTTTGCTGTTTCAACTGCACGCTTTATCCTTTTCCTTTCACAGCCACAGTCATAAAATCCTCACGCAGGCTCCATTTCCATTCAATATTTGGCCTGCTGAGAGCATCAATTAAAGTTGATTGCAGTGGAGGGATATTTTGGGGAGCCATAAGCAAGAAAAGCATTGAAACAACTAATACATTTTATTTCATCAAGAAAAATCTAATCTCATGTAATGTACTCTACCATCACTTTGTTTTGCTTTGCCTGCAAGATGAAATTGCAGATCTGTCTTGGTCCTGACCTGGGCTTAATCTGAACATTCCGTCTAAATCTGTGTAAAATTCCATATCCCATTACTAGTCTCCTGAGTTCTCCCTAAACAAATACAGTGGATTAAAATGCAAATTCGTTAGGTTAAAGTGCTTAATTATCTTAAAACTCTTAGTGTTAGAGTCAGATGTCAGGATTTGATTAGCACTGCAGGGAGGCTCTGTAAGGAGCAGAATGGAAATAGCCGTTGTCCTAGTATAGTTAAAATGCTATAAGTATGTAAATAAGGATACAAATATGGATCTAGATACATATGCAATATTTCTTAACTCTCAAATGAAATAATTAGCATAAGCTATTTTGATGTATCCTTATCTCTGATCCTTAGTTATATCAATGTAACATTACTTAATATTCCATGACAAGTTGTCATAATCACATTTCTTTCAATCCTGTTTATTGCTTTCTCTAATTATTAAAGTGCCTTTTATTTGTGTGAAGTGTAAAGGTGTGAATTTGTGTGAAGTGTTAATAAAACTTACTATTGACTTTTACTTCACCAAGTTCTAGAGTTCTGGGACTCTCATACAAAGTGTGATATAACTGAATTTTAACTTACAAAGATTACTTTAAAAGGATTAATGAACTATCACCAAGGAAAGAAATGGAAATACTGTTCCTTACCATAAGACAGCACAATTGTGCTAAAGAAGTCAAGGAGTCCTTATTTTCAGCTTCCTCATTGTCTTTCTTTATTACCTGAGAAGAGTTTGTGTACAGGAATAGGAGCATAAACTTATTTCCACATGAGATAAACTGATGATTGGTGTAATGCAAATGTTTCTTCACCATGTATGCATGGGGAGAAATGGAGCTTAGTGACTTTTAGTGTGCTGTTTGGTATTCAATCCCTTGAGGAAGAGAAAAGGTAGGTGCAAAATACCAAAATCCCCATTCAGTTCTATTATTCTTTGCATAGTCTTGAAAAAGACCAAAATTTCAACTGCTTACTAGCAGCAAACAGAAAACGATGTTGAAAACAATCATTAGATTAATCTTGAGTTTACATGTCCATGAAGTTATTTTACCTTCTTTTAGCTTCGAGGGCCAGTTGAGACAGCCAGCCAATAGCTGTTTCTTCTGTGTTAAGGCTTTATTTCCCTTCCCCTTCCCCTTCCCCTTCCCCTTCCCCTTCCCCTTCCCCTTCCCCTTCCCCTTCCCCTTCCCCTTTTCCTACATAGTACTTTATTCTTAAGATATGGTAATTTTCTCTTAAGAGCTTGAAATATTATTTATTGTAGCCAATAACACAAGATGAAATCTGCCCTATAACAGTGCACTGAATAGTTCCTGACAGATACATTCCCAGGTGTGTAAGTGTCTGTGGTTTACCAGGGCTGAGGAAATGGGAACTAGCATGCCTTTGGCAGAAGTGGCAGTGCCTATTGCAAACTTTAGTTTGTGCCAGGCAGTGCTGCATAAGAATTTGATGTGTTTTGAGGAAGTAGCATCTCATCTCTTCCCTTTGGATATCCAGCGGGTCACGCAATATCCATGATGTGTCTGCTCCTCTGAGGCTGAGGTATTTAATCTGCAGCTTGCTGCAGGGTTTCAAGACTTGTTACCAGAGTGAGGCTCAGGGAGCAGCCTTCCAGTCCCCAGTGTGACAGTTTTGCTGGAGGAATATTTCACTTGCATGTCTCTCTACTAAATGACACTGTAATCAGATTTTTTACAAGCCATCAAAAGGACTCTGTAAGGAGCTAGGGCAAAATCCTGCCCTTTGGAAGGAAGCAGGGTCAGAATGGCAGCCAAACGATGCAAGTTTTCAGCCAGGTGGTCCCCAGGGCAGGATTCAGAAGGCAAAGCTGAGCCTTATCCTGCTTCCTTGTACAAAGCACCTGCATCCACATGCATGTTTCTCCTGAAAGAGAGTGCTCAGCTGAGGAGTGGTTGCAGCAGCAGTTATTTAATCCTTTGGGTAGTAATGACTATGCACAGAAATATATTAAAAGTAAAAAGTATTCCTGGTAGGAATCCCAGTTTCCTTTTCCCCTTCCCCTTTTCCCTTTCACCCTTCTGACAATGTTAAATTTATGTTTAGAAAAAAAGCAACAACGAAACGCTTTTTCTCAAATCCTGCTTTGGAAGAAAATCTAACTGAAACTGGGGAATGTCAGTTATATTCTATCATCAACATCTTGTTAGTTAGCGCTTCCTAATAAGCATAATTGAAATATTTTAAAAGGTAACTTTTGAAGACACGAAGTAATAACCCATGCTTCTCTTTTCTCATTTATTCTCAATATTTTAATTGCTTCTAACTTTGTTCAGGCTTTAGTTACTGCTTTGAAACATGGTATCCTGAGTCCTGTCTTGCACTGAATTTTCTATCACTGTGTGTTCATGGAGTACAGACATACCACAGGAAATGTATTAACCTTTGGATTTCTGTGGAAGTTTAATTTTACCCCTCTTATGGGGGTAAAGAACAAAACAGAAAAGTACAAGCAGTGAGATGGTTAACTGGCTCCAAGACAAGATGTTCACGTAGCTCTAATTTTGACAAAAGCACATTGACTTCCTGTGAAGCAAAGGATTGATTTTTAAACATAGTATTTGCAGACCAAGCTCTATGTGGCTCAAGTCCAGCTCTCTTGGAAGACTTATTAACGGTCCCTCACATTCTCTTTGTTCTTTTGAAAATCATCAACTGCTTCAGACACCTACTGTAGCTTCCTGTGGTTCATATACTAGCATTCTTTTAATGGTTTCTTCACTTATTTATTGAACATTTATGCTTTAATTTTAGACCATGTTCTTAATTTGTTAATTTCAAACAGCCATCAGGATTCTTCTGTAAACAATATTTTTTTTTATTTTTGTTTTTATTTTTATTTATTTTTATTTTTAATTTTATTTTTTACAATTTCTTGGATTATTCTTTTCTATTATACAATCATTAGATTTAGTCTTCTAGCCCCCAAACATAATTAAAAAAAAAATCTTTTCCAGATGATTTTCAAATGGTTATGAATACTATAATTAATAATTTTGTATTGTTATCCATTTCATTTTATATATTTTATTTATTAATAATTCATTTATGAACAGATGTAGAATTATCAGGCATTTTGGTATTAATATTTACTGGCTTGTTCTGACATATGCCATAGCTTGAGGACTTGGATGTGGAATGATTTGAATTCTGTTATTAATCCTCACTGACCTGGGAAGGCTGATCAACAATAGAAGAGCTATAGGAGGTTGGCATAGAAAAGTGGTGCTGCTCTTCTCCTTCACCCTTATAGGAAATCCATGAGGCTCAGCAGTAAGAAAGCCTGGGAGATGGGAATGAAGAAGCTGAGAGTGAAGATAATGATCTCACAGTAATGGAACTTAGAAATAGCAATGCTGAATCTTGAGTTGAAGGTAATGTCTATATTTGTTGTAACTTAATGATAAAGAAACAGGTTTTTATGGGCTACTACAAGCCACTGCAAAGTGAGCATCGAACTTGCTTTCCAGTGCAGAGGGTGGCTTCTGTTCTCTTTGGTCACAGCTCAAATCAGGCAGCACACCTGAGACATGGGCTTAGGCCTTTAAAAAGCTAGTCTAGAGGTAATTCTTAAACCAACTTTTTAAGCAGGACTTTGAATGCCATACATGCATGTACCTCTATTTATATACATATGTGTGTATATATATGCATATATGCAAATATATATTTGAAAGAATCTGGAACTCCATGTATTTTCCCTATGAATGTTACTATGTTTGCCTTCAAACATTCAATATTTTCCAAGCAAACTTTATGATAGTGATGATTATATAGATGTGAGGCTTAAAATAAGAAATTTCTCTATATTTATACATTTAGTTATAAATCTATTTTTATTTATGTACTTACAAATGAATTTATAAGTAAAAAAAAAATCTTCTCTTCCTTTAATTTATGTGCTAAATCAGATTTTCATCAACTCCAACATTGCAAACACAGAATAAGTCCATTTAATTTTCTATTTCCATTTACATTATAAACACATAGTTCCAATAATCTTTCATGTAATATTTTATGTATTTAAATCTGTAGTTAATTAAATATATATTTAAAGGTGTGTTTGTTTTCCAATAAAAATTGAGGCAAAGCTAATATCAGAATAAAACATTTGGCTTTCCATCACTATTTCTTAACTTTCTTGTTTTGCATAAAAATATTCTAAAAATAGGCTAATATTCCTATCATATTCACATCTCATTCCTTCCATTTAAAAAGTTCCTTGCATTATCATTTGTAAAATTTTAAGCAAATTTACAGTGGTCTGCAGTCTCAGTCTTGGAGAAGGGCACATCTACAGGAAAACCAAAGGGAGTGCTACATTGCCATTCTCTTTCAAGTACAGTGTTACTAGCTAGTATCTTATTAAAGCATACTCCAAAACATAATAAAAAAATTAACTACCTGATTTAAATATATCTATATAGAAAAAAAAAAAGAGTGAAAGTAACATTTTCAAGCAATTTACATATTTTTCTAGAATTTTTTTATAGAATACACACAACATCACTTTATTTTAATCTCTCTCTCTCCTCTCACTCTCTCTTTTTTTTTTTTCCCCTTTGATTTCCATATATAGAATTGTAGAACATGAAGCAAAAGTGTCTGTAAAGCTAAAGTAAAGCTGAAAACTGTTGTGGACCCCTCTTCGGATTGTACTGCCAACCCTTATCCAAGGCTCCAGTGACAGTTTCAGAAAGAAAGTAATTCTCAGGGTGATTTCTTGTCCTTTTTGTTTGGTTTTGTTTGTTTGTTTCAGAAAGTAGCTTTTCTTCTCCATAACCGGTGAAATTAATCATATTTTTATCATGATTTAGGTCTTCTAATTCCCTGCAGCTGACTCAATCTGCAGTGTGTTGTGTTTGATATACTTAAGTCAGGGTTTGAATTCAAATTTCATCCTTGTTTAAGAAGGCAGAAAATCCTGCTGGCATAAATCGACTCTTCCCTATTGCCTGAATAGAAATGTCACTTCTTTAAAACTTGGTAACATCAACATGCAAAGTACCACTGTGATGAGCTGTAACAGGACAAAATATTCCTACATTTCCTAGTTTTCTTATCAATTTTATTGCTCTTCATCTCTTACTGAATTGTAAAATACTGCATCTGATTCAGATTATTTATTCAGAAGGCTATGAGAATGGTCTTTCAAAGCAGGGTTTACTACATTTAATTTTATTATTTTACAGTAAATGTACAATGGCTTGAAAATAAACAGTAGGAGAGTCATGGAGAAATGCCACAGATATTTTACAACTCAAAACCATTATCCTTACACTTACGTTGAAATGGGAGTATAGAAGGCAAAGACCAGTTGCAATTCAGCCTATGAACATTTTTTGTGTTGACTAATCATTATGAAAAATAGATACACATAATTTTAATACCAGCGTCTAACTATCCTTCTCTCAGGGAAAAATGTAAAGGAAATGTAGATTTCATTTAAAATGTGATGTATGGAATTCTGTTTTCTACTGGCTAATGAGGCTCTCTGAAGAGCATCATATTGGGGAATTTTAGATGTATGGATAAGGCACATTTAAGAATTTGAGTTAAGGCACCTTTAAGAATTTGGTTTGAGTAAAGGATAAAGAAGGCAAAATAGATTTTCATTCACACAGCATAAAGCATGAGCTTTGGCTGGAGATTTATTTCTTCAGGGTATGCAGTGGCTACGGCTCTGCCAAAAATTATCACCTGCAGAAAATCACACTTTGTAAGTTCTCAAAGAAATAGAACATTTTTTGCCCTGCAGCTTTTTTGCTTTCATGAGGAAGAGACTGTTTCATGAAGCATAGATCATTTTTGTATGTGAAGACTTGTTAAGGGTAAAATATCCCCTACCACACACATCCCAGGGCTAAAGAAAATTAAAGATTCAGGCATCTACTGGATACGTGCTACAACATCTATCTTCTCAGTATTTGGCCTTAATGGTACTGAAGTTGAGGATAAAATGCCGAAATAGTGTAGCCCAGACAGATATATGGCAGGCACGTCCATGAGCATGTCTTGGGCACCACAGTCAGGTTCAGTTCTGGAAATGGAAATCTAGAGAGAATGAGAGGATAATGCTTAGTCAGAGACACTATTAATGGCCAGAGCTGTTATTTGCTCATATACGGCCTAGCTCTGCCATCCCTACAAGCTGAGAAAGGCCATATAGATAGATAGATAGATAATATAGATAGATATAGATTATATGTATACAAAATAATCTATAATATATCTATAATAATCTATATATCTATATCTATATAATCTATAATTATATCTATATCTGTCTATAGATATATATAGATATAGATAATATAGATCATATATGTATATGTAGAATATATATATATTCTAAGTGTACTTATCCTCTTACCCAGACACCCGAGCCAAAATGGATCCTAACCCTCTGCATTTGATATCCACATCTATAACCATGTAACACATTTCTCTTTAAAATGAGACCACTGGTAAAAATATATGATGGGAGTGATTATAAGCATACATATTTTCTACATGTAAAGAAAGCCTTATCTAATTCTGTAGTGATTAGAGGATTTGCTCAAGAAGTGGAAAGTTTTATTTATCCTGGATCTTCCCTGATCTGCTTTTAGTTTCAAAGTTGTTCCAGTAAGCACAGGGTGCAGGAGGCTGGAGGAACGGGAGCATTTCCCATCTCTTCCCCTCTGGTGCTAGGAAGAGCTCTGTCAACTCAAACCTGATTTTCAGCCAGTGATCAGTGTAATTGAGGGGACGGATTTTGGGATGCCAGTGACTAAAAACCATGTGCTTTGCACTGACTAATGAGATTTCCCCCTTGCCCAGCCCTACCCCATGACACATCCTTTTGTGTTACAGAAGTTGAATCACAAATTCAAGTGTTGCAAGTAGATTTCCTGAGAGAAAGTGTGATTCCTCCCAATAAATATTTTCTAGTGAATGATTATAGTGGATTCTAATGAGCAGTATAAGATTTAGGTTTTACTTTTAATTTCAGTAACTACTGTGATACAAATATGAATACTGTAGACAGTTTAAAACATATACATTTTTGGTCTTTCAAGGTAAGAATAAACATGACAGAATAATTTCAGCTTCCTAAATAGAAGTCTTCTTTAACTGATATCATTATGAAGAAATAGCAAAGCTAAAAGCTTCTGAACTAAAGTTGAAAAGTCAAGGATTTGTACATGCATGCACACACGTGTATATATATACATGTAAGTAGAGAAAAATACAGATTCTTTTGCTCAGGTTGTCTTATATTTCTCATGTGAATATTGTGGCATAATTTGCTGAGCTCAGAATTCTTGATTAACTGGGTCCATGCAGCAGCAGAAGCATTTGAAGAAACATTTCTAAATGTAATTCTTTAAGAAGAGAGTTTCTTATGGCTAATGTTGTCTCACATGTAAAAGCATAAAGCTTGCAAGATGAACAGATGTTCCAAAAATAACTCAAGACTACAGGATAATAAAATACACACAAATGTCCCATCAGATTTGTTGGTTATCTACTGAAGAAGGAACCCTTGAAGTAGTATAAGAGTATAGAATTAACACACAAAAAATAAGGTAAACACAATATTTTGCTGACTTTTGGAACATTAATTTTATTTTAATTTATATACAATTTAATTTATATTTCAAATGTTTATTAAAACCTCTTGAGAACTGAAGAGGTTGGAAGTCACATATAATCACAGTAATTAACATCATATGAGACATATGGAATGAAGAAGCATAGAAGTAGCATAAAGGCATTCACCATGAATAGGGAGGCTGCACCAGCAGGAAAGTACTGGGTGACAGGATTCAAAACCTGTATGTAGAAGAAAGACATGAATGTTTCATAGGACAATTTCAAGAAGACAGAAGACAAGCAGGGAGGAAGAAAAGACTTGCAGACAGAGCTAAGAATTCAGGTGCTAGTACAAAACCTTCTGAGGTCATTGGGATTGTTTTGCACAGCATTTTGAGACCTTCATGATCCCTATCTCTGAAATGAAGACACTGACAGCAAGGGGAGGTTGTTTCCCCTGATAAGATTGACATTATGGGAGATGCAGTGAATGAGCCATTCCCAGCATAAATAGAGCATTCTTACTCTTTCATACAGAAGACGGAAGAGATATCAGTTCCAGCACCGTGTGCAATTCTTGCTGCCCGTGTTCAGAAAGATTAAGTGAAAGTGTAAAAAAATGATTGAGGAACTGGGAGCCTTGCTTATAGGGGCAATGGAAAGGCCTAGCAAAATAAAAGCTGTGTTTAAATGTATAAAAGACAAGCATGGAGAAAGGGAAATTCTACTCAGCTAAAGGATAATATTTGTCAAAGGACAAATTGAGATAATCTCAGCATATATAAATTTATGCTGGAAATTAAAAGCACCTTTCAAACCCTCTGACCAGTGAGACGGATAAAATAGGTGGTGTGAATTTAACTGTCTTCAATATGAATTGTATTGCAGGACTGCAGAAGAACTGTTTAATGTTCTCCTGAAGCAGGAGAAGGTCGATTTCAGCCTGTTTTCCATTTTCTTGATTCTGAACTTGCAGCAGAGTATTTCAGCTAAATACAGTGGAAATGAGTGTTTAACTCAGCTAAAGTTCAACTTCAGCAAAAGTGTTTGTATTTGCCTTCCAAAAAGTTGAAGTATATGCATTTATATCTAACTGTGTAGGCTTTAACCACTAAACATATAAATAGATAATAAACTAAACATTTTATGGGGTACTAATAGACATATTTCCTCTGTAGAGATTGCTAGCATGTTCTGTAAACTTTTTTTTTTTTTTTTTTTTTTTTTTAATATGCCATGGGTACCTATTTAAACCTTTAAAAATTCAAAGTTTTTTTCAGAATAATATGCATTCTTTAAAATAACCTGTTATTCACTTGTAAAGTTGGAGTGAATTTTATTCTTACAGATTGTTACAAGTCAAGATCTTTTAAATAATTTTATATAGACTAAATATTCTCTTCATTTCACCCTATTTACATGTTAATTGAATAACATGGATACTAATATAATCCTATATCTTTCAGAGTTGCTAATTCTAACCAATATATTTGTGATTTCACTGGGATGTTGTTGATTACAGTTGTTACAAATTAATTTATGCATTGCAATGAATTTTATTCACAGGGAATTTTGATGACAACTATATTACTGATGTACTGCCTTTTATAAGATTTTTCATTCAATCTTCAATAATGAAACCATATTCTTTATATAACCAAATATATTTTCAATTATAAGCCTTTAAATAATAGGTGTGGGAGGAAAGGAATACTGGTTTTACATATTTGGTTATATAAGAGAAGGTCAAACCTTCATTATCACTCTATTTTTTGAAGAAATTGAGAGGGACTATATTACTAGTAACGTAATTAACATTACGAAGAGATTTATGTATTGTTAGCCTGATTTTTCTTCTGTCATTTTATTTTTGAACCTGACGCTGTGGAAAATGACTGGTCACTTATGCTTAATATATTAGCACCTTTTATTACACATATTTTTGTTTTCATAACAAGCCTATAACAGGATAAAAATGGAGTAATAGTCAATTCAGGCTTTTGAGTATTAAGTTTGGACTGCAAATGAATTCAGTTTTCTGAAAACTGAATTGTTGCAAACTGTGTTTTTGAAAGTCTTAAGAATATAGTGGAAACAGAAAATTAATTTTTCATACAGAAGCCTTAATTCTCCAGACTTAGGGTTTCTCCAGGTGTTGTTTCTCTTTCGCAGTTTAAGCATTTGTTTACTCTGCATTTTTGTTCTGTATTTACATGGCCTTTGTTGTTCAAGAGCTGAAGTTAATAAGCACCTGACAGCTGTATAGCAGGTATTTCAACCTCCTTCCATGCCCAACATACATTGCTTAGTGCACAACCATCAAACTGGCACCTAAAGAAGCCTAGGAAGGATGTTATGTCTTAATGAAACTTTGACAACAGTGGAAGTGCCTTCAGAGGTTTGTCCCTGAGTGTAACATGGGAGAAGTTAGCAGATTGGTTCCCTTTCTAATTTATCATTTGTCAGGCCTTCAGGTATATATACTTTAATCCTGAATTTTTCATTGTCTGATATTCCAGACTTAATTTACATACTGTTCTATGTCAAAACAAGAATAAATCATTATAAGGAAGCAGAAATACCTTTTTATAAGAATGATATAAGAAAATGATCACTTTTGTAGAATTAAAGCATCTATGGTCATTTAATGTCATATATTTTTGAGCTTGCTAAGTGAGCTGGATTTAATAAAATTGTGTAAATTGCTGTTGCTAATTTAGTACTTGATACTATTTTTTTAAATGTTTGTAAATTTACGCAACATATAATTTCAGATTTTGTTCTTTAAAAATGTCTTCTTATGATGCCGTATTTCATCAAGACATACATTTAAAAGGTAAAAAACTTCTAAAACAGATTGAATAATTCTCCTTTATGGCTAAAAACCTGAGAGTCTCGCTAAACTAAAAAGTGAATTAACTGTAACATTCTCTTCTACCACCAAACACAGACAATTTATAAAAAAAAAAAACTAAAAAATCTTTTCAGAACCACATCATTTTCCAAGGTTTGAGAGTAGGGTATAAATTCTAATGAGAATAAAGTTTAATAACAATTAAAATACTAGTTTTTTTATTTACTGTTTATTTACTTATGTGAAAATTTTTCTGTATTGTTTGATCCTCACTAAGAACTGTCCATGTGAGACCTGAACTGAAGGGAAAAAAAAGAAAAAGGACACCATATCTCTTATTTACACATGTAAATAAAATGTAAATGTAAATAAAATAAACAATCAGGATTTCAGAAGTGCTGTTCTTCCTGTCAACTCCTATGAGAATCCTTTGAATATCTGAAAAGCCAGCCGGGTACCTAGTATCTGAATGAGGCTTTAGATTATTTTGTTGTTGTTGTTGTTTAATTTTTTTGTTTTTTTTTTTTTATGTTTTTGTTTTTTAAAATCTTTTGTGCTTTTTGTTTGTTTGTTTGTTTGTTTGTTTTTTAAGTGCTTAAATACCTGCAAATGAAATTAATGGAATTAAAGGACATGAACAATTCTTATGTAAAACTTAGATGATCATTTTCCAGAAATTAAAAACATTACTAAATTTCATGATCTCTGCTTATCCTAGCTTTTAATGTTAGTGAATATTGAAAAAATATTCACTCTGAGATACAATACTGTTTTGTTATTAACATTAAGAAAAAATAAATATATCTGTGGTTTATGCCTTCAAACTATGAGATATATAATTTTTTTTGTTAGTAAGCCTGTGCTAAAATTCCTTTCAAATCTTGACATTTCCTCCTCTGCTTTTCTTCTTACTACTTTATTTTCCATACATTTTCTCCTAGGGATTTTCTCCTTGTTATTCTCACCTCTACTTTTCCTTTTTTTTTTTTTTTTTTTTAATTCACTTTCATGCACCACCTCTCAGTTTTGTTTCCCATTCTGATGTTTTTTTTCTTACTTTTTCTGTTGCTGTTTCTCTCCAGTCTTACAATTTCTTCAGTTTCTCATTTTCTAATTTCTCTTTTTTTTCTTCAGCTCTTTTGCTGAAGCTAACAAATATCATTTGTTACTTTTACGTATACTGCATTTTCCTCTCTCTCCTATGCTTATACTCTGTATAAGTCTTTACTCTTAGTAAAGGTTTTCTTTTGTTTCCCCTTTGTACTCTGCTTTCAAATCAGTCACTGTAAACACTGCAGATATCACGAGCAGCTATTTTAGAGGCAATCCCATCATAATTTTAGGAAGCAATCCCAGCATGCCAGTTTCTTATGCATGGTTATGTGTGTCTTCATTCAAGATACATATATGATTATATGGCTCTCTCTGTGTCACTGTTCCATTTCTATGGTAACACGACACATCTACCATTTGTGTGTGATGGGGAATCCAGGAAGCAGGCCCCTTTATCTGATCAAAGTATATATAATATATAGAATGATTTGAAGAAACTTAATAGCAATGACTACTCCATTTAGTCCATAAAATAAGTGGAATCAGAACAGCATCTATCTATCTACCTACCTATCTGTTTGTCTACCTATCTAATCTATCTACTTATTAACAGTTTACTTTAATACAGTCAAAGAATAGAATAAACAAACTATATATGTTTTTTTTTTCCCCTATTTTAAATAATAAATTTGTTCTCAGCACTTCTATTCTTGGATGACAGCACTTCTGTTCTGCGCTTACCAGTGAGATCTTTTCTAATGCCTGACTAACTGGTAATGGAAGACTTCCACCTGGAAGAGAGACTGTGATCTTATAAATAATGCCAGAACTATAATTAGACTCAGTGTTCCAGAGTTTGTCAGATTTTAAAACATTTTAAATATTCAGCCATAATTACTGAGATATGTGTTAGAACACCACACAGAGGAGAAGTAAAGAGTTGTTGGCTGTCTCATGTGGGAACAAACTCTTTCAGAGGTGCAGGAATGAAAAAATTAGTTAATCCAAATTTTTGAGGCTGAATGCAATTTGCTGCAAAAACCCCTCCCCCTTTCCCCCCCCGTTTGTACCCCCCCCCAAAAAAAAAAAAAAAAAAAAAAAGTCACAGATGACCTGTGTATATAATTACTAAAAGACAATCTCTGCTGGGAAGGCCTTGAGCAAGTAGAGATGTTACAATTTTGCCCAAGGTACATAGTAAAAATTAGGATGCTTAGAAAACTAGTCTCCCTTGAAAAAAAAAAAAAAGAATAGAATAAGGGCAGATTTTCTGACATTTTTTTCTTGGTACATATATGATTAATATATTTTTACTAGGAAATTACTTGAGTGTCTATCACATAACTCTGTGTGTTCTTTCTGCTGGACAAAAATCAATTAGGCTAACAGATTTAATTTTGGTTCTTACATTTTATAATTGCTTTATTTTTCTTTACATGTATTTTGGCGGCAAAATACCCATGACATAGAGGAATCTCAAGTTAGATACAAGATTTAGGGATTTAGGAAGAATGTAGGTATATGACTGTCATGTGCAGTGCTGAAGAGGCTTACGGGGGGAGTAGTTCTGACTGTCTCTCTCTCCCTCTCTCTCTCTCTCTCTCTGCCTCTCCCTCACCCCCCCACCCCCCGACCCCCCTCCTCTTTAATGATAGCCTATGTAGTATCAAAAGACACTCTGATGATAAATGGCATAGAGCAGCCCTAGGTCACACCAAACCACAATGCCTGTCTTTGGCTCAATTAGGCTTTCTCTCTCCACAGCTTAAAAAGGAGCTTTAATGGGAAAGGAGGAAACACTTCCATTCCAGATCACCCTCCTAATCTGGGTGCTGCCTATTGGAACTAGTGAGTTCTTTTTCAATTTCCCAGGAAACCCACCAACAAACCGCACAAAACCCTAAAAAGAACATTACATTAACTTCTGTTTCTAGTGTTTGAATTGTTAGGTTTGGTTATTATGATATGTTGCGGTCTTTGATAACAAAGACACATACATCCTTGGTTACAATTTTCGGTGTGTGTATGTGAAGTGCTCAGATTCGCTCAGAGGTGTCTTCCTGAGAAAAGTCAGCTTCAGAGGAGCTGCTACATTTCTGGATCTTGGTTGTCAGCAGTAGACACTGGATTGCTCAGGCTGAGTTGGTGCAGGGAATTTCAACATGTCTGGCAGTACTCATTCATTTCCAGGTAGTTGTTATTCTTGCTAAGCACTGACTTCAGGGTCTAAGTTGTTAACATGATGCCTACAGTCAGCCTCATGCATTTTTTCATTGATATTGCTGTTGGAGATCTGATTCTAGGACTCCCTTAGATTGGACAGGTCATTAACTAGCATGAGTAAACATAAAAAAAAAAAAAAAGTTCTGCAGTTTCCTCTAGCAAAAACAATCATGATAAAAATCAAACATTTGTTTTAGTTTTGAATATATTATAAATAGATATCATAAAGATATGTCTTTGATTTTTTTTTTTCCTTTCATGTTCATCTTCATTAAGATCCTTAGAAATATTTTAACTGATGGTTTAGGTTTAATCTCAGGTGTTTCAGGTCTCTAAGACTGAGTCATATGAATCATATAGCCATCTTTCTCTGAGCTAGGTAAGGACCTAAGGAAACTTTTCTCAACTGTAGGTTCAAAGGCTAATAATTATCAGCTTTTCATCTGATAATCTTCCGAGATCTTAGACCTTGATGTAACTGTTCTGCATCGGAGATAAAATGACTGCAGCTTCTCACAATAAATAGCTTTCTTCAGGTTCAGAAGATGTATTTTTAACTGACTATTTTTAACTCCCTGTTTGGAGTAGGTGATAGTTGCTTCTGTACATAAACCAATCAGACGTCTATCGGGGAAAAAAAAAAATCCTGTACTTAAAAAGCAGTCATTAGTTAAACAGGCAGCCATTTTGTAGCTGTCATTGTCTCCAATATTTACTTGTATACCAAAGCAGAGAAGGAGAGGAAATAAAACAGAATATTTTGTAGGTAAACTAGACAGGAAACTGTAGAAGAAAGAACCTATTTTATCTTTTTCTTTTCATTTTAGTTGTTATTGCTAATACCATACTTACTAGTAACATTCTTTAAATTGTAAGGGCTTTTAAAATTAAGACATTCCTAGGAAAACTTTCCTTCTACCCTACAGAGTAGTACTGATATTAAATATTGAGAGAGGGAGTAGTATTTTCATGTAGGGTAGTAGAATGAGCAGAATCTCCCCATATGATCTTAACCCCCCCCCCACCCCCCCATTTAAAATATATATATATAATAATAACTTTATGAGAAATTCAATGGCATTTGAACCATATTATTTTTACAGAAGCTGGTAACCTGTCTCTTATCTTTCTCTTTCTCTTCTCTATTGTTCCACATTCCTTTATTATTGTTAACATTACTATTGTTTTATTGTTAAGATATTTTTTTTTCAGTTTCCTCTGTCTTATGCTTTCTTTATAATTTTATTTTATCTCTGCCTATTTTAGCCTCTCCAATCTATAAGTTTTTGGCAAGCCAATCTTCCTGATGAGACAGAAAAAAAAAAAAAAAAAAACTTTTTTTTTTTTTCAAATTAGTGAAATATTTTGGAAAATGATGTATAAATTAAAGAATGGGGTGGACCTGACCATCATGTATTATACATATAGAAGGTCAGTATTTTGAATCAAGGAAATGACTGTGATGTATCTTTCCAGATGTCCTACTCACAGTGCAGTTCTTTTAAAATTAACTGGCTCCTAAATCAAACCCAAAAGAAGGAATATCTTTCACAGGTGCTCAAGCTAAGCTACAGGCAATAGATATTGAATAGTGTCAGACTAGAGTCTCTTAAGAAACATGGGTCAAACAATTCAGTAGAGTGTACCAGAGTACTCAGGAGAGTACATTCAATATCCACAGAGATATCAAATAAAGCAACAGTAATGAAAATGGAGATATGTATGGGACTTTTGATGACAGAATTAATGAATAACTGAGATTTACCAGCTTCTATTGTATTGCATTCAGGGTAGGATAGAGGAGCTACTGAGACTGCATTGATTTGTGAAAAAGGTTTACTACTGCAATTAATGTATTTGTGGCCATATCTAAATTCCCTGTGCATTAGTTGTACTGGCATTGTGCAGATGGCAGAATAATTATGTCGTGCAGTGGAGCATATTTCAGCTCAAGCAGCAGTGCACTCAGTTGCCTGCAATAGAGCTGTATTTCCACTTAAGGTGAACCAAAAGAAAATAAATGAGTAGTTTCATCAAATACTTGTGCAGTCCCTACAACTGCCCTGTGCTGTTTGGATCAGATCATCCTGTCTGTCATTAGGTATGAGTCTATTCAAAGTGGCTGACTTCGGCTGAAACAGCAATGATGGCAAAATAAGCTTGGTTTAAACTCTGTGGTAAGTGTGTTAAGTGGATTTCTTTGAATGTGAAAGCATTGATCTAAACAGAAAATTATTCTACACATACCTACTAGTCAAGGGTAAGGAGTTAATCTTAACCTATGTTATGAACTTAATCAAAGCAAGCATCTGTGAGATGCTTGCCACACAACTGAAATTTCAACAATTACAGATGCCTTATGTGATCCATCAGACCTTCAGAGAAGGCTTCCATCATTCTTCTTTTGCTGCTTGTCCACTGATGTGATAAACTGGTATTTTTCTAAGTTGTTCCATTTCCTTGGCTATGTGTTTTGATATGACCCAACAAATTGGGCCTAACCTCTTGCTGAGATAAAGTCAGTGAAGTCACTGGAATTTCAAGTTACTTGCTAACCTGGTGTTTTGACTTGTAGCTTTTTAGCTTTTATGATTTAACAACAAATAGAACATCAGAGGGAAAAAGATGAGGGCTCAACAATTTGAAGTTAGATGATAGCAGCCATATTCTTAACACAGTTTTAATATAAGCATAATGTCATTGAAAACACAGATTTCAACATATCAATGGCATAATATAGGTAGAATTTTTGCCCTCTAGAAATCAAGATGGACTTTGCCATGACATCTGAGGGGGCAGGGTTTCATAAAGTATGCGTAAAAGTAAAATAATATTTTCTAAGTGTTTATCTTTGACGTCAGCCTCAGAAAGTAAGGGCACCACATCTTTATTTTCCCATTTTCTATTGTGGACTTACTTAATTATATTATGCTTTACCTCCAAGTATCAGTTATAACATCCTTCACAAGATCAAACACAAAGAAATCCTTTCTGAAAGTAAAATTTGCAGAACAAGTTATTTGCCAATCAAATCAATTATTGTCTGCCTAGCAAATATTTTCTCGGATTCCTTCTGTATAGTACTCTGTATCACTGAATGCAAAGAAATGATTAATCAATGAATCATACAGTAAGTAAATTAGATGGTGATATTCTGGCTCTTACGTCACAGAAAATGTTGAACACAAAGCATGGGATCCCTACTCCAAAAGGGATACAAAATTACACAGGCTCATCTCAGTTTAGCCCCAGGCACCCACACTCCCTACTGGCAGCTGAGTATTTAATTCTTTGGCACATTTCTATTATTAATTTGTCTAACAGAAACAATCACCATAAAATTATTCAGCATGCTCTCATAATCACATTATTAAAATCTCTAAAATCAATCAGATCTACACTGATTTCTGCTAGGTGAGAATTTTGCCCTGCCAGTAGACAAAATAAAGGAAATATGTTTCTTTTGGGGCATGCATATGTTGACTAATTCTTGGAGGTACACATATGAATAAAAAAGATTGTAACTGTCTATAGTCTTGTGTAAGGAACATTGCTATGAGCTTTGTATGAGCATGCTGTAGAAAGGCATATTCTGTTACATGAGACTAAAATACTTGTTGCTGAAATCTGTTATAAAATGAAAATGGTTTTTTTTTAGTGATAAGAAAATATGGATTAAGATCTCTGGGGATATATAGCAGAATCTACTATAGCAGTCCCCCCTTAAGCCAGATAAGAAAGCCTATTAGACAGATGGTATCACACATAAAAAAAGTGATCAAGCTGTGAGAAAGAGAGACAGATCTACTTAGTGTGATAATTAGAAAAGAAAACCCCAAATGAAGTGCAGAATAGTAAAATATAACATCACAGCTGGAAAAAAAATAATGGTGGAGATTGTATTTTGGACCTAGGAATAGGTTAGATTAAAACATAAAGAAGGGAGGCCTATGAAATTTGTTACAACAATCTGGGGAGATTTTGCATTATGAGTTATGGGATAGCAGTTCACTATCTCATTGAAAACAGAACTGATCTGATTCTTGTCTGGTGCCAGTAACAGTTTTGGAATTTGAACCACAGAATCCTACTCACTTTTTTTTTTTTTTTCTAATTTCTGCTATGTCCAATAAATCAAATTCTGTATTTGCTTACTGTGTGAGTATGTGTAAACAAGGTGAAAACAACTATTTACTGCAATAAGCTTTAACTGAGTTCATAACTATAGTGTAGTGTGAAAGTAGGTTTTTACTAAATTAAAATACTACTTTAAGACTCCAAGTCTCTAGACTGTTTACTTTATTTATTATTATTTTTTTTTAATGTCAGTTTGGTAAGCTGACCTTTAGCTTCACTAAGATTGATTTAAGATTAATCTTTTTTCACAGTTGTACTTCCAGACAACCCTAGTTTCAGCATTTAAAACAATTAAGTGACACTGCTGCTTCAACTTCACAACATACTGCTTATGAAATGCATGTAGTTCAGGAGTGAACACTCATGGTCATTAAGAAAAATCCATATGTAAACTGCCACCTAGCTCCAAGCAAACCCTATGGAGATATTTCCATTTGTTGGGAAGGGAAGAAGCAGAATATTTTAATGTTTTTCCATAATGTTTTGGTTAGGATGGAGACATTTTTGTGCCAGTTCAGGGGCAGAGAGAAACAAGACTGATTTCCAAGGTTACTGAAGGAAAACTCATAGTGGTCAATGATGATTCCTCCCCATGGGAACTCCTTTCAGTTGTCATATTTTGTTTTCCATAACAGAGGAGACTTCTTTTCATTCATAAAAGACATAGTAATGCCTCAGTCTCTTTGTAAGGTGTGGTTTGACTTTATTTACTATTTTTGTGGAAAAAGATAGAAGTAGATAGAGGACTGAAGGCTAATTATGTATTGCATAAATGTACAATTGCTATCAGTTTTGCATTCTTGGTTTAATTTCCTCTTCCTTTCTATGGATTTAGCAGAAGAGGTAAACAGTTTCTTTATGCTTACCTTGGCATCATATACTGTCTAATTTATTCATCAATGACCTGAATGAAAGGACAGAGTGCACCCTCAGCAAGTTTACTGATGACACAGAACTGGGAGGAGTGGCTGATACCCCAGAGGGCTGTGCTGCCATTCAGAGAGTCCTAGGCAGGCTGTAGAGTTGATCAGAGAGGAGCTTCATGAAGTTCAACAAAAGCAAGTACACCTAAGGAGGAATAAACGCATGCACCAGTACAGGTTAGTTGGTTGACCTGCTGGAAAGCAGCTCTGCAGAGAAGGACCTGGGAGTCCTGGTGGACAACAAGTTAATTATGAGCCAGTATTGTTCCCTTATGTCAAATAAGGCCAATGGTATCCTGGGGTGCAATAGGAATAGTGTTGCCAGCAGGTCGAGGGAGGTGATTCTCCCCCTCTACTCAGCCCTGGTGAGACCACATGTGAAGGATTGTGTCCTCAGTAAAAGAGAGACATGGAGTTCCTGGAGAGTCCAGTAGAAGACTACAAAGATGAGTAGGGAAATGGAGCATCTCTCTTATGAGCATCTCTCTTATGAGGAAATGCTGAGAGAGCTGTGCCTGTTTAGCCTGGAGAAGAAAACGCTGGGAGGGGATCTTACCAAAGTATACAAATATCTTACAGGAGGGTGTCAAGACGATGGTGCCAGACTCTTTTCGGTGGTTCCCAGCAATAGTATGAGAGGCAATGGACACAAACAGAAACACAGAAAGTTCCATCTGAATATGAGGAAAAACTTCTTTACTGGGAGGGTGACAGAGCATTGGCACAGGTTGCTCAGAGAGGTTGTGGATTCTACTTCTCTTAAGATATTCAAAGCCCACCTGAACACAATCCTGTGCAATGTGCTTTAGGCGACTCTGCCTGAGCAGATGGGTTGGACATGATGATCTCCAGAGGTCCCTTCCAATCTCAACTGTTCTGTGATTCTGTGCTTTTTACTTTTGCCATCAAGAACAAAGTGGAGATTCTCAGAAAGTCTGCTTGGTGAGGAATAATGTTAGCAGTGATCAAATTCACACCCATAGTAAATACATTCAGTCACCCAAATCTTGAAAGTTCAGACTTGCTAATTTATACAGTCCACAGATTCAGAGCTGGAATTGTGCCCTGAACAACTGGTGTACCTTCCTTCTACCGTGGACCATAGCAGAGGTTATCATCAGGCTGAAGGGAAGCAAAGATTTAAATCCATGTTTTTTTAGCCCTCAGAAAATAAATAAATAAATAAATTTAAAAAAAAAATGGTACTTTGAGGCAAGTCTTTAAGTCCTGCTTACAATAATTACTGTAATGTTTATTGGGTCACACTCAAATTGATATGCTCAGTTGCCTAGTGATTAGAGCGATTACATGGGAAGCCTGAAGTAGAGAAATTATTTTTCACATTTTTGATTCCTCACTATTTATTTTATATTTACATCCAACAGTCATTAAATAATGACACCCCAGTTCTGTTGCTGGTTAATGCTGTTTCTCCTACTACCTGTACAGTAGGCAAATCTTTCTTAATGCTGTCCATGCAGAGTTTATGAACACATGGCACTCACAGAAGGTAGCAATTTAAAATACAGTCATCTAAAAATATGGTGAAATATCAAGGGCTATTGGACTGGACTAAAGCCATGTTAAAGGATAACATTATAATATTCAGATAAACTAGATAATTTTTGATGTACTGGAAATTATAGAAAAACCTTAAACAACATTGTTTGCATTTTTTTTTTCTTTTTGGGGGAAGATGGAGGAGGGAGTCACATTTCACAAGAATAGCAACAACAACTTAAAAATTAGGTAAGACATCCCTTTACACTATTGCCTTGTAACATTCAAATATTCTGTTTTTTCTGGCACACAAGTGAATGGGCAAACTCATCCTTGGATTATTCTTTTTTTTCACTCTAGAAAAATATCCAAAAATTCCAGTCCATTTTTGCAGCAGATAAAGTCTGAATTTGACTTGTTGCTGTCGTTAATTTAATGTAATGGGGGTACAAAATCAACATAAAAACAAGCATTTTGTAGCATTTCTTTCTATTAGATCAGTTATAAGTTTACTTCATGCTATCTATGGCTGTCCAGGTACCAACACTTCTATGGGGATGGCTGAGCAAGGACCTGCTGGTCAAACTGAGATGCAAGAAGGAAATTCACATGCAGTGGAAGCAGGAACACGTGGCCTGGGAAGAGTACAGGGATGCCGTTCGGATATGCAGGATGGGATCAGGAAAGCTAAGGCACTGATGGAACGGAGCTTGGCAAGGGATACAAAGAGTAACGAGGTTATATATATGTACTTTGTCCAGAGAAGAAAGGCCAAGGAGAGTGTACCCCCTCTGATGGATGAGAAGAAAGAACTGCTAATGACAGACGCGGAGAAGGCTGAGGTACTCAACAACTTTGCCTCGGTCTTCACTGGCAGTCGGGTTTCCCACATGTCTCAAGTCTCAGAACTTCTAGGCGAGGGCTGAGGCAGCAAAGTCCCTCCCACTCTAAACAAAGAGCAGGTTTGAGACCACACAACAAAATTGAACAAGTACAAGTCTATGGGACCTGATGACATGCATCCCAGGGTCCTGAGGGTACTGGCTGGTGGAGTTGCCAAGCCTCTCTCCATCACATTTGAAAAGTCCTGGCACTCAGGTGAAGTCCCTGGTGGCTGGAAAAAGGGAAACCACTCCCATTTTTAAAAAGGGTAGAAAGGAGGACCTGGGGAACTACAGACCAGTGAGCCTTACCTGTATGCTTGGAAAGATCATGGAACAGATTGCTCTGGAAGAAATGTTAAGGCACACGCTGGACATGGCATTGATCAGAGACAGCTGGCATGGCTTTACCAAAGGCAAACTGTGCCTGAACAATCTCATTGCTTTCTATAATGGTGTGGCTGTATCAGTTGACTAGGGAAGATTGACCGATGTCATCTACCTGGACTTCTGTAAGGCCTTTAACATGGTCCCACATGACTTTAAAATCTCCAAATTGGAGAGCGATGGATTTGAAGGGTGGACTATTCAATGGACAAGGAATTGGCTTGAAGGTTGCACCCAGTGAGTTGTGGTCAATTGCTCTATGTCCAGGTGGAGGCTGGTGACAAGTGGTGTCCCTCAGGCACCTGTCCTTGGACTGGGAGTATTTAATAATATCATCGTCATAGACAATGGGATCGAGCGCACCCTCACCTAATTTGCAGATGACACTAAGATGAGTGGAACGGTTGATGGTGCTGAAGTTGTACAGTTCAACAAGTCTAAGTGCAAGGTGTGGCACCTTGGTAGAGGCAATCCCAGACAGGAGTACAGACTGGGAGAAGAATACATTGAGAGCAGCCCTGCAGAGAAAGATTTGGGAGTTCTAGTGAATGAAAAGCTCAACATGAGCCAGCCGTGTGCACTTGCAGCCCAGAAGGCCAACTGCATCCTGGGCTGCATCAACAGAGGTCTGACCAGCAGGAGGGTCAATCATCAGGGAGGTGATCGTGCCCCTCTACTCTGTCCTGAAGTGCCACTTGGATTACTGATTCCAAGTCTGAGGCCCCCCAACAAAAGAAGGGTGTCCATCTGTTAGAGCAGGTCCAGAGGAGAGCTATGAAATTGATCAGAGTGCTGGAGGACCTCTCATGAGAAGAAAAGCTGATAGAGCTGAGGCCGTTTTGTCTGAAGAAAAGAAAGCTCAGGGGTGACCTTATTACAGCTTTTCAATACTTGAAGAGGGCTTATAAAAAAAGACGGAGAGCAACTTTTTGCTTGGGCAGATAATGATAGGACAAGGGGGAACATCTTTACACTAAAAGAAGGGAGATTTAGATTAGATGTTAGGAGGAAATTCTTCACTCAGATTGTGGTGAGGTAGTGGAAGAGGTTGCTAAGAGAAGTTCTGGATGCCCCATTCTTGGAGGTGTTCAAGGCCAGGCTGGACAAGGCCTTGGTGAACCTGATGTAGTGGGTGACATCCCCGCCTATGGCAGGTGGTTTGGAAGTAGATGATCTTTACGGTCCCTTCCAATCCAAGCCGTTCTATGATATGATTCTATGATATGATTCTACTGAAGTTGAGCTGGACTTTATGGTGCTTTCTCCAAAGGCTATGGCATCAGTAATCTGTGCTATCTGATAATGCTCTTAGATGTATGGTTTGATTTTTGGGTTGTTCTGTGTAGACCCAGGAGTTGAGGCCCAATAATCCTTGTGGGCCCCTCCCAACTTGGGATATTCTGTGATTCTATGATTCTAGGTACATGGAGTACTTTGCATCAAAGAGAAATTATTTTTCAAGTAATCGTTTTGATAATTCCTTAGTAATAGCTAGTAATAATAAAATTCTATTAATAATATAGTAATAACAGTTGCCTCTCAAGAGATGCAACATCAGTTATGTTTTTCAGCACTTGTTGGTAAATTGTACTGTAAGTGTACAAGATTCTTGTGTTATTCCTTTCATATAAGCTATAATACATAAAATATTTGCCTTTCAGATTCCTTCTCTAATGGGAAAACCTGAAGTATTTCAGTTATATGAGGGTGATAATGCTACTTCAGGCCATGGAGAGTAGGACTGTATCCCTCAGGTTTAGCAAAATACAGTTTACAGGCTTCTAATGGCTTCTGATATTCATCCTTTTGCTAGTGTCTTCTACAGCAATAATTTTCTCTTTTTCATATTTTTATATTCTTCATGGCTCTTCTAGCTGACTGGTCATTTATTCTAGTTCATTATTATAGTTTTCTCTATTTATGATGCTTTTACATTGTTTTACCACTTTTTATTCACTAAATATAATTTTTATTTAATAATCCTACTTGCTAAAGGCTTGTCAAAGTTGTCTTTTTAAGTTGAGGTAACTCCATTAGGAATCACCCACTGCTGACATTTCCATCCATGTGAACACATGATGACAGACTCACAAATACACACTCCTGCTTCACTTTGCTCTTTTTCTTCTCATTTCTCATACTGCATGATGTGTGAAAACCTTTGATAAAGGCTCATCAAAGTCATTAGAACTCTTCATGTATCTGCATTAAATTGTTTTTGTCACCATTAGCCCGAAAGAGATCATTTTTTCAAAACATGTCATAAATAGTGCCTGCCACACACAGAGATCTTAGGGCTTATTTGAAAATGTAAACTAATGTGTTCTATGTATTTCTAGTTTTAAATGTAGTGCCAGAACATCAACTATTTAAAACCAAATATAAGTCTACTGATTTTTTTTTTCCCCACAATTTTCTGACTTTTATTCTATTACATCCAGTATTTCAGCAAGCAGTTTCACTGGGCCATTTTCGCCTCTATGAAAAAAACATTATGAATTATCTTTCCAACCAAAAGGATTAATTCATTTTTTTTTTAAATTGCAAGTAATGTGGATTTTTTTCTTTGTCTCTTTTTCTTTTTCTTTTTTTCTTTTTCTTTTTCTTTTTCTTTTTCTTTTTCTTTTTCTTTTTCTTTTTCTTTTTCTTTTTCTTTTTCTTTTTCTTTTTCTTTTTCTTTTTCTTATTCTTATTCTTATTCTTATTCTTGTTTGTATTTGTTTGTTTGTTTGTTTTGGTAACAGATTCCTGCTCCTCCCTTTCACTGAAACTCAAATTTAGCCTGTGACTCTTTGTACTAGTATGAAACAAGTATTTATGCTACTCATTGATAAGTTGCAGATTTGATGTGATGCTTGTCAATTTTTTTCAGGCTTTTAAAACCTTCAGTGAATTCCTCATTTAGCACCATCTACACATATGTATGACCACAACTGATTCTGAACTCTATTTTTTGCTGGTAATTTTTCATTATCTGTGCTGATCAAACTGTTTTTGTCATGTTCCAATTTACTTTGTCAAGTCAATAAATCTTTATTTATGCTCTGGCTGGAAATTTTCCCTGGTGATTTGCTTCTACGAGGTTTGGGTTTCCATCCTGCCAGCCGTGTAAGCCAAAAAAGTTCAGAGCAGTCGGAACTTGATAGAAATATTTAATACTGTATTATATTAATTTCCAGCTTAAGCCACAATATATATATTCTTTTCTATCATAACTTTCCGATTAAAATGACTTCCATTTCTGTACTATATTTATATTTAGATAGGTTTTCTCCAGCTTATTTTTCTTCATTCCACAACTGATAGTAAACATAGAGCAGTACCAAAATATCACTGGAAGTAATTTGGCCAAGTTACATCATTTCAATTAAGTGATAATAAAATCTATTAAAACTTCCTAAAAGTTTATATATATACGTTTTATATATACAGACAAAGACATATATATATGTCTTTGTCTGTCTGTCATTTCTATCACCATTTTTATCCATATGGAGTCAAGGAAACTAGGTGCTTCAAGTTTTTGTGCCTACAGTGCATAAGCAAAATATTATTGCAGTCTTCTGGTATTAGTGACACAAATGGTGAGATCTGTAATGTGTTATTTGGGTTTGTATCAACTTCTGTTTACGGCAGGATAAATGAAGATAAGGTCCCTTACAGTCAGAGAGAGATTACTACTGCAGAAGTGCTCAGAAATCAGAATCAAGACCCCTTTCCTCTCCCACATACTTTGTCTACTTACTTAGCACCCATAAGTGTAATTATATCTTCATATTATTGTACATCTGGAAGAAAATGAGACTGAATACCATTTTACTAACTCCAGAGCAATTAGGAGCCAAAACAACATCCAGAATCTTATGGGCAGCTCCTAGGAGAACTAGCTGGCCTAGACACACACAGCCATTAACTGCCACTCTCTCTGTTTCCCACAATCTTGCACAGAGATGGAAAAGAACTGAGATATTTCTGTAGTAGACTGACACTAAGAATGATACGCCTTTGAGAAATTCCCTGCGTGCACTTTTTAGCATTTCTGAGTGTTTCCTTTATCCTTAATCTCAATCTATTCATATTTCTATGGGCAACATGCAACAATATCTTTTAAGTTCAGACATTAGAACTGCATACATGAGGTCTTTCATTTATACTCCTTCATCTACCAAGAACAGATGAAACTTTTTTTTTTTTTTTATCTTAATCTTTCCTTCTGTTGCATCTAATGCAAACACCTTTTATTTATTTTTTTATTTTTTTATTTTTTTTTTGGTGTGGCCAACTCCAGGAGTAATTTAATTTTATATGGTGTATACTACAATGAAAAAAAAAAAAAAAGTATATGTAAATCTATTCACACTTAAATTTTGACACTAATTTCACCACTCAGACAGGTTATTAAGATACTGCCACAGATTTGGTGAAGTAAAGCATCCCTTTCTTTCTGACTCCTGCTGCTTCTAACTTGGTGGTAGGATTGTGTATCATGGCCTACTCTAATAAATTTTCTTCTAGTGTTGAATTCAGTGCTATGAATAAAGCCATTGAAAATGGTAGATACATAATATCCTTTCCACATAATAGCTGAAAAGCAAAGTGTTCTGGTATAGCAAGCCACTCTGTTGTGACTAAAGAAGCAATATTCTGTTACAAACTGAAACGTTAACAAATGATTTGCAAACCATTTTTCAGTCCTCAAAATAAAACCTGTCAACTGCCTTGCATTGATATTTTCTTGTTAAAATAGTTGAGTCATAGAGTCTAAAATTTCAACGAATATCAGTCTTGTCTGAAATAATTATATGTAGATATTAAAACACTCTCCATCTGCTCCTGCTTTATTTCATTATGAAAAATGATTCATTCAGGTAGGTAACAACTCGCAGACTAACTAAAATGATGTTTGCATCTGACACTTGATGAGCAAATTATTTTCAGAAAATGTTCATAATGTATAGACAGAAGGAAAGAAGAGAAGTAAAGTGGACTCCCGCCTTCCCACTCCCACCCAAACCTTGCCATTCATCACTGAAAGTATTCTGCCATACAGATACTCCCCACACATAATGGGCAAAAACTTCACAGCACATTATTCTAGGTTTATGATTGTGCTAATTTGGAGAGTTTTTTCACTGGTTATATCTTCATGGAAATTCATTAATGTAATCCTGGAGTGATGAACTGAGGAATTAGGCCCTTTATTTTTAATAAAATTCATAATATTATCAGATTACGTCTCTCTATTGAAATCTCATTTGCAAATATAAAGCTAGATCTTGAAAATCTGTGCAAACATAACTACCACCAGGAGTAGATCTCCTGAAGTTATTGATTTTATTAAGGCTGGCAGGAACTCTACATTTTTATATGCTAGGACAGTAACTCTGGTCAGTACTTGGCTCGGTTTGCTGTGGGAAAGTATGACTCTGAAGGCGGTGTGCCCAAGCCCTCCTTCTGGAGTAGGGAATACTTGTCTGGGTGAGCAGCAGTTTGCCAGCTTCTGGGATCCTGGGCAGAATGACATTTCTTCAGGTCTGATGTCTTGGATGGTTGCTGAAGTAGAGCATTTACAGCCTGCCCTTCCGCTGCTGCTCAGAGACAAATATGACATTTTGTCAAGCTGTGAATAGGAGCTGCCTCCTAACTCAGGTGATTTCAAGATCATGCAATCAGTTCATATTTCAGGACTGCAAAATTGCTTCTTCAGTGTGTGAATTTTGGTAGGTTTCAAGGAGAAATACAATCTCCATTTCTCCTCCTACAACTAATTGTCTGGCAGAAGAATAACAGAAAAGGAAGAAGACCCTTCATATTTCCCACAGTGCCGTCCTTGAAAATGTGACCTCTACCTCACATAAGTAGATACGGTACCATATTTAGTAAGAGAATTTGAAGTAACAGAATGTGATACATGTAACGTAGCATCCTTTCTTTGCACTTGTCTGAGTTATTTTAGACTAACTGTTTTATTTACTATGTGTTTTACCTTTTTCTTCTAATACTATTATGGAGGACAACTTTGGATCAATTTACTTGGAAACCATTAACGCAACCGAGGTGAAATGCATAAAACACTCCATATTGCAGATCTGTTTGGCCTCTTTCCATCCGTTTGTGTATTTTGCCCTTCAGGCTATTTTTATTAGTTCTATTTGTATTTTTTTCCAGTGTGTCCTTTTCCTATAAACATAAGTTGCTAATAAATGAGAGAAAGCCTGCAGAAAGTTGAAAACAAAAACAAAATCAGACTGTTTAAAGAACCAAGAATGTAATTTCAGGAGGTTCATTTTTACTATTTCTTCATGTCTTTGTCACACATTGGATGCTTTTCTTTTTAAATTCTTATATATTTCCTACAAACAGGCTCTAATTTGGCTTTCCAATTATTGATGCTCTTTGGAGAAATGTAAATGAATGATGACCTGCAAATATTG
Source organism: Cygnus olor (assembly GCF_009769625.2). NCBI lineage: Eukaryota > Metazoa > Chordata > Aves > Anseriformes > Anatidae > Cygnus > Cygnus olor. The sequence continues at coordinate 82,343,618 of NC_049169.1, forward strand.
AATTTTTTTTTCAAGTCTTAGTATAGATTGTTATCTTGTCCCACTGAAGTTCTTACAATGTAGGATGGATTATAATATAGAAAGGCCATTAACTGCTGCCTACAGAAAACTTACAAGACATGAAAGTCTTTTGTCATCCGGTACATTATTTAAAAAAAAAAAAAAAAAAGCAGCTTTTAAATCAGTAGCACCCACATGCAGCTCTTCTTCTTTTTTTTTTTTTTTTTTTTTTTTTTTTTTTTTGCGGGGGGGGTCTGCATTTCATAATGATCACAGGTAATTTCAGAGTTCATACATCTGCAAGTTTATGTAATGCACAGCATTACTTTATACACTGCTAGATCATATAATCATAGAATCGTAGAATCATAGAATTGTAGAATCATAGAACGGCTCGGGTTGGAAGGATCATCTAACTCCAACCCACCCTGCCATAGGCAGGGATGCCACCCACTACATCAGGTTGGCTAAGGCCCCACCCAGCCTGGCCATGAACACCTCCAGGGCATCCACAACTTCTCTTGGCAACGTGTTCCAGTTCCTCACTACCCTTACAGTAAAGAATTGCCTCCCAATAAAGATCACTTTGATCCTATGTTCATGTTTGCATCAACCAAATATTATGTGATACATTTTGTCACATAGTGGTATATATGGAAGCCTAATATGTGTTTCTGTTTTGTTTTTGTTTGGTTTTGTTTGTTTTTCATATATTACTTGAAATATTATGTGACCACAAAACTGAAGAATGAATACTGTTTTGCTTGAGAAGGGATGGAGGCACAGGTGAAATAATGTCTGGTTCTGTATTGGTTCAAATCTTGTGCAAGATCAATCCCAAAAGATATCACATCTCAGATCCCAATTTCCCACATGTAAAAAGGAGGACAAAAGAGTGTTAAAAAGCAGATATACTTCCAGGACATTAAAACTGAAGTAGTACAAGAAAACAGATTACATTTGTCATCTGGAACTATTTCAATAGATATTTTATACTGTCTACACGACTGTATAGATACACTGTGTTAAATCAGACTGAGAAACCAAACCACAAATGAACACATGGGTCCTTTTAATCTCTGAGTGTGGAAGATATCTGTGGGATGAGGGATTAAGCTACAAATATCAGGTTTGAACAATCCTTTTGGTTACATTTTTTAAACGTAAATTTGGCCAGAATAAATACTTTTCAGACAAAGGTAATGCCTACATTGTTTGCCTATTTTTTTCAACAATTTGCTATGAAAGTTTGAAATATCAGATTATTTTTTTTTCTGAAATTTCAGTAAAGATGATGAGGAAAAAAAAAATAAAACATTACATTTCCTGCAAAGGACGTTTTCCTTTGCAGTACATGCTGACAATATGTCTTCTAATGGAACAGCTATTCCACTATAGTGATCAACACCTGATTATGGCTGATCTTTCAATCACTTATGAGAGCAAATCTAATTTAAATATAATTTAATCTAAATATAATTTTAATCTAATCTAAAATCTCTAATACAATTAGATTCATGGTTATGAGGAAAGTCCCAATGTATTACATTTTTTCTGGATAGAAGGGGTAAAGAGAAATTTGCAAAAATATTTTTCAAATGGTCACATGAATACTTTAAAAGACCACAATTCACACCAGACCTCTTTGTCTTGGAAAAGAGAAAGGTCCATCTTTCATGTTTTTCCAAACTCATCATGGCCTCTGCTTAGTGCAAAAGAAAAAATAAATAAAAAATCACATGCGACTTTAGAGGTAAGTCCACTGGTTCAATATAACAATTTCTGTGCATTATTTGAGGCTGGAGATCTGCACTGTCTATAAGTTATTGTGGTTGTATCCATTGCAATGAGAATTGATATTGTTTCTAAATTAAAATACTGTATTAAATTTAAGGCAACATAAAGATCTTCATTAGAGTCTCGCCAGAGTCTGTGATTACCTGATACAGCAGAAAACTACAAAGAGATCACTAAAGGGCAAGATTGGTATTGGGAATATTGTTTTTACACATCCATCAGTCATTGTCTTACTTTAACCTTGGGAACAAGTAAAGATGAAAAAGTTCAAACATAATGTAAGCAATTCAGGAGACTCCTAGAGTGCATTTACAACTTCTTTGCCTTGGTCTTCACTGGCAGTCAGGTTTCCCACGTCTCGAGTCTCAGAACTTCTAGGCGAGGGCTGAGGCAGCAAAGTCCCTCCCACTCTAAACAAAGAGCAGGTTTGAGACCACACAACAAAATTGAACAAGTACAAGTCTATGGGACCTGATGACATGCATCCCAGGGTCCTGAGGGTACTGGCTGGTGGAGTTGCCAAGCCTCTCTCCATCACATTTGAAAAGTCCTGGCACTCAGGTGAAGTCCCTGGTGGCTGGAAAAAGGGAAACCACTCCCATTTTTAAAAAGGGTAGAAAGGAGGACCTGGGGAACTACAGACCAGTGAGCCTTACCTGTATGCTTGGAAAGATCATGGAACAGATTGCTCTGGAAGAAATGTTAAGGCACACGCTGGACATGGCATTGATCAGAGACAGCTGGCATGGCTTTACCAAAGGCAAACTGTGCCTGAACAATCTCATGGCCTTCTATGATATACATCATCATAGATGTAGTTTAAGGGATCAGTTGACTAAGGAAGACTGAATGATGTCGTCTACCTGGACTTCTGTAAAGCCTTCAACACAGTCCCACGTAACATACAGATCTCCAAATTGGAAAGATATGGATTTGAAGAGTAAACCATTCAATGCATAAGGAATGGGCTTGAAGGGTGCACACAGAGAGTTGTGGTCAGTGACTCTATGTCCAAGTGGAGGCTGGTGATATACCATCTTGGGACTGATACTGTTTAATATCTTTATCAATGACATCGTGGGATTGAGTGCACCCTCAGCAAGTTTGAAGATGACACCAAGCTGAGTGGTGCAGTTGATACAACAGACGGAAACGATGCCATCCAAAGGGACATGGAGAAGCTTGAGCAGTGGGTAAATTACACTTACAAGTGTAAGCTGCTGCACCTATGTCAGGGAAATCCCAGACATGAATACAGACTGGGAGAGGGACTCGTTTAGAGCAGCCCTGTGGAGAAGGACTTGGGGGTTCTGGTGGACAAAAAACTCTACATGAGACAGCAGCATGTGCTTGTAGCCCAGAAGTACAGCTGCATCCTGGGCTGCATCCACAGAGGAATGGCCACCAGGTTGAGGGAGGTGATTGTCCCCCTCTACTCTGCCCTTGTGAGGGCCCACTGGGAGTCTTGCAGAGATGTCTGGGTCTCCACACAAGAAAGACGTGGATTTGTTCGAGTGGATCCAGGGTGCTGGATCCACTCTGGACTCTGGAACAAAGATGGTTAGAGGTCTGGAGCACCTCTGCTATGAAGCCAGGCTGAGGGAGCTTGGGCTGTTAAGCCCAAAGAAGAGAAGGTTCTGGAGAGACCTCATTGCAGCCTTTCAATACTTAAAGATGACTTATAAAAAAGATGGAGAGCAACTTGGGCTTGGCAGATAATAATAGAACAAGGGAGAATGGCTTTAAACTAAAAGAGGGGAGATTTACGTTAGATGTTAGGAGGAAATTTTTCACTCAGATTGTGGTGAAGTAGTGGAAGAGGTAGCTGAGAGAAATTGTGGATGCCCCATCTCTGGAGATGTTCAAGGTCGGTTTGGATGGGGCCCTGGGCAACCTGAGGTAGTGGGTGGCATCCCTGCCCATGGCAGGGTGTTTGGAACTAGGTTATCCTTAAGGTCCTTTCCAATCCAAGCCATTTAATGTTTCTATGTTTCTATGATTCTATGATAACTTTCATATCTGTTACATAATTCTTTTTATTTATTGTTCTTGGAGCAGTAACACAGCAAACATCTCTTTTGTATGAGTGCTCCCATTTATGGAACACAAAATAGAGACTTTTTTGTATTGGTATATAACCTGAAGCAATTTACTGTAACTCTCATTTTGAATGCACAAACAAAAATTTGTAACAAAATTTAAATTTCTAATATGACATTAATGTAAATATCTCACAATTCGCAGTCACTGTAGCCACAACTCTGGTTTGAAGTATAATGTTCAGAATTTCAAATTAACATGCATAATTATTTTTGAAGTTGTATTGTGCCATCTACTTTTTATTGGAATGGTCTTTTATCTGCTCAGTAATCAATGGAGCGAATTTGTTGAGCAAATTACTCAAATAGTTAAATGTGAAATGTTTCAAAGCCTATTAAAACGGTGAAATATAAAAAATTAAATTGAAGTAATTAAAAGAAGGTGAATGAAAAGGAAGCTGCAAGTTAGAAGAAAAGCATGTTACATAAGCATGTACTTCAAAGCAATTTTTTTTTCCAGGCAAATTGTGTTCATGGCAGTAAGCAAGGTGTTGTGTATACTTGAGATTGATGCAGACTTCTTACAGTAATAGAAACACATCTAGAAAGAGTTAATTTAAATATGGAAAACCGAGACTGTTATGAATAGATATGCAACAATTTCTGTTTCGGGATATTTTTTGTGAAATTCAATGAACAGACTGTTGAGAAGATGATTTATTTTCATGGGAAGTTTCTTAAAATATATCTGTTCCTAAAATGTTCTGTAATTCCTGTTGATACAGGAGATGCAACAGGCAAACACACACATGGCTAGCTGTTGGTGGGAACAGATGTATCTTCATCTTAAAATCAAACTGCAGAGCTGCCTGGGCATGGAACAGATACATGCCCCCCCTGCTGCCTCCTCAAGAGGTGTGCTTGACAAATTATTTCTGAATGCTCCTAGTATGTTGCACCTTCACGATTTTTTTAGTACAGTTGAAGTCCTTAGTCCACATAAAAATTGTAAAGAAATATGCATTTATGTGAGGTTTTGCCAGAATCTAAACAATTCTTTTAAATAATATGTATTTATGTTTTTAACATATTATGACGAAAGATAACTGACCTTAACCAATCTGTGGGTTGGGTAGTACTTTCCTATTAACCTACAACAAAAACTACTGGTTGGTGACCAGGATTGATCACAGTTCTTTGGGTTTATTTCTGTGTATTTTACTTAAATGATTTATTGAAGCTGTTTATGGAGTTAAGGTACTCTGGAAAAAGTTTGTAGTGAAATTAAAATGAGCCTTGTCCTTGATTTCGTAGATGTTTTTTTCATTGTCTTTGGTCCTTCCTCACAGAAAACCTGTAGGCTGTTGAACTCTCAGAAGGAAAGCCTCATCAGCTCTATCATGATTGCAATTTTTGGCTGGTAGAAATCCCCTTAACATCTTACTGAAGAGCACCAAACCCCAATATTTATTGGATACTACGTTGAGAGCTTGGGATAGCCACTCTTCTAGTTCTAAATTCTGGCAAAGAAAAGCTTCCATAATACGGAGAAATATTGAAGGACCTGCTTAGTGCTGTATGCCTAGAAGTGTTGAGAGCTGCTCCTCAGGTTCTTTTGCCCCTGCTGGCCTTTTTTGAGAAAGCCAGAGACAGGACTCTTGATCATGCTGTGATACAGCCCAGTGGTGAGTAAAGGTAGAAAAAATGAGCTTTTGTCTAGCTGCAGAAAAGATCACTTTAACAGAAATATATACCACTTACCCAGTAAAACTTCACAGTGGTGTTTAAGAGTCATCTCAGAGTCCTTTAGATTCGTGTTTGTTTCTGAGCACTTCCTAAGGTTTTTGTCTTGTAAGTATGCCAGAAGAAAGGAAAGACAGATTTGCAGCCAGAAGCAGGGAAGGACCCTGCCCCACTCTGTTTCTGTCTAATAGTATTTTCTACATGGCAATGACTAATCCATCCCTCTAACTTGCTAAATCCCTGTTTACAACTATGATCCTACTGAGTTAAAAAGGTAACTGTTGTTGCTTTCTTATTATTTTGTTTTCAAACTTTTCTTTATAAGGCATTTAAAAATCCAGGCTCAGGTTTTCTGCTTCCATATGCACCAGTGGAATCTAAAGTTATTTTGTTTTCTAATAACCATTCATTCTTTGTGTAGATGATTTGGCAGCCTAGTTGGTATTGGCTTATTCTTGTCCTTTATGCTTTTATAAGTCACTAAATTCAGTTTCTGAATTTCAAAATAGTTAGTGATATGCAGTAAAAGCTGAATGTGGAAGTGTAACATAATATTAAAAGTAATTTTGAGAAAGCCTTCTAGATTACACCCTCCATATAACCTGGCAAGGTAATAAGATTGCTCAGCTTCGAAGTATATTGGTTCATTTTAGCAGGAAAAAGGTTGCTCATGTTTTCTGGGAGGGTAGCAAACAATTTAGAAAGATTTAGTTAATTAGCGGAAACGAAAGTGAAAATCCAACCTATTAAGTGTGTAAGCTATTAAGGAGATGGATAAATAAAACTGTTTTTCTCTATGGCTTTAGGTTCAGTTATTAAGGCTAGAAAAATCAGCATGCAGGAACTATTCCTTTCATTCATTCCAAATTCTAGGTCAATATTCAAAGTTGTGTGTGGGTAGTGCAAGAGTTTTGAAAATTTAGTTTCCGCTTTGGGTACTGACGCCATGTGGATGCTTAACTATAGCTGCATACGCAGGAGCCAAGGCAGCTGTCAGAATAGGCAATGGGTTGTGACTCTTTTTGCAGTGTCTCTCCCTTCACCATTTCTTCCTCCTATCCCTTCCACACCCCCCAGACACCCTCAGCGCTAGAACAGAAGCAGAAAAAACATCCAATATCTATTTGGTGACTAGAGATTACAAGAGGTTACATAAACAGGTTAATTCCACAATATCTTGGTAATTTGCCAGCAATTGTCAAGTTGAACACTACTTGCCTGATTGGGGAGGACCGAGAATGGAAAATCAGCACTGGAACAGGAAAGAAAAAAAAAAAAAAAAAAAAAAAAAAAACTACAAAGTTTGAGGTGCACAGATGCTCCCTGGACTATATGAGTCCCTGTAGAAGTGTTATCATTCATTTATACAGACTCTTTGGAAGGAAGTACTACTGTGTGAACTGATCAGCTAGGTCTCATTTTTCCCCTTCTTCCTCCCCCTTTTTGTTTCAGTATATGCTACGTGGACACAACCAGGTCTTGTGCTGTATTTCTGTTGTTTCTTGCATTTCCATCCAGCAATGCATCTCTGTTCCTGACATTCCCCTCGACTCCACTTATTTGGAAATCCCTGTGTATTACAAGCACATATTTAATCTCCAGCTAGAGAAAACAAATATATATTTTTCATCTCTTTAAAAAATGTAAATGTGCAATATGTTGGTGGAATACCTGGAAAAAGCCCTTCTGAACTCTATTCATGTATCTTAATAGAACATACTCCCTATATTGTAGTGTTTCCTAACCTTCTGTTTAAAGCTAAGAGGCTGGAAAAATTAATTATTCTATTGCTTCTGCAGCACTGTGGAAAAAGTCTTTACATTTTTAAAATTAAATTAATCCCAAGGCAGCCACTAAACACATTACATGTTCAAAGTACCAAAAAAGTTTCCTGTACCTCATACACAGACTACAACACTGATTTATGTTTACATGAAATACTCTACTTTGATATTACTAGCCAGCTGGACATTTTATGCACACTCAGTGTTTTTTTTAATTTCTTCAAAATGTGTATGAAATATTGATATGTGGATTGGGAGAGTTTAGTTCATTAACTATAAATTACGAGTTGGCATTCATTATTTAGTGGTTAAATTCTGGCTTCTAATTGTTGTGCTCTTTGCTGGTCTAATTATTCTTTTCCTAATGAAAGTAGTTATACAGTGGTACAATACCAGGTCAAAAATATTCTCAAATATTTAAAAAGCTTAAGTATCTTTATTTAGAAGGTGTTCCCAGTGTACAATGGTTGCTTAACTCCAGGGGACAAAAACAGATACATGATAAATTTATTAATGTGTACATCTTTTCTAAATTTTGATTAAGGTGGATATTCACAGTGACAATAGCAAATGAAAGTAATACATAACTGTAGAATTAAGGGTATCTGAATAAAGAATGTAAACAAACTATTTTCTTAACTGTGGCCCAGCCTAGCTATTCTTGCTCACACTAAAAGGTCATGTATTTTTAGAACAATTCTTCCAAAGCTTGTAGAAGTACTTAGGAATGAAGATTTACTGGATTGCATAAATTATTACAGACCCAGTGAAGTCAAGAGAATTGCAAGAAGTAAATTAGCCTATCTAATAAAAAATAAGACATATTTGGAAGTAAATGAACTAGTTTTCAGGATAAAGAAGCTGATCCCAGGAGAAATGGTCTATTTTCTTTCAAAAGAAATTTAGATATTTATAATGCAGCACCTACATCTGAGCTGGTCATATCAGACTTTCCTTATACTCAATGTAGAAACAAGTAATTTTGGGGCATCCTTATCCTTATCCTAAGATAGTATCCAGTTAAAGATGAAAATAGTCACATCTTAAACAAGCAACTTTTATCTGCTGAGGAAAACTGAAGTGATTATTCCAAGTATATATGTCTACACTGGGAAATCTTAACTCCCTTGTTCCCACCAAAAGCTCCTTAAATTTTCACTGCAGAAAAGAAGAAAGAAATCAAAACTATGAAACAAATATATCAAAGGTCTGAATACAGCAAGCTATATGTACAGATTTTATTGTTCAAGGAATATTGTCAACACCTAATGAACGTAAAAGAAGCAGAAATAAAAGTGAAATAGCCACCAGAGCACTTGTTCAACAGATACTTCAAAATCTTTCTTTTCCCCTATGAGGAAAATGACCAAAATCTCATAGAAAGTGTCTTAAATGGTGAATTGAAAATTTCTATTAGATTTTGAATTATAAGTACTTTTTTTTTTTCCTGTTAAGTAGTGTCTGATTTGTAATTGGCATCTGTATCTGATCTGCTACTCAATAAACAGTTATAGCTTTCCTCAAATGAATGAATCTCCAAAATATTCCACACTTTGGAGTCTGTCTGTGTATTTAGTTAAAAGACAAGGCAGAAGCAGAATTATTTTATTTTATTTTATTTTATTTTTCCTTTTGACTCTCACTACCTTGCCTGTCATCCTTGTTTAAAAGAATTAATAGAATTAATGTTTCAGGTATAGTCTTTTTCCATCAGAAAGATTAAATTAACTATTCAGAATGGTTCCCCTTGTTCTTCATTCTGTGAACATATTGAAAAAGGTGAATGTGCTGATAGCAACACAAAAGGTGAGATTTATCATTCCTGCTTCAGTCTCTAGCACCTTCACTAGACATTAGTGTTGGTACACTCCCAAAAATGAAAAAGAAAAAAAAAAAGAAAAAAGAAAAACAAACAACCAAACAAACAAACAAACAAACATATGCTTAAAGGGATGAGGGGAAGGAAATAAAGTTGACGGCAACTGTTCTTCCAGAAACTGATAAGGAAACTCAAAGAACAAGAGCAGACATAGCAGAATGTTCTTGGGGAAGAATCATGCCAGCACAGATCATCTAAATGTCTTCTTTATTTGATACTAATAACACTACTATGGTCAACTATATAACAAGAATCCCCTTAGTAGCAGAAGAGTTACTCATGCATGAGTGACTAATTCCTTCAGTGTCAACAGATAGAGTTTAAAACACCCTGTGGCACCTGTTCAGCTGTCACTTCATCTGTGGAAAGAAGTGCATCTTATCTTCCTTGGGTCAGTATGATGCCGTACCTGATTACTTATATAAATCATAAACTAGAGATGTGCTATTATGTCAGTGATAAATAGTATAAAGATTCATCTGTTTCCAACAGGCTATTTGCTAACTCAGACTTACTCACAAAAGTGATCAGAAACATTAAGTTTAGGCTCTTATTTATTGAAGCAATATCCTACCACATCATTTAAAAACTTATTACTTAATTTGTTACTATTTCATTAAACTCAAATGCAACAAATTGCTTAGATTTCTGTACAGACGTAATAGCACTGAGTCAGCATCAATATTGTGGCACAAAGCAAGTCTGAAAAGCACTTCAGATAAATGATTGTTAGGCTTTTTAATATCTAAACAGTCTCATTTAAAATAAGTATAAATTAGCAACTTTTTATGATTTGAAGGAGAATGATTGTAGCGATTTGTCTTTCAATTATGCCTTTATGACCATAGCAAGTGGACTGTGTGATTCACATCTACAGCTATTAAAGGTGCCTTTGTTATAACCTAAGGCCTTTATCTTATCCTAGATGGACTTCATAAAATGATGGTTCCCACCTTTGGGATTTATTAAGCAGATATGTTGTCCTTCACAGTTCTGACAAAGGTCAGCTTCAGAATGTTCCTGTTCCCTACAAGCAATTACAAGAAAATAGTAACATTGGAAATGCTTGATGTCTTAAACCTCAAAATAATGGTGCTGGGACTTTCCAGCTCCAGAGCAAGAGTAATCTAAATTCTACATAGTTGTTGTGGTTTAGCCCGGCTGGCAGTCAAACACCACACAGCCGTTCGCTCACCCTCCAGCTCCCGCAGCCGTACCAGCTCCCGCAGCCGTTCCAGCTCCAGCTCCCGCAGCTGTCCCGGCTCCAGCTCCCGCAGCCGTTCCAGCTCCCGCAGCCGTTCCGGCTCCAGCTCCCGCAGCTGTCCCGGCTCCAGCTCCCGCAGCCGTACCAGCTCCCGCAGCCGTCCCGGCTCCAGCTCCCGCAGCCGTTCCAGCTCCCGCAGCTGTCCCGGCTCCAGCTCCCGCAGCCGTTCCAGCTCCCGCAGCCGTCCCGGCTCCAGCTCCCGCAGCCATTCCCACTCCTGTGGCTGGGTCAGAGAAACGAACTGTAGCAGTGCAAGTTGCCCCTGCAGAGGGTACTCCAACCCCTGTGGCAGACCCTGTGGCTGGGTCAGAGAAACGAACTGTAGCAGTGCAAGTTGCCCCCTGCAGAGGGTACTCCAACCCCTGTGGCAGACCCTGTGGCTGGGTCGGAGAAACGAACTGTAGCAGTGCAAGTTGACCCTGCAGAGGGTATTCCAATCCCTGTGGCAGACCCTGTGGCTGGGTCGGAGAGGCGAGCTGTAGCAGTGCAAGTTGCCCCTGTAGAAAAGGTGAAAAAATGGTATAGAGACGCAGGTCGTTTAGAACGCAGAAAGTCTTCTGCTAAGTCTGGGTGTGGAGAAGACGAGGCTGGGCCATCAAGTGTGCAGGAGGATGAAGATGAGGATGAGGATGTCAGTAAGTCAACAGTAACTACCCGAACCCTATACCAGCGTGAGCTACGAGATGTGCGAAAAGATTTTGGTCGCTGTATAGGTGAACAGCTTGTCACCTGGCTGCTCCGGTGCTGGGACACTGGAGCCAATGGTGTGAAATTAGAGGGCAGTGAAGCCAAGCGGTTGGGATCCCTTGCTAGAGATGCAAGCATTGACAAAGCAATTGGAGATGGAGCACGATCTCACAGCCTGTGGAGGCGTCTCCTGTTAGCTGTGAAGGGAAGGTATCCCTACAAGGAAGAACTTGTATGTGTAACAGTCAAGTGGACCACCATGGAGAAGGGAATTCAGTACCTGAGAGAATTAGCCGTACTGGAAGTAATTTATAAGGACTTAGACGATGCACAAACATCCACAGATCCAGATGAAGTCCAGTGTACTCGACCCATATGGCGGAAGTTTGTACGGAATGCACCATCAACATGGGCCAGCACATTGGCAATAATAACCTGGAAAAACGGTGAAGATCCCACAGTGGGTGACATGGCTAAACAACTCCGGCAGTACGAAGGAAATCTCTCCTCTTCCCTACAGGCCTGCGTCTCAGCTGTGGAGAAACTCTCTGAAGAGTTCCACCAACTTAAAGAGGATTTATCTTCCCCCCCACCTGGACAAACCAGTGGCCACCAACTAAAAGAGAATACTTTGGAGAAACTTATTGAAGAGGTCCACCAACTTAAAGAGAATTTATCTTCCCCCCCACCTGAACAAACCAGTGGCCACCAACTAAAAGAGAATACTTTGGAGAAACTTTTTGAAGAGGTCCAGCAACTTAAAGAGAGTGTATTTTCTTCCCCACCTGTACAAACCAGCATCTCGGCTATTAGGGGTAAACGTGCATCCATGCAAAGAAGACAATATGGTGGGTACACACCCCGCACCACCCTGTGGTTTTACCTACGTGACCATAGAGAGGACATGAGAAAATGGGATGGAAAATCTACTGAGACCCTAGAGGCACGGGTACGTGAGTTGCAAAAGAAAACAATTGGGAGAAAGGGGTTCTCTGAAAAGTTTGCTGCTCCAACTTCTAGCAGGCAGTCTTTTAAACACAGAAATGAAGATTCTGACCAGGACTAGAGGGGCCCTGCCTCCAGCCAGGGGGAGGAAAGGGACAACCGAGTTTATTGGACTGTGTGGATTCGATGGCCTGGCACGTCTGACGCACAGAAGTATAAGGCTCTAGTAGACACCGGTGCACAATGTACTCTAATGCCATCAAGCTGTAAAGGGCCAGAGCCCATCTGTATTTATGGCGTGACAGGGGGATCCCAGCAGTTAACTGTATTGGAAGCTGAAGTGAGTCTAACCGGAAATGAGTGGCAAAAGCACCGTATTGTGACTGGCCCGGATGCTCCGTGCATCCTTGGCATAGACTATCTTAGAAGAGGATATTTCAAGGACCCAAAAGGGTTCCGCTGGGCTTTTGGCATAGCTGCCTTAGAGACAGAGGACATTAAACAGTTGTCTACCTTGCCCGGTCTCTCAGAGGACCCTTCTGTTGTGGGGCTGCTGAGGGTTGAAGAACAGCAAGTGCCAATCGCTACCACAACTGTGCACCGGCGGCAATATCGCACCAACCGAGACTCCCTGATTCCCATCCACGAGCTAATTCGTCAACTGGAGAGCCAAGGAGTGATCAGCAAGACCCATTCACCTTTTAATAGTCCCATATGGCCAGTGCGAAAGTCTAATGGTGAGTGGAGACTAACAGTGGACTATCGTGGCCTGAACGAAGTCACGTCACCACTGAGTGCTGCAGTGCCGAACATGCTAGAACTCCAGTACGAACTGGAATCAAAGGCAGCCAAGTGGTATGCCACAATTGATATTGCTAATGCATTTTTCTCCATCCCTCTAGCAGCAGAGTGCAGGCCACAGTTTGCTTTCACTTGGAGGGGAGTCCAATATACTTGGAATCGGCTGCCCCAGGGGTGGAAACATAGCCCTACCATTTGCCATGGACTGATCCAGTCTGCGCTGGAGCAGGGGGAGGCTCCTGAACACCTGCAGTACATCGATGACATCATTGTGTGGGGTGACACTGCAGAGGAAGTTTTCGAGAAAGGGAAGAAAATAGTCCAAATCCTTCTGAAGGCCGGTTTTGCCATAAAACAAAATAAAGTTAAAGGACCTGCACGAGAGATCCAGTTTTTAGGAATAAAATGGCAAGATGGACGTCGTCAAATCCCAATGGATGTGATCAACAAAATAACAGCTATGTCTCCACCAACTAGCAAGAAGGAAACACAAACTTTCCTAGGTGTCGTGGGGTTTTGGAGAATGCATATTCCAAATTACAGTCTGATTGTAAACCCGCTCTACCAAGTAACTCGTATGAAGAATGCTTTTGAATGGGGCCCTGAGCAACGACAAGCCTTTGAACAAATTAAACAGGAAATAGTTCATGCAGTAGCCCTTGGGCCAGTCCGAACAGGACCAGATGTAAAGAATGTGCTCTACACCGCAGCCGGGGAGAATGGTCCCACCTGGAGCCTCTGGCAGAAAGAACCTGGGGAAACTCGAGGTCGACCCCTGGGGTTTTGGAGTCGGGGATACAGAGGATCTGAGGCCCGCTATACTCCAACCGAAAGGAGATATTGGCAGCATATGAGGGAGTTCGATCTGCTTCGGAAGTGGTCGGTAGTGAAGCGCAGCTCCTCCTGGCACCCCGACTGCCAGTACTGGGTTGGATGTTCAGAGGAAGGGTCCCCTCTACACATCATGCAACTGATGCTACATGGAGCAAGTGGGTTGCACTGATTACTCAGCGGGCTCGAATAGGAAACCCCAGTCGCCCAGGAATCCTGGAAGTGATTATGGACTGGCCAGAAGGCAAGTACTTTGGGATATCGTCAGAGGAGGAGGTGGTCCGTGCTGAAGAAGCCCCACTGTACAACAAGCTACCAGAAAATGAGAAGAAATATGCCCTGTTCACTGATGGGTCCTGTCGTATTGTGGGAAAGCATCGGAGATGGAAAGCTGCTGTATGGAGTCCTACACGACGAGTTGCAGAAGCTGCTGAGGGAGAAGGTGAATCGAGTCAGTTTGCAGAAGTGAAAGCCGTTCAGCTGGCCTTAGATATTGCTGAACGAGAAAAGTGGCCAGTTCTCTATCTCTATACTGATTCATGGATGGTAGCAAATGCCCTGTGGGGGTGGCTACAACAATGGAAGCAGAACAACTGGGAACGCCAGGGCAAACCCATCTGGGCTGCTGCATTGTGGCAAGATATTGCTGCCCGGGTAGAGAACCTGGTGTAAAGGTATGCCATGTAGATGCTCATGTGCCCAAGAATCGGGCTACTGAAGAAACATCAAAACAACCAGCAGGTGGATCAGGCTGCTAAGATTGAAGTGGCTCAGGTGGACCTGGACTGGCAACATAAAGGTGAATTATTTATAGCCCGATGGGCCCATGACACCTCAGGCCATCAAGGTAGAGATGCAACATACAGATGGGCTCGTGACCGAGGGGTGGACCTGACCATGGACGCTATAGCACAGGTTATTCATGATTGTGAACATGTGCTGCAATTAAACAAGCCAAACGGTCAAAGCCTCTCTGGTATGGAGGACGATGGCTGAAATACAAATATGGAGAGGCCTGGCAGATTGATTACATCACACTCCCCCAAACCCGCAACGGCAAGCGCCACGTACTTACAATGGTGGAAGCAACCACCGGATGGCTGGAAACATAACCTGTGCCCCCATGCCACCGCCCGGAACACTATCCTGGGCCTTGAAAAGCAAGTCCTATGGCGACATGGCACCCCAGAAAGAATTGAGGTCAGACAATGGGACTCATTTCCGAAACAACCTTATAGACACTTGGGCCAAAGAACATGGTATTGAGTGGGTGTATCACATCCCTTATCATGCACCAGCCTCCGGGAAAGTTGAACGATACAATGGACTGTTAAAGACTACACTGAAAGCAATGGGTGCTGGGACATTCAAAAATTGGGAAACACATCTGGCAAAGGCCACCTGGTTAGTCAATACTAGAGGATCTGCCAACCGAGCTGGACCTGCCCAATCAAACCTGTTACGCACTGTAGAAGGGGATAAAGTTCCTGTAGTGCACGTAAGAAACATGCTGGGTAAGACAGTCTGGGCTACTCCCGCCTCAGGAAAAGGCAAGCCCATTCGTGGGATTGCTTTTGCTCGGGGACCTGGATGCACTTGGTGGGTAATGCAAGAGAATGGGGAGGTCCGGTGTGTACCTCAAGGGGACCTAATACTGGGTGAGAATAGCCCATGAGTTGAATTATAGTATGTTAATTATCATAGAACACTGTATGTCATCGCTACCATGGTTGCTATATATCATAGATGAAAATGGTGATTAATTAGAAGGTATTGGAAAGAGTGTAACCTGAGCATGACATAAATGGCATGGAATAAGGGGTGGATATCTGTCCTGGTTTCAGTTAGGACAGAGTTAATTTTCCTCCTAGTAGCTGGCAGGGTGCTATGTTTTGGATTAGAATGAGAAGAGCGCTGATAACATGCTGATGTTTTAATTGTTGTAGAGCAGTGCTTACACCAAGCCAAGGACTTTTCAGCCTCTCTCTGTCCTGCTAGCGAGCAGGCTAGGGATGCAGCAGGAGCTGGGAGGGGACAGACCCAGGACAATAGTTGACTATAGAATTTAATTGAGCAGCTGCCATTTCTTTTAATACAGCCAAAGTGTTCTATTTTTAACAACATGCTTAATTTAATTAACAGAGTTGAAAGTTTGGCTATGAAGAAGAAAAGACCTGTCATTATCCTATTTATTTGTTGCTCCATTTTTCCAATGTAAATGCAATTGCTTAGAAGAAAAATCCTTGCAAAAATTGTCATATCTTGTTACTGTTTTGGGTTTAGTCAGAAATCTGCTGCATGGCACATCATTTGCAATATAAAGAAAAGGGCAATGCACTCAAGTGAGATAACAATAGCAACTTTAGAATAATTGAATTGTAACATATAATGTGCCACCTTGTGACCTTGGGATCTGAGACCAGATGCATTAAGATGCACAAAAGTGAAGAAGGAAAAACAACACTACTTTTTACAATGGCGAAAGGAAAATACCACTCCTCAAAAGTACTGATACCAAAGTTGTACAGCTGATAATAAATTCAGATGACTATTCCAGGCTTTGGCAACAGTCAGAGATGTGAAAGCCTGGCTCATTTGAGTTACTGTATGTAAGAACACATGTACAGAGAAAGGAAGGAACTGTCTCCTTTTCTGATTTTAAGTTAAGAAAAATGAAAAAATACAGCCAACAAACCAAGCAAAACCAACAACCAACCAAACAAAAACCCAAAAACTTCATGATTTTCTAATGCCTATGATTTTTGTAGTTTCTAATTCATTTCTGAAATGAGTTGTGCTGCCTAAGTCAATGTAGCAGTTGACAAGTCCGTATGCTTATTTTGAGGATGAGGATAACTGAAGGATGTCTGAACCTTCTGCTCATCCTCTCCATACCATTCTAACTGTAGCCTTTTTTCTTTCACCTCAGGTACAGTAGATTTAGCAAATGCATGTGGAATAGACCTAATTGTTGATCAGAAAGATGAAGAAAAAGCAACAGACAGGGGAATTTTATTCTCATTCTACCACATTCTCCAACAGAATTTTTAGAATCACAGTGTACTTGTAACAGACATTGACCAAAGTACTAAATTTAGGTCTTTGTATTGATTCTTGCAAGACACTAACCTTGTGCTGGAATCAGAAAATAAGCTTAGTTTTCTTCTGTTTGATGCTTCACCACTGACTATCTACAGCTAGCCTGATACAAAGCTGATGTGCATGTTGTAAGAAAACAGGAAGCATAATTTGAAAATATCAGTGCAATAGAGCCTATGTGATAGGCAGATGCTTGCTGTAGAATGGAGCACATACAATTATATCTTATGTTTGTCCTGGTTTCAGTTAGGACAGAGTTAATTTTCCTCCTAGTAGCTGGCAGGGTGCTATGTTTTGGATTAGGATGAGAACAGCGCTGATAACATGCTGATGTTTTAATTGTTGTAGAGCAGTGCTTACACCAAGCCAAGGACTTTTCAGCCTCTCTCTGTCCTGCTAGCGAGCAGGCTAGGGATGCAGCAGAAGCTGGGAGGGGACAGACCCATGACAGCTGACCCAAACTGGCCAAAGGGTATCCATACCATCTGACGTCATGCTGAACAATATATAGGTGTGGCTAGCCGGGGTGGAGGGGTGGCCGGCTGCTCGGGGATAGGCTGGGCATCGGTCAACGGGTGGTGAGCAATTGCATTGTGCATCACTTATTTCGTACACATTATTACTATTAATACTATTATTATTATTATTATTGTTGTTATTCTTTTCCCTGTCTTAATAAACTGTCTTTATCTCAACTCACAGGCTTCACTTTCCCGTTTCTCTCCCCCATCCCGGAGAGGGAGGGGGGAGGGTGAGCGAACGGCTGTGTGGTGTTTGACTGCCAGCCGGGCTAAACCACAACAGCCCATTTGGCGCCCAACGTGGGGCTCGAAGGGTTGAGATATCGACAGATTTGACCAGAGTGTGTTAAACTAAAATTGGTATAAGTATTCGACCTGCTTAATAGTTGCTAGTCACAATGTTGATTGCCTTAATCTCAAGTCTGCTGTGCCTGTTTCCCAAATTGAGTTTTATAGCAAGTTACTTTCTGTATGTGCTCCCTGTCGTGCTGTTTACCCTTTCCGGGCCCTGGTTTAAGATTGTTATGGTACTGGTGTGGTGTAACGATGGCTTATGAAATGATGAAGTATCTGGTCAGGACTCTAACCTGGTATTTGTACTCAGCACTGTCGTCGACTCTATACTTCGGAAACCATATCTCAGAAACTATTAGCAATTACACCTATTGCCTTTTTTCATCAGGGAGTCAGTCTCTGGAGGGGACAGGGGAAGATATTTTTTCCTACCTGTTCACTCTCCCTTCCTCCTTCACCACCCTCTTATCCCCCGAGCTAGTTACGGTAGCTCTCCAAGATGTTGAATATCCTTGGGATACTCAGACCAGCATGTTCTTGTTGTTATGTCTCCTGAATGCGCTTCAGGTTTTGTTTAAGGTTAAACAACTACTTAGGAATCTCATCCAGAGATCTGTCTTGAGGCGGGATATTTGCGAGTGGCAGGGAGTGTGGGAGGATATGGGCAGGTTTCTAGGGCAGTGGGCACCTCCAGTGTTTTGGACATTCACCCCTGAACAACTGCAAAATCCTAAAAAACTGGTAGAATGCTTGAAAAAAAGGTGTCATGACTCTGGCAGTTCCAAAGTGACACAAATCACTGTGGCGTGCTGGGGTCTGGCTTGTGCCTATCGAGCTGCAATTGATGCTACTATCAACCTAGTGACAGACCCTGCGGCCGTTCCAGTCCCGGCTGCTGCAGCCATTCCAGCTCCAGCTCCCGCAGCCGTTCCGGCTCCAGCTCCCGCAGCCGTTCCGCTCCCACAGCCGTCCCGGCTCCAGCTCCCGCAGCCATTCTGGCTCCAGCTCCCGCAGCCGTTCCGGCTCCAGCTCCCGAAGCCGTTCCAGCTCCCGCAGCCGTTCCAGCTCCAGCTCCCGCAGCCATCCCGGCTCCAGCTCCCGCAGCCGTTCCGGCTCCCACAGCCGTTCCGGCTCCCACAACCGTTCCAGCTCCCGCAGCCGTCCCGGCTCCAGCTCCCGCAGCCGTTCCAGCTCCCGCAGCCGTCCGGGCTCCAGCTCCCGCAGCCGTTCCAGCTCCCGCAGCCGTCCCGGCTCCAGCTCCTGCAGCCGTTCCGCCTCCACAGCCGTTCCAGCTCCTGCAGCGGTCCCGGCTCCAGCTCCTACAGCCGTTCCGGCTCCCACAGCCGTTCCAGCTCCCGCAGCCGTCCCGGCTCCAGCTCCCGCAGCCGTTCCAGCTCCCGCAGCTGTCCCGGCTCCAGCTCCCGCAGCCGTTCCAGCTCCCGCAGCCGTCCCGGCTCCAGCTCCCGCAGCCATTCCCACTCCTGTGGCTGGGTCAGAGAAACGAACTGTAGCAGTGCAAGTTGCCCCTGCAGAGGGTACTCCAACCCCTGTGGCAGACCCTGTGGCTGGGTCGGAGAAACGAACTGTAGCAGTGCAAGTTGCCCCTGCAGAGGGTACTCCAACCCCTGTGGCAGACCCTGTGGCTGGGTCGGAGAGGCGAACTGTAGCAGTGCAAGTTGCCCCTGTAGAAAAGGTGAAAAAGTGGTATAGAAACTCAGGTCGTTTAGAACGCAGAAAGTCTTCTGCTAAGTCTGGGTGTGGAGAAGACGAGGCTGGGCCATCAAGTGTGCAGGAGGATGAAGATGAGGATGAGGATGTCAGTAAGTCACAGTAACTACCCGAACCCTATACCAGCATGAGCTACGAGATGTGCGAAAAGATTTTGGTCGCTGTATAGGTGAACAGCTTGTCACCTGGCTGCTCCAGTGCTGGGACACTGGAGCCAATGGTGAAATTAGAGGGCAGGGAAGCCAAGCGGTTGGGATCCCTTGCTAGAGATGCAAGCATTGACAAAGCAATTGGAGATGGAGCACGATCTCACAGCCTCTGGAGGCGTCTCCTGTTAGCTGTGAAGGGAAGGTATCCCTACAAGGAAGAACTTGTATGTGTACCAGTCAAGTGGACCACCATGGAGAAGGGAATTCAGTACCTGAGGGAATTAGCCGTACGGGAAGTAATTTATAAGGACTTAGACGATGCACAAACATCCACAGATCCAGATGAAGTCCAGTGTACTCGACCCATATGGCGGAAGTTTGTACGGAATGCACCATCAACATGGGCCAGCACATTGGCAATAATAACCTGGAAAAACGGTGAAGATCCCACAGTGGGTGACATGGCTAAACAACTCCGGGAGTACGAAGGAAATCTCTCCTCTTCCCTACAGGCCTGCGTCTCGGCTGTGGAGAAACTCTCTGAAGAGTTCCACCAACTTAAAGAGAATTTATCTTCCCCCCCCACCTGAACAAACCAGTGGCCACCAACTAAAAGAGAATACTTTGGAGAAACTTTTTGAAGAGGTCCAGCAACTTAAAGAGAGTGTATTTTCTTCCCCACCTGTACAAACCAGCGTCTCGGCTATTAGGGGTAAACGTGCATCCATGCAAAGAAGACAATATGGTGGGTACACACCCCGCACCACCCTGTGGTTTTACCTACGTGACCAGGAGAGGACATGAGAAAATGGGATGGAAAATCTACTGAGACCCTAGAGGCACGGGTACGTGAGTTGCAAAAGAAAACAATCGGGAGAAAGGGGTTCTCTGAAAAGTTTGCTGCTCCAACTTCTAGCAGGCAGTCTTTTAAACACAGAAATGAAGATTCTGACCAGGACTAGAGGGGCCCTGCCTCCAGCCAGGGGGAGGAAAGGGACAACCGAGTTTATTGGACTGTGTGGATTCGATGGCCTGGCACGTCTGACGCACAGAAGTATAAGGCTCTAGTAGACACCGGTGCACAATGTACTCTAATGCCATCCAGCTGTAAAGGGCCAGAGCCCATCTGTATTTATGGCGTGACAGGGGGATCCCAGCAGTTAACTGTATTGGAAGCTGAAGTGAGTCTAACCGGAAATGAGTGGCAAAAGCACCGTATTGTGACTGGCCCGGATGCTCCGTGCATCCTTGGCATAGACTATCTTAGAAGAGGATATTTCAAGGACCCAAAAGGGTTCCACTGGGCTTTTGGCATAGCTGCCTTAGAGACAGAGGACATTAAACAGTTGTCTACCTTGCCCGGTCTCTCAGAGGACCCTTCTGTTGTGGGGTTGCTGAGGGTTGAAGAACAGCAAGTGCCAATCGCTACCACAACTGTGCACCGGCGGCAATATCGCACCAACCGAGACTCCCTGATTCCCATCCACGAGCTAATTCGTCAACTGGAGAGCCAAGGAGTGATCAGCAAGACCCATTCACCTTTTAATAGTCCCATATGGGCCAGTGCGAAAGTCTAATGGTGAGTGGAGACTAACAGTGGACTATCGTGGCCTGAACGAAGTCACGCACCACTGAGTGCTGCAGTGCCGGACATGCTAGAACTCCAGTACGAACTGGAATCAAAGGCGCCAAGTGGTATGCCACAATTGATATTGCTAATGCATTTTTCTCCATCCCTCTAGCAGCAGAGTGCAGGCCACAGTTTGCTTTCACTTGGAGGGGAGTCCAATATACTTGGAATCGGCTGCCCCAGGGGTGGAAACATAGCCCTACCATTTGCCATGGTCTGATCCAGTCTGCGCTGGAGCAGGGGGAGGCTCCTGAACACCTGCAGTACATCGATGACATCATTGTGTGGGGTGACACTGCAGAGGAAGTTTTCGAGAAAGGGAAGAAAATAGTCCAAATCCTTCTGAAGGCCGGTTTTGCCATAAAACAAAATAAAGTTAAAGGACCTGCACAAGAGATCCAGTTTTTTAGGAATAAAATGGCAAGATGGACGTCGTCAAATTCCAATGGATGTGATCAACAACATAACAGCTATGTCTCCACCAACTAGCAAGAAGGAAACACAAACTGTCCTAGGTGTCGTGGGGTTTTGGAGAATGCATATTCCAAATTACAGTCTGATTGTAAACCCGCTCTACCAAGTAACTCGTAAGAAGAATGCTTTTGAATGGGGCCCTGAGCAACGACAAGCCTTTGAACAAATTAAACAGGAAATAGTTCATGCAGTAGCCCGTGGGCCAGTCCGAACAGGACCAGATGTAAAGAATGTGCTCTACACCGCAGCCGGGGAGAATGGGCCCACCTGGAGCCTCTGGCAGAAAGAACCTGGGGAAACTCGAGGTCGACCCCTGGGGTTTTGGAGTCGGGGATACAGAGGATCTGAGGCCCGCTATACTCCAACCGAAAAGGAGATATTGGCCGCATATGAGGGAGTTCGATCTGCTTCGGAAGTGGTCGGTACTGAAGCGCAGCTCCTCCTGGCACCCCGGCTGCGGGTACTGGGTTGGATGTTCAGAGGAAGGGTCCCCTCTACACATCATGCAACTGATGCTACATGGAGCAAGTGGGTTGCACTGATTACTCAGCGGGCTCGAATAGGAAACCCCAGTCGCCCAGGAATCCTGGAAGTGATTATGGACTGGCCAGAAGGCAAGTACTTTGGGATATCGTCAGAGGAGGAGGTGGTCCGTGCTGAAGAAGCCCCACTGTACAACAAGCTACCAGAAAATGAGAAGAAATATGCCCTGTTCACTGATGGGTCCTGTCGTATTGTGGGAAAGCATCGGAGATGGAAAGCTGCTGTATGGAGTCCTACACGACGAGTTGCAGAAGCTGCTGAGGGAGAAGGTGAATCGAGTCAGTTTGCAGAAGTGAAAGCCGTTCAGCTGGCCTTAGATATTGCTGAACGAGAAAAGTGGCCAGTTCTCTATCTCTATACTGATTCATGGATGGTAGCAAATGCCCTGTGGGGGTGGCTACAACAATGGAAGCAGAACAACTGGGAACGCCGGGGCAAACCCATCTGGGCTGCTGCATTGTGGCAAGATATTGCTGCCCGGGTAGAGAACCTGGTTGTAAAGGTATGCCATGTAGATGCTCATGTTTCCAAGAATCGGGCTACTGAAGAACATCAAAACAACCAGCAGGTGGATCAGGCTGCTAAGATTGAAGTGGCTCAGGTGGACCTGGACTGGCAACATAAAGGTGAATTATTTATAGCCCGATGGGCCCATGACACCTCAGGCCATCAAGGTAGAGATGCAACATACAGATGGGCTCGTGACCGAGGGGTGGACCTGACCATGGACACTATAGCACAGGTTATTCATGATTGTGAAACATGTGCTGCAATTAAACAAGCCAAACGGTCAAAGCCTCTCTGGTATGGAGGACGATGGCTGAAATACAAATATGGAGAGGCCTGGCAGATTGATTACATCACACTCCCCCAAACCCGCAACGGCAAGCGCCACGTACTTACAATGGTGGAAGCACCACCGGATGGCTGGAAACATACCTGTGCCCCATGCCACCGCCCGGAACACTATCCTGGGCCTTGAAAAGCAAGTCCTATGGCGACATGGCACCCCAGAAAGAATTGAGTCAGACAATGGGACTCATTTCCGAAACAACCTTATAGACACTTGGGCCAAAGAACATGGTATTGAGTGGGTGTATCACATCCCTTATCATGCACCAGCCTCCGGGAAAGTTGAACGATACAATGGACTGTTAAAGACTACACTGAAAGCAATGGGTGCTGGGACATTCAAAAATTGGGAAACACATCTGCAAAGGCCACCTGGTTAGTCAATACTAGAGGATCTGCCAACCGAGCTGGACCTGCCCAATCAAACCTGTTACGCACTGTAGAAGGGGATAAAGTTCCTGTAGTGCACGTAAGAAACATGCTGGGTAAGACAGTCTGGGCTACTCCCGCCTCAGGAAAAGGCAAGCCCATTCGTGGGATTGCTTTTGCTCGGGGACCTGGATGCACTTGGTGGGTAATGCAAGAGAATGGGGAGGTCCGGTGTGTACCTCAAGGGGACCTAATACTGGGTGAGAATAGCCCATGAGTTGAATTATAATATGTTAATCATCATATAACACTGTATGTCACCGCTACCATGGTTGCTATATATCATAGATGAAAATGGTGATTAATTAGAAAGTATTGGAAAGAGTGTAACCTGAGCATGACATAAATGGTATGGAATAAGGGGTGGATATCTGTCCTGGTTTCAGTTAGGACAGAGTTAATTTTCCTCCTAGTAGCTGGCAGGGTGCTATGTTTTGGATTAGAATGAGAAGAGCGCTGATAACATGCTGATGTTTTAATTGTTGTAGAGCAGTGCTTACACCAAGCCAAGGACTTTTCAGCCTCTCTCTGTCCTGCTAGCGAGCAGGCTAGGGATGCAGCAGAAGCTGGGAGGGGACAGACCCAGGACAGCTGACCCAAACTGGCCAAAGGGGTATTCCATACCATCTGACGTCATGCTGAACAATATATAGGGGTGGCTAGCCGGGGTGGAGGGAGGGGCCGGCTGCTCGGGGATAGGCTGGGCATCGGTCAACGGGTGGTGAGCAATTGCATTGTGCATCACTTATTTCGTACACATTATTACTATTAATACTATTATTATTATTATTGTTGTTGTTATTCTTTTCCCTGTCTTAATAAACTGTCTTTATCTCAACTCACAGGCTTCACTTTCCCATTTCTCTCCCCCATCCCGGAGAGGGAGGGGGGAGGGTGAGCGAACGGCTGTGTGGTGTTTGACTGCCAGCCGGGCGAAACCACAACAATGTTTCATGAAGAATTTTCTGTGAGCATTTATCATATAAGAGTTGTCTTTCCCTCCATTAATGACAGTTTGAAACTATAGTATACTAGAAATCTGATGACCATCATTTCCAAATTGCTTCTAGGGTGTGGTGTAAGTCAATTAATATCTCCAGTTCTGACATAAATTCAAGGGTTAGAGTAGTCAGAGGCATACATTGATATAGTTGTAAAATATGCAATATGTATTGATATTCTAAGAGAAATATAGACATAATTATATGTAACTGTACCTATAATGAAACAAAATCAATGTTATTCTCTACTGATCTTCACAGAGGCATAAAATATCTTAAATGCTAACAGCTCTGTTAATTGCACATTCTTATGCATATTTATGAATACGGAATAACCAGACTATCTCGAATAAAAAGAAGCACAGCTCTTCTTAGTGGGACATCTACCAGCTAAAGCCATTAGAGGAAAAAAAAAAAAAAAAGTCTGTTTATAAAGAAAATAGGAAAAGAACACCACAGAAAGCTTCAGGTGAAAAAATGGCTTGAATTTTAAAAACAGATTCTTTTAATCATTCAAATGCTTTCTTTTCTTTTAATTTTCTTTTTAACAAGACAATCATATTGTTTTGTTTTATTCTGAATGATTTTCATTCAAAAGGAAAGACATTATATTTTATTTATTTATTTAAATATCTGCAACTTTATGAACACCTTGTTTCATGTAGCAGGCAGATCTTTATAATCTGGAGAAATCCAATAATATCCAAACATAATTTGAAACATTTTAGAGGGTTTTTTTTTCTTTGTTTGTTTGTTTTTGAATGTCAAAGCTGATTAAAATTTTACTTAGAAAATATTTGCAATATCTTTTAAAATCTTACATTAACTGGCTTCTCTGGAAACCTTAAAAGGAAAAAGTGTGGGTAACATAAAAGGAAATTAAGTTATTCAAACAGGACTTCCACCTCATGAACCTGCATTGCTTTGAACAATGACTATTTGTCTTTCAAGTGCTTTCCAATACCTCCCATAATAATCTTCTCCATAATTTTACCAGGCCCTGTGAAGTGAGACTGAGAGACCTGTAATAACCAGGTCTTTGTCAGCCTGCTCTAGTGGCCTTGCTTGAGCAAGGGGGACGGACCAGGTGACCTCCAGAGGTCCCTTCCAACCTCAGCCAGTTCTGTGTTTTTGGAAAACACTTACCAATTCTGTGGCAGCAGTGGACTCATCACCCAGTGCCCACATTCCCCCACAAACTGCTGTGCAGACATGTTCAGAGTTTGAAAGAAAAATATAAAGTTCATAACAACCACTGAGTTGAATGAGAGAAAACACAACTAAATATTTACATCACTGGAAATTATTTTGGTAAATCTAAAAATTTCCTTGGCTACTTTGGTAATTTTTCTTTTACTCATGAATGCTTCAATGTTTATAGAAAACGTATAGGTATTGGCCATCCATTTTGATATGAAAAATCCTTTTCATTGAAGATGAAACTCAAAGATGTGCAAAGAAGTGTTTTACCTTTGGCAGGGGAGAATATACACCAGTTAATGTAGACATTATATCATATAGCTACAAAGTGGCATTGTTTAGGAATATTGTGTGTGTCCACTGTCTCGTCATTTTGAATGTATTCTCAAGGAAAGATCTCACTTTTTATCTCTAATAAGTTATGTAAGTCTTCCTTGCAAAAATTCTTTCTTGATTTCTTTCAGTGAATTAAATTTCACTGATTTTATGATAAGTTAGGGGTTCCTACCGAGTTTGTCTGTAGAACTATGCATTCTTGGGATTGCTCTTGACTTCACTATGTGTATTTTGTCATGTTTCCTGCATTGCAAAACACTCTTAAATATACGTTTAGAGAGAGAAAACAAAAGAATGAGTATGACAACTGAGAAGAAGCAAGAGAAAGTTGAAGGAACACATTCTAGTTAGAACTGTCTGTAGGTTTACGTGGAAGGAAAGTAGTAACATATTCTCCCTGAGAGCTCCACTTATCTGCCTAAGCATTGCTGCTATCCCATGTAGCCAGAGCCTCAAGCCCATTTTAGGCAGAGCCTCCAGGAGTTTTATGACTTAATGGTTTACTCTGCTATTTGCAGATAATTTCCTAATCTCTGTTTTCCTCCTTCTTTCTTCCACTCTGGTTTCCATTGCTTAGGATGAAGAGGTGTGAGTATTTTGTGGGATTTGGTTTTGTTCTGATTTGACAGTGCAGTAACCATATTTCAAGAGCTATTGGCTTTATATCTTGCTTCCCTAGCTCTGGCAAACTAGTGCTCTGAGACATTTCCCTAATTACTTCCTTAATGCACACTGCTGGGAACATCCTGCACCTTAAGAATATATGGTTGAAGCTGTCAAGCTTCATTCTGACTGCATAGAAGATAAATTTATATCTCATCCATTTTGGTACTACCACGGATCAGAGTACATGATGCAGATCTTTTAAGGTACTGATGAGGTTTAATTTGATATTTCAGCAAATTTCCAGCACTAATGATTTATGTAGCTATCTTTATAAACTGCAGCTTTATAGAAGTGTTAAATTAAGTCTTCATCACATAAAATGGTGGCTTTCTTTCTGCCTATGTAACTGAAAAATTTGAATCCAATACTGCAACTAAACAAAATTATCATTTTATTAAATCTAGTTTATGAGTCAATAATTCTGTCAAACCACTCTTCTCATTATATATCAATCATCTGGATCTTTTAAGAAGTTCCAGATGGTGGAAATTAGAAAGTCAGTCTTATAGAGCTCCAACTTGCAGACAACTAGAGCAGTGTTTTAACCTTGTGAAAGATACAATTATCATTTGTAGAAATAGCCATCTCCTATTTTAGAAAATAGTAATGTAACGCAAGTTGGCCCATAATACTACTGTCCAAACAGCTATGATGTTGCTTTGGGTTAACACTGGCCAGCTGCCAGACACCCAACCAGTCTCTATCTCACTGCCCCTCCTCAACAAGGAGGAAAATAGGATGAGAAGTCTCATGGGCTGAGATAGAGACAGGGAGATCACTTACAAATTACTGTCACAGACAAAACAGGCTCAACTTGTGGAAAATTCATTTAATTTTTTTGTCAATTAAAATAGAGTTGGAGGGTGAGACAAAACCAAAAACTCTGACATCTTCCCTCTGTGCCCCCATTTTTCCTAAGGTCATTTTTTTCCCCCAGAAAAAATGTCTTACTGATTGCAGGTGACATATTCACCTCCTTATTCCTTCTTGATCAATTGCTTCTACTTTTATTACATAAACACATACTACTTTCATAAAGCTATCTATATAATTTAAACCCTGGACCTTGAACCTGTCTATGAGCAGGTACAAGTTGTTTTACATGACGTCACTGTGAATACATTTCTAGATGAGTTGAACAAACTGGAGTTATAACACCCCTTTAAAGTAGTACCTCTATATGTGCAAGAGGGCAATTCAAACACAGGAAAACAGCTTCATCCCATGTGGTGAGGAAATGTTATATGTTTGCCCTTGGTTGTACATATGTGCATTCACACTTCTTTTTCACTGATCTCCTTTTACTCATTTAACTAAGCTAAGGGGCAGTGGCTGCAAGACTAAGACCATCATTCTCTCTTCTGGAGATGCTGAAAACCCCAGATACCCTGGGACACATTTACAACTCCCACTGCCTAATTCTGTGAATATTTACTCTATTTATTTTTAAGCCTATGTGCGTGCTTTTTTTGTGTTCTCCCCTCCCCTCCCCCCCCCCCCCCCCCAAGGAATTTAAATATGTATGTTTATAAGACTTGCTCTTGATGTAGAAAGTAGAAAAATAAGAAATATAAGTAGGAAAAAAAAAAAAAAGAGGGTTAAGGCCTATGTGTTAGCGACACTGAAAGGCATTTTTCATGCTAAACTGAACCTACTAATGTTTAATGGTTTAATAATATTTAGATTCATAGAACAAAACTTTTCAGTGATCTGGTAACAAACACTGAAAGCAAAGTCTGTTCCCAGTGCAGTTTTGTTGGTGTAGGGATAGGAAGGTGGGAAGAGACTTCAAATCATGAGAATGACTTCCCTCTGTACAAAATCAAAACACGTGCA
The DNA here is from genome assembly GCF_009769625.2 of Cygnus olor. NCBI lineage: Eukaryota > Metazoa > Chordata > Aves > Anseriformes > Anatidae > Cygnus > Cygnus olor. The sequence goes on from NC_049169.1 coordinate 82,372,146, forward strand.
TCATTCTCAAGAAAGAAGAAGAACAATAACTGAATGTGATTTTAAACCTAACAAAAACAAAATTTGGGAAAAGGCATCTGGGTAAAAATCAAACAAAATCCATTCTTTTAGGGAAAAAAAAATAATAAAACAACACCTTCCTAATAATATTTGGAAGAAAAAGACAACTTTTCATTTATGTGATCAAGCCCCTGGAGTAAAAGCTTGATGAAAAAAATGTCACCTGCTGATATTTCACTACTGTCTTAATCCAATGGATGGGATAGTAAATGTATTATACAAATTGCATATGAGTAAGAAGAACTGTGTTCCCTGAAGGTACAGTAGTTAAAAATGAGGCTTTTCTTGCTTGCTTAGAAGTAAAAGTCAGTGCAAGAGAAAGGAATATATAGTCTTACACTGATAATCTGGCATTCAAATAGTTTTTCTTCAAAGCCAAATGGATATTTGTGCAACACAGGAAAACAAAACCTATTTCTATAGTCTACATGCAGGTGAAATTTCCAATGCAGTAAACTCAGTTAACTGCTTACTATATCTATCATGTTTTACGAGACCACTGAAAACCTTCAACAATTCAATCTTTGGGAGCAGTGTTAAGTTGGTAGAACAGATTCCATATGATTGAATGAGCATTTTATAAAGCAATAATATGGCTAATTTAGAGGGGAGTTTTTCTTAGACAAGAACTTCCAGACTTGTTCTTTTGTTTGTGATAAATGCATGCAATCTACATTAACAGGGTAAATTAAGAGAAGTCAGCAGTCAATCTGACTAAATAAAATAGGTCTTACATAGAAGCCCAGAAAGCAACTGTTCTAACTGCTTAAGTTACAATTTCATATAGGGAGATAGTTTTTGAAATAGAGGGAAAATCAGATTGAGTCATTAATTCAAAAAACAAAAACCCACTGTGAATATTATTTTGGATTTTTAAGGTATATGTATAGTAACTAAAGCCATTATTTATTTGCTACTTAAAATCTCAACTTCTGTTTGAGAATCATTGTTGTTTGCACATATCAGATTTCATAAGCCTTAATATTATTGTGGGTGTCCTTGCTAAGACCAAGTCCTTATCCACATAAATACTCAGTCTATAGATACTCTTGACTGTGGAAGATAATTTTCACCACTGATACTGAAAGTGTTTTGGATCAGTGCTTTCTGGTGTTAACAGTTGCAGTGTTCCATTTTGGAAAGAATTGCTTTCACATGTAATTGAAGTGAAGTGATTACTGTAACATGCATCGTATATGATTATGTAAAGTGCTTTGAGGATACATAAGACAATATTCAACCAGTGACTAAAATAAGCAGCCAGTGTCTTCTATTTATTTACTGAATCTGAACATTAGAAGTTTGAGCTATTTCATCATTTTGGACCAATTCTAGTGGTAGGTCTCTTAAGAGTGAGATCAGCCCCACTAAGTTGTGGTGTGGATTCAGATTTATACAATGTCTACTGTTATTACAAAGCCAACTCAGCTCAGAGAGTTGCTACACTTTATTATCAATTAATCAAGATTTGCAAGTCCAATGTCTCTTTCTCTTTTCCCCCAAAATTTTTTAATGCTGATATTGAATGCCAGTTTTTAGCTTGAGTTTGTCCATATGGTTGTATTAGGTTTGTACCTATTTGTACTGTTAAATCATTTTTTTTCCTTTTAATCTTATTAACTAAAAGATAAACATTATTAGACTTATAAAATACTTGTCATGTTTTAGAAGATTGATCTTGCCTTGAGCATCGACTTTCCCTGAGCATTTGAGACACTTGATTTGTTACAGCAGTTCATGAAAGAAAGAACAATACATTTTTAAAGTGCCATTCATATGAAAAGCAACTCGTAAGCTGTATCTAAAATGATTTTTCTTATGTCATTTTGATTTTTGTGGATGCTTAGTACTGATGTTTTTAGAACAAAATCACTTGGGAGGTTTGAAAATCATACTGTTTCACTGACGGTACATAGAGAAATAGACAGCAGGGGAAAAAAAGTGTATTATGACAGTCTGTTAGGCTGTAGGGTATAAGGTAAAATAGGGAATTGAAAATCAGGGAAAAAAAAAAAAAGCAAAAAAAAAAAGCACAGACAGGTGGGTGGAAAAAATGCTAGAGGGAACAGAAACTGCTGCAAGCAAGATTTACCATAATCATTCACGGAAGGTTTACAAAAGGATATTACAGCTACCTGGGAGACCAGAGCCCAGGGCCATTTTGGCACACAAACTAGAGAGAAACTATAATTCAGTAATACACTGTTTCAAGATCTAATCATAATAGAAGTGTTTGGAAGGCGTAAGACGGTAAAAATGGTTGAAATATGGAAGTCAACTAATTTTCTGTAAGTAAAAGATATTGATGCAGCAACACTGTTATAAGTTTTTGTCTTCCATGGATATTCATAACCATCTGAAAAAGTAAATATCCAGAAGACTGGGGATGAGAACTCTTTGTTAGTTTAATCCTGGAGATTTGCACTGACTGAAAAATAAGGAAAGATTGGCATTAGGAACAATTCCTTTCACAATAAAGGGTCTCACTCTATTGGCTGTAACAATAAAACTCCTTTATGTAGATAAATCTTCTGAATTGTAACAACTTTTCACAGCTATGAGCTAGTAATGCAATATGCATCTTTATCATTTCAACAGTGGGAATCATATTTTTTCATATTTTTTCTCATCTGCTAATGGCAGTTCCACCATGGCTACTACTAAAGGCTACTGGTGTGTTCTGTAAATTTATGACTTGCTCATGAGATTTTGCATTTTTTCACCTCGTCTCTGTTTCTGTTCTTTTTTTTTTTTTTTTTTTTTTTTTAAGAACTGCAGAAATATGTTTTAATGGTAACATTATTTTTTTATACTGGCTTCTGTGTTGAAAACACGGAATGACAACAAGAGGGAATGTAGAAGCGCTTTCCACTTCATCATCTGAAATGGCTTTAAGATGTCTCTCAACCGCTGATACAGCAGATCTGTAATCGCAGACACCTCAGTGTTCAAAGCTGCCGATCTGAGAGGTACAAGGCTTCCTCTGTAAAACTAGTTTCACAGCACACTTCAGCTATGAAACTGGGCAGCTATTTAAAAGGGTGGACCTGCCTGCCTTCTCCTTATCTTCATGTAAGTCATCCCAGCCTCATCTCTTTGTCACCATTAATTGTGCAGTGATTCAGATTGCTGTGCCAACCTAACTGAATATATTTGCTCTCTTTTGCTGTAGTTGTCTACCAGCTCAATTCCTCGAACCAGTTTACCACACAGCCACATGATTGCAAGAGATGGGCAAGAGAGCATTCTTTCCTTCAGAGCAAAGGAAGGGTAGCAGCCTGGGTTAAAATCAGCTTACAGTGTCCTGGAACCACAGTCTTCCAACAGTGGCTTGTCTTCCAACAGTGAGATTGAGAATTATGAAGCTTTCTAATCCACCTTTTAAATTTGTGTCTGAGAGCACCTGGTTCCTAGTCCCTCAGCAATCTTTGCTCAGTTCCTTCTCTACACGCTGAGAAGGACAAGATTCTCCATGTGTGTGTGTTTGTGTGTATGTGCATATGCTTTCTATAGTTTGTGCATTTCTATAGCCAGGTTTTCAAGTCACAAGCTGTCTTTCTGCATGTCTGTGTGCATGCAGTGTCTGGTACCACAGCACCATGACCTCAGAGGAGGAGGGGAGAGGAAGGACTTGAGACTCTCTCTCACTATTATAGTGATACAAATAAAAAATAGCAATGTGTTTACTAGGGTAGAAATCTGTAACCCTGGTCAACTGTAACTGTATTTCATTCTGATTTCTAGTGGCTATCTGTAAGTCAAGCATGGATCCTCATTGCTGTGGTCAATTAATAGTTCCATTTTATTGAGTAGTCCTATAAATAATTTTATAAAAACTATGAAAATCATCACAAATGTGTTATAATTATCTTGACAATTATTCTGTATCTCAGTGGGTATTGGGGGAAAATGAAACCTTTTCCTAGAGCATCTCTGGTTGCTAGGAAACAGTTACTTCAATCGTAGAAATTGTCTCTCACACCAGATACATTATTCTGGCAAATTGGACTTTCAGATTGAGTACCAAGGGAAAGGGGAACAATCAGAAATAGAGACGATTGCTATTACAGAGCTGCATGGGGTCTCGTATGTGTGTGTCAAAGATTCTGTTTTTATATCTGGCTGTGTTTCTATTTTCATGGCTCTTTATTTTTCTCTCTTTCTCAAGAAATCTTTTGATAAGGCAGCATACCATAAAATCTGATTTCTTCATGGTGGTGGGGGGATGGTAAATATGGTGGTCACCGGTTCTTACATCCCCCACCTTTTCAAAAAACAAAAGGGGGAGAAAGACAGATTTCAGCAAAAACATGTGGAGCAAAGGCTATGCATTTTACAATATGTGAAAGAGATTGGAAAGGTAATAAAGTCCATTCTGTGACTGTTTTGTCAGGTGACCCACTTTCTTTTCTCTTGCAAAGAGCCACACAGCACCCTAGCATTGAAGTCCCCCAGGAAGCAGGGCACTTGTACTGCATGGGACCTCAATGGGCTCCAGGTGATGAGCTCAAGATTGGACAGACCTTCCTGCACAGAATGGACAGCAGGGCAGGATTTCCAACACAAGTCAGATGCCTGGGTGTCAGCCAGGATTTGAGCCCAGATCTCAGTAAGTTTGTTGGACTCTGAGAATGATACCCATGACATGAGAATGAAAGCATTGAAAGCTTCTGAACAGGCAGTACAGCAGGAAATCACTGAGTGCATTCATTAGACCTGAGAGCAGTGTGTGTGACTACAGCTCATTTACTCTTAGTGTGAATTATAAATTGGCTTGGGTCCTCTTCAGGCTGATCTGTGTTTAATTCTCCTTTGTTCTTTCATCTTTTTTTGACTTTGAGATGCCTGTTTTGTTTTGTTTTGGTATTTTTTAAATTTATTTTTAACATTGCTATTATGACATCGAATAAAATAAAGAAACAACAAAAACACATCTTGCTTTCTGTCAAAAGCAATAAAGACAAAGGATCAGTCTTTGCTGAACTCCATGTTTTAAGTTTGAGGCTGTTATAAATTCTGAACTAGGCTACTGTATTCTTTGATTAAACATTTTGGCTAATTAAGTTTCAGGCCAAGTTTCTTCTGTATCTTGCTCAAAAATTTATAACACTAAAGATCAGAAGGTTGAATCAAGGATTTAATAAAATGCATTGTACAAAGAAAAAAGTTGTGTAGCTGCACAGAATAATAAGTATTAATTTTTCCACTCCTGATGTGGACATAATGGTAATTACTGCACATCCATTGAAATTGATTTGTTTCAATTTTATTTAGATGTTTAAAGATGCCATTAATTATTTTATCTAAAAAGATGTGAGGTATTGCTGAAAACCTTGTAGAAAATAAAAGGTGTTACAATTTCCAGGCATAGTTTTTCCCATTAAATTTCTGCATATTTGTGAGGAAGTGTGTCCATGTATACGTATAAACAGGCATTGTAATGTGTTGCAGTCATTCATAGATCTTACCAGAAAATATATAGTATCCTACTCTGTGCTACTCAAATCACATTATAGTTAATTTTTTATTTTCTATTTCTGAGTTAACAAAACTTCAGAAAATGTTTCTTGTGGTTTTTATTTTTTTCCTATGAGTGATGACCTGACACTTGTAAGAGATATCTGTCTGATACTGTAGCATATAAATGTTAAAAAAGAGCTTAGAAAACAATCAAGAGAAAAAAAAAGTCCAAATTCAAAATAAATTAGAATGGCAAAATATTTGAAAGTTGTTTGTGCCTGATATCGGTCAAAGGGGTGTTTTTTTGTTTGTTTTGTTGTTGTTGTTGTTTGTTTGCTTGTTTTTGCCGTTGTTTGTTTGTTTGTATGTGTTTTTGTTTGTTTGTTTTAAATTACGTGTTTCGAAAGCGTTCTTTGGTCCTCTGCATTATATGGAAATAAGGGTTATAAGCTGACCTTTCAATGAAGCTAGAGTTTTACTGTTTTAAAACTCATGGCCCAGAAGGTGTAAATTGGAATAAATCCAAATTTTTGTGTTTAAAACACAACAGATGATTAGAAAAATAACACAAACAATGGGTAAATTACCTTTCTGGTCTCTAATTTGCTTTGTATCGGAGAATGACTGAAATGTTGCCACATGATCTTTAGATAAGCTGTCTTGGGCAAACATTACTCAAGATAAGGATCAACACATGTTTTCATAAATCCATACTCAACCCTGTCATTAGTCATACCTTTGATAAATAAGTAATTGCTGTCAGTCACTTCTAAGGAACTGTAACTGTACAGACTGGTACACACAGCTTCTGTCTTTATATATTCCACCCTGTCCACTTACAGCTGCATATAGCTGAACCTTTTAAGCAGGTTTAAAAGTGTTCTTTGAGACATTTAAGGTATTTTGTATCTGTTTTCTTCATAAAGTAATGAAATTATAGTGGGCCTGATTTTGGGGGACATAGCTTTCTTTTAAATACAGTGGGATACTAAAAGAGCCACTATGCATCCAACCAATGTTGCACATTGGCATTAAGGTGCAACGCTGTACTCTCCATAGCATGAATGCTGGCTTTGGATCTGAACTTTGAATTCATCCTCACAGAGAAGTGATGGACTAGGGCAACTCTGTAGAGCTCTGTCCTCTCCCACTTGGGTTTTGCTCTTAAAAATAATAATAATAATAATGACAATAATAAATAAAGAGCGGTCTTGCAGCTGGCTTGACAAAGCCAGAGAGAAACATCCTGACCTGTAGCTCATTTCTCATTTCATGGTGCCAGGCCAGGATTTAGCATCCTCCCTTGTCCTCTTTTTCACAGAAGTGATGTGGATGAAAAGCCCTATGCTGGGATGGTTGCCTGTGTAGCTCTGCTTCTTTTGGTTGTTGGCATCTATTAGGGAATAACTGACTGGGGCTTGGGAAGTTGCACTGAGATAGTGGAATAGGGTATTCCTCTGTGTGCGTGTTGTACAAGGTCCAGCTATGTGGTGGAATAAACTTGGTAGTTCTGTTGAGTAGAGTGATAGTACACAAAATTAATAAAATGCTCAGCAGCAGACATTGTTGCTGGGGAGTTATTTCTCCCTCATCAGACTCTAAAGCAAAAATAGGAAATCCAGTATGAAATTCCCTTTATAATGGTGGATGTTATTATTATACTGGGAATTGCTTGTGCTGATAAAAATTTCTTAAGAGAGTCAAATGAGCTGATGACAGTTCAAAAATTATCTTTTTCAATAGAGTATGGCTTAAGACCATCCAAAGAAGAGAAAAAAAAAAGATGTGATGTAGAAAAGGGAATATATTATCATCTGTTTGCTCATATGGGTAAAACAAAGTGGAAAAAAATGTTTGAAATAAACTTTACTAACATATTTTAAAATTAGGAATGTGAAACTGGAAATCACAAAGACACAGTTCATGAAGAACACTTTTAATTTTTTTGGCCCCGGAAGGACCACATTTGTCTTTTCTTGTAGTCACTCATAGCTTTTACAGAGATTGAATAAATATAATACATTAAAATATCAGAAAAACAGATGTATAAATAAAGCACCAATTCTTTACCAAATCCTGAGTTAAAAGTAAATTCATAAGGCACCACACTTTGTGGATAAGGAAGACCAGATCTGTCTTTCAGTTGATTCTGTTCTTATATAAATAAATGTTTTGATATAGTGTATTTTACTGTGATAAATATGTACTCTATACATAGGAATAAAACAACACAGTCCATATCTCATTGTTAACATGTAATTAACACCTTGGGAACATCTGTAAAGGTTATTAATTTTTCTGAAGTTTTATTAAGATCAACAAAGCAAATATGCAAGAATAATGAACAAATCAATTTAAGCATGTTGTCATGACAGACCTCTAGTAATAAATCAAATTCTGAAATAATAGTACAAAGATAGCACCAACCAGCCTTGTCTTTCACCAACATCATGTCCTTCCAAGATTATAGTAGACAGCACAAACCAAAGATAATTAAATAATAACACCAATCATAATTTTAAAGATAATGATAAAGGAAACCAGGTCCTACTTTCAACAGAAATGCTAAATTATATGAAAAGCTAAGTAACAGTCTCCAGGTAAATGCTACGTCATCACATGTGCAAAATTTGGAGCAGGTATGGAAATCCTAACCTGAATCCAGATTTTAGGGTCAGCCTTAAAGAGAAGAAGCTAAATTAATTTTTCTCCTGTGAATATTGCTGTGACTTGTGATTTGGAAGATGACTTAGAAAAGATGAATCTATGATCCTAAAATACAGAATTGTCAAATACAAATTGACAGTGAAATATTAACAGTGTCTCTAATGTAGACTAAAATTGCCCATGCTCATTTAAAAAGTTAGTGTTCAGTTCTGAATTTACTTTATCACATGAAGGCTATGGATTTGACATGTGGCTTACACTTATATATTTTAATTGTTTTCATTAAAGTTTATTCCATGAGATAGAATAGGACACCATTCCTATTATAAAATTACATTTTTATCATGATGGAGATAATTTTCATGTTTTGTTCCTGACGAAATAGAACTATAGACATTTGTATTTGAGAGTTTTTCTTTTACTTCTTCCTCAGAATTCACCTCTTGATTGCATAATTATACTCAAAGTGTTTTTCTTTAGATTTGTATGTTAAATTAACTGTTCCAGTTCAACTAAGGGACAAGTGAGTACAGCAAAATGAGCCAATATAGTGGAGCAATAGGGAAAAAAAAATCTTTCTAAAGATTTTTAATATAGATTTTATTCTTGGCAGAATGCTTGGCAGGGTGTAACAAAAACTTGAGTGCTTTACACAGAAGAAAATTTGATCTAGACATTAAATAGAATTGGAGAATACCAATCATCACAGATATTCTAGATTGTAACCTCACAAGCATAGATTTCCTTTTTGACTGTGCTGAGACCCTTTTATATTAATTTCCCACAGATTCACAAAATACTGTGATTTATTTTATTGTTTCAGGAATCTTTAGAGATTAAATTCTCAGTGACTTTTTCTCAAACGAAATATATTTTATATGGGAATAGATGTTCTTCTACAAACAGAGAGGTCTAGGTCTCCCCTAGGAGAAAGAAGGAAAGAAGGAAAAGAAACCAGCTATTTCTAGGGTGACAGTGATAATCACAGAATCACAGAATCACAGAATCGTCTAGGTTGGAAGAGACCTCCAAGATCATCTAGTCCAACCTCTGTCCTAACACTAACAAGACCTCCACTAAACCATATCACTAAGGACTACATCTAAATGTCTTTTAAAGACCTCCAGGGATGGCGACTCAACCACTTCCCTGGGCAGTCCATTCCAATGCCTAACAACCCTTTCAGTAAAGAAGTTCTCCCTAATATCCAACCTAAACCTCCCCTGGCACAACTTCAGCCCATTCCTCCTCGTCCTGCCACCAGGCACGTGGGAGAATAGACCAACCCCCACCTCGCTACAGCCTCCTTTAAGGTACCTATATAGAGCGATAAGGTCTCCCCTGAGCCTCCTCTTCTCCAGGCTGAACAAGCCCAGCTCCCTCAGCCGCTCCCCGTAAGACTTGTTCTCCAGACCCCACACCAGCCTCGTCACCCTTCTCTGGACTCTCTCGAGCACCTCTATGTCCTTCCTGTAGCGAGGGGCCCAAAACTGAACACAGTACCCGAGGTGCGGCCTCACCAGAGCTGAGTACAGGGGGACAATCACCTCCCTAGACCTGCTGGCCACACTGCTTCTTATACAAGCCAGGATGCTGTTGGCCTTCTTGGCCACCTGAGCACACTGCTGGCTCATATTCAGCTGCCTATCAACCGGTATTCCCAGGTCCTTCTCGGCCAGGCAGCTTTCCAACCACTCATCTCCCAGCCTGTAGCGCTGCTTGGGGTTGTTGCGCCCCAGGTGCAGGACCCGGCACTTGGCCTTGTTGAACTTCATACAGTTGACCTCAGCCCATCGGTCCAGCCTATCCAGATCCTCCTGCAGAGCCTTCCTTCCCTCGAGCAGATCAACACACGCACCTAACTTGGTGTCATCTGCAAATTTACTGAGGGTGCACTCGATCCCCTCGTCCAGATCATCGATAAAGATATTAAAGAGGACCGGCCCCAGCACTGAGCCCTGGGGGACTCCACTAGTGACTGGCCTCCAACTGGATTTGGCTCCATTCACCACAACTCTTTGGGCCCGGCCATCCAGCCAGTTTTTAACCCAACAAAGCGTACGCCAGTCCAAGCCACGAGCAGCCAGTTTCTTGAGGAGAATGTTGTGGGAAACGGTGTCAAAAGCCTTACTGAATTCAAGGTAGACCACATCCACAGCCTTTCCCTCATCCACTAAGCGTGTCACTTTGTCATAGAAGGAGATCAGGTTCGTCAAGCAGGACCTACCTTTCATAAACCCATGCTGACTGGGCCTGATTGCCTGGTTGCCCTGTAAGTGCCGCGTGATGACACTCAAGATAATCTGCTCCATGAGCTTCCCTGGCACTGAGGTCAAACTAACAGGCCTATAGTTCCCCGGGTCTACCCTCCGGCCCTTCTTGTAGATGGGCGTCACATTTGCTAGCCGCCAGTCGACTGGGACCTCCCCTGATAGCCAGGACTGCCAATAAATGATGGAAAGCGGCTTGGCCAGCTCCTCTGCCAGTTTGCTCAGTACCCTCGGGTGGATCCCATCCGGCCCCATCAACTTGCATACATCCAAGTGCTGTAGCAGGTCACCAACCATTTCCTCGTGGATAGTGAGGGCCACATCCTGTTCCCCATCCCCTTCCACCAGCTGAGGGTACCGGGTATCCAGAGAACAACTGGTCTTGCCGCTAAAGACTGAGGCAAAGAAGGCATTGAGTACCTCAGCCTTTTCCTCATCTTTTGTAACTAAGTTTCCCCCCGCATCCAGTAAAGGATGGAGATTCTCCTTAGTCCTCCTTTTTGTGTTGATGTATTTGTAAAAACTTTTGTTATCTTTAACGGCAGTAGCCAGATTGAGCTCCAGATGAGCTTTGGCCTTTCTAATTTTGTCCCTGTACAGCCTCGCAACATCCTTATAGTCCTCCTGAGTAGCCCGCCCTCTTTTCCAAAGATTATAAACCCTCCTTTTTCTCCTAAGCTCGAGCCACAACTCTCTGTTCAGCCAGGCTGGTCTAGTTCCGCACCGGCTCGTCTTTGGGCACGTGGGGACAGACCGCTCCTGAGCCATTAAGATTTCCTTCTTGAAGAGTGCCCAGCCTTCCTGGACTCCTCTGCCCTTCAGAACCACCTCCCAAGGGACTCTGCCAACCAGTGTCCTGAACAGCTCAAAGTCAGCCCTCCGGAAGTCCAAGACAGCGGTTTTACTGGTCCCCTTCCTGACTTCACCAAGAATAGAGAACTGAACCATTTCGTGGTCGCTCTGCCCAAGACATCTCTCGACCACCACATCTCCCACCAGTCCTTCTCTGTTTGTGAACAGAAGGTCTAGCGGGGCACCTCCCCTGGTAGGCTCACTAACCAGCTGCGTCAGAAAGCTATCTTCCACGTTCTCCAGAAACCTCCTGGACTACTTTCTCTGGGCTGTGTTGTGCTTCCAGGATATGTCTGGGAAGTTGAAGTCCCCCCACGAGAACAAGCACTGACGATTTCGTGGCTTCTGCCAGCTGCCTGTAGAACTCCTCATCTATCTCCTCATATTGGTTCGGTGGTCTATTAGACCCCCACCAGGATGCTTGCCTTGTTGGCCTTCCCGCTGATCCTAACCCATAGGGACTGAACCTTATCATTCCCAGCCTCAAATTCCTCAACATCAAAACACTCTCTAATATAGAGAGCCACACCACCACCCCTTCTGTGCTGCCTGTTCCTTCTGAAGAGCCTATAGCCAGGCATTGCAGCACTCCAGTCATGAGAGTGGTCCCACCACGTTTCCGTGATGGCAACCAAGTCATAATACTATATCATTGTGTACAGTTCTGTCAGAAATTAACAATACATGATATGTTACCTATGCAACATAGGAGATCATAGGAGTTTAATGGTCTTAAACTGAAAGAAGTTAGATTTAGATTAGACATTAGGGAGAAATTCTTCACTCTGATATAAATATCTATAAATATCCAGTAGCGAGTCACTGGAACAGGTTTCCCAGAGAAGTTGTGGATGCACCATCTCTGGAGGTGTTCAAGGCCAAGTAGGATGGGGACTTGGCTAATCTGTTCTAATGAGTGTCATCCCTGCCTATGACAAGGGTGTTGGAGTTAGATGATCTTTCAAGTCCCTTCCAGCCCAAGCCATTCTATAATTCTATGATCACATCACTTTCAAAGGAGACTTGAGCACTTGAACCCCATTGCTAGAAGTCAATGGCATTTAAGCTTCTAAATGACACAGATGTTGAAAATTGAACTTAATCTTTTTGGCTTTTTTATTGTTGTTTGCTTGTTTGCCATTTTTGTTTGTTTTGGTTTTGGTTGTTTTTTTTTGTTTGTTTGTTTGTTTGTTTTGTTTTCTTCCCAGTTGTTATTTCACATTTTATAGTTTTTTGTTGCTTTTTTTTTTTATTAGGTTACATTTTCGTGATTGTTTTTTAATGCATTCCTGGAATGAAGTTTTAGTCATTATGGTTCTCTCATTTTTTTACAAAGAAAAGACAAGGCTCTCAAGTGAAAAATAAGTTCATACACATGTGAACTATCTACTGTGCCCTCAGCAATATCATTACAGTCTATCTGGAGTGTCATGGACAAGCCACTGAACAAATATTGGATTACATTGTGCCTATAAACCTCAGGCATTGTGCACTTTTCTAAATTATTCACACATAATCACTCCAGGGGATTACACTTTAGGTTGATGGGAAGATGCCTAAAATCAGACAGCCATGAAGTAGCTTTATTCTTCAGTGTGTTCTTGGAATACATTAATCTTGAAGCTTAAAATGCACAGTGATGAGTTTACCTATTTAGAAAGATGATGAGGATTGCAGATCTGCCAGATAACGTTAATTGCTGTATTTAACTTAGTTGTTGGGAATGAAAGATATGCTTTTCTTTTCTTTCTTTCCTTTTTTTTTTTTTTTTTTCCCCAAAAAAAGAACACTAGTAATGACAATTCTTTCTTATATACAGCATGTCTAATCATTTTCAGTGGTTAAGGTTCCTGCTCAAAAGTCTCACTGTCAGAAATAACAAGTGCGTTAAATTGGATCGCTTGAACTAGTAATAGAAGATTACTGTTATTAATAAAACTATTTGCTTTGTGAAAAATATAGTAAGCCTGAGGAATTTTGAAAGCATGAAACTAGACAATATGATGGTGCTTGTGCTTTTCCTACTAGACTTAAACTTTTTCCTGTTGTGAATATAGAATAAGGTAATATCAAATGCAGAGACAATTTTTGGAAATTTATAGCATGTAATAAATCTTCCTTATGTGATCATTCATGTCTTAAATGGCCATTTCAATAAATTAACAGCTGTGAATGAGGCATACAAGTGGCAGTGTGCTGATGTTCTTTCCCTCATTTCTCAAATGACCAGGGCATCTCAGTAGAAAGTGTTCAGTATAGTGAACTGGGGGACAATAAGCATCAGAGAACATTCTTTGTTTTTAAAAATGAAGTGGAATTTGTTTTGACTTGAAACTGACTTGAACATATACATCTGCTACAGAATCCCACTTCAAATCAAAATGAAAACATTCTGCCAAATCTATTGCAATGGTAGGTAATTGTGAGAACAAAATGCAATGTCTTCAAGCATATATATTACTACATCTGAGACATTTAAATGCCACTCTAGCTGTGACTATGCTTTCTTTCTTTTGTAAAATGAAATAGATAAGACTTTTCTCCTCCATTTTGCAGTAATTACAGAATCAGAGAATAGCTGAGGTTGGAAGGCACTGCTGGAGACCATCTAGTCCAATCTCCATCTTGAGTAAGATCAGCCAGAGAAGGTTGCACAGGGTTGTGTCCAGCTGGGTTTTGAATACCTCCACAGATGGAGACCCCACAACCTACCTGGACAAACAGTTCCAGTGTTCAACCACACTTACATTAGAAAAGTATTTTCTCATCTTTAAATGGGGTTTCCCATATTTCAGTTTGTGCCCATCACCTCCTGCATTGCCACTGGCACCACTGACAGGAGTCTGTCTCCATCTTCTTTACTCCTCCATCACACATCTGTACACATGGATCAGATCTGCCTGGGCCTTCTCTGTTCCAGGCAGAGCAGTTCCAATTCTCCCAGCCTATACGACATCCAGGCCCAGTCCCTTAATCATTTTTGTTGCCCTTCACTGGACTCTCTCCAGTGACTCCCTGTTTCTCTTGTACTGAGAAAATTGACATGAGGCCTTACCAGTGCTGAGCAGAGGGAGGATTACCTCACTTGACCTGATGGACATGATCTTCCTCATGCAGTCCAGGAGGCTTTTGGCCTTCTATGCTGTGAGAACAAAAGATGTCATTAGTTGATCTTGCAGTTTCCTCAGTTTGTGGGTTTGATGGACTTTTGCACAGGGGCATATTCAAGTAGACAAGCAAAGAAAATGTGTAGCAAATAGAACAAAAAGTGACAGCAAAATATGGCTGTCTTTTACAATAATAGCCCCAGGTGCCTAAATGCAAAATATTTCAAACTGATGATGATGCTTTTGCATTTAAGTGTTTCGTGTATTTATGTATTTGATGTAAAATATTTTTTTACCCTATAGGTAATGTGTTTCTTTTAGGGAAGAAATGTAGGAAAGAAAGCTCCTGAGTTATTCCCATACAGAATTTTAAACATAGTTAGATTCTTAGACTAAACAACTTTAGTTTAATAGATCATATTTATATGCAGATAGTTTTCAAATATAGTTACTGAGAATGTTTCTAAATTTAACCAAGTCTGAATAAGAAAGTTGAGATCAGAGGAGCAATTCAGTCCAGAATGAGACACTGGAGAACAGACCTTCCAAAGCTGCATAAGCAGTGTAAAAAGCGTTCAAAAATGTTGCTGTTTAAAAAAAGGTCATGCAGTAAGAGTCCAAAAACTATGCAAATTCAGGATTTTGGGGAAGTGAGGATTAATTTATGTTTTTTTAAAGTAATCATACATTGATAAAGGTTTGTGTGTGTCTTTTTGTGTGCCAATGTGCTTTGAGCTTGAGACATTTATATCTCATGCTAGCTTTGCATATATTAGAACAAAACTTATGCTAGGAAATTGGGGCTCTGTGTATACTGAGACCTCTCAAATGTCATTCCAGTGCTTTAAAAAGAAGGAAGAAGTTCCTCTGCACTTTTTACTTTAGAGTTCAAACATACAGAGTTGAAAAGGAAATGTTGATACTGAAGTAAAACTAATGAATCTGTTCTAAGTAGTTAAAATAACAGTTGATAAAATCTCTACTAGAAAGGAGATTTAGGATTAAAGGAAATTGTTAATTAGATTAAACCTTTTCATCCTGATGTGGTTCATGTGTGTAATTAATCTTCCTCAAAAACAGATGTAATAGACCATTATATCTAGATGAACTATGCAAATAGCACAGGAAGTTATATATAACTGAGAGAGGTTATATACATATTTCTATTCCTAAGCTTGATAAGTATGATTGTAGATGTTATGACTCTCAGAAAAGGAGGAAAGCAAACAGACCCTTGAGGTCTTTAACCTCAGATGCATCCCTACAAAAGTTTTTTTTTTAGTATTTCATACAGCTGCCCTTTATAATGAAGTTTCTCCACATCCCTGGGAAATCTTGAATATGCAAAAAAAAGGAAACATGGTTCATATTTTTTGAAGTCACAGTCTGAGAAAAAAAAAAAAAAGGAAGAAAGAAAGAAAGAAAGAAAAAAAAGTGAAATGGAGCAGATTTCCATGTAACAAAAGTATTACAAGCTATGGCTTGCTTGTAAGATGTTCCTAAAAACCTGCTTCAAATTTAGTGAAATAAGAATTTTACCACCGACATTCCAAAAAGCAAAATTCACAGAACAGCATAAAATAAGCTTGTTATATAGATAAGGATATTTATTACATGGCAAATTAGTAATGTGTCTTCTTGCAATAATTTTTGTTTGTATTTTCACAAATAAACATTTCCTTCTTTGATTAGTTTCTGCATCAGTCTTCTTTCTCCTTCCACTACTGCATTTCAGTATCACGTTTGCCCTTTGTTCCACATTGTGAACGTGACAATATCTACCAAGTTGTATATCTTCCTTAGGCTTTTCTATTAGACGTCACAATGGATTAAAGATGATCAATTGCCTGTAAAGAGAGCAGAGTTTACTGTACATGTAGTGTTAAAAACAAGCACACAGGAAGATATATCTGTGCATGCATGCAAGCATATGCAAGACCGTGTTATAAAAATTCTGAATTAAAAGGAACATATACATTAGATGATATAATAATAATAAACTAATAGAAAGGTTGTTACAGAAAAAATTTTCTAACTTATACTTAATGTCAATGAGTTTTACATTTTTTTGTTGTTGTTGTTTTGCATGATATCTGACCACATCAGTTTTGCCTTTAAAAGAGCCCAGGTTTCATATTTTTAAGAATGTAGAACAAGTCCTGAGTAGTAAACGTTCTTGCAAGAAGCCCAGCGTCATCCTAAACAACAGGGACTTTATTTAATATTTGCTTAACCAAAATGGAAAAGATCAGAGTATGTACTTTACTAGAGTATGTACACTCTCAATGGTCATATCAAACTACAAGACACAAACCAACAAAATCCAGTTTTGTTTGTTATAACACTGGCAGAACAATCTGCAAAATAATTTGAGCTTAGTTGTGAATTTTTAAAGTTGAAGTACCAAATTGCCAGGTAGCAATTGCTAAGAGCAATAATTTCATGTAGAAAAGTTTGTATTTTCAGAGTATTTCAATGGAAGTACAAGGCATAGAAAACCATATACATATATATATACATATATATAAATCCTAAAATGAAACAAGTGTTATATCTACTGTGTGTCTGGCTACTTTTCTGCATGCTTGCTTGTTTGATTGGAAAGGTAAAATTATCTAGTTATATACTATAAGTCATATTTACAGTACTTCGCATATTCAGAACAACTTTCTGTTTATATTCTTGCAACCTAGTGCAAAACCCTTAATTTTTATGTTTAGTTCCAGGAGGAAGAAAAGGATTCTGTTTTTATTCAGTGTTAATACCAACAAAATGTGTCGTTATCATTATAACAATAGAGAGGTTAGTAATTTAAGAATGTATTTTAAGAATGATAAATATTTTCACACGATTTTAGTTTTGATATAAGTTTTTCTATAATTTTTGTCATCTACAAAGTGGAACTTGTTTTCAAAATAGAATGCTTCAATTCTCCTGTTCTCCTGGTGACAATTTTTGATGGAGCATAGAGGCAAAAGGTTAGTCTTACAGGAGATCATCTTTTTCCAAGGATTTCAGATAAGAGGTGAAAGTTATTTTATGCAAAACCTTTCTTTAAATTACCATGTTTGACAAGAGTCTATTACAAACATGGCAACAGAAAGACAGAATAACTTAAATAGACCAAAATTACTGTGCCTTGAAAGTATCTGCTTTTCTCTGTTGGCTTTTTAAAAAGTCAGTTCCTCAGCTCAGATACTGTTGTCTCCACAAAGATGCCTTATGAGATGAATCCCATCCTTTGGCTGTTGATATGTACAGGCTCTTGTCCAGGTATTTCCAATTTCAGCATTTGCTCCATTACCTTCTGCAACTGTTAAGGAGGCTATGGTGTGTATATTTTGCACAGTCCCTGCACTATCTAAGGGTGGAATTCCACCCTTTATCATAGGTTGCAATTTCTAAAATAATAGTGAATTTGGAAAAATAACAAATCATTTCTTTCAACCACAGTTATTCATGCTTTACATACTGAATTTTAAAACAATTGTACTCCATAAAAATGTGAAATTATGCCAACAAAAATTAACAGTAAAGGAACTCCCCTTAAAAGTGTGGGGGAAACAGAAACAGCAGCAGAAGCAGAAGTTGCATACCTAACTTAACTGAATTTAAGAAACAGAACAATGACATTTTGAAAGGATGAAAGGACTTTTATCTTCAATCTGAATAGCCAAATAAGTTAAGAAAATACATCAAGAGCAACCTATGCAAACTAAAAGATCATTTAATTTTAAAAAATCTGTTGTTATTTTAGCAGCACAGAATGAAACAAATAGCTCAGCAATGGAAACATTAAGTTACAAAATAAATAGACACCCAATCTGGAGAAAAAAATGTTGGCAATTATTACTAAATATAGTTTAAAAACACCCTTTGAAAGAGATAAGTGAAAACTTAAGCTAAAACAATATGAATTTAGAGATCCACCTAATAGGAAAAGCCAAACATAAAATTAGTGCATAATGAATTTATCTTTCTTTTTAACAGGGTAGCATGTTTGGAATTTCCCAATGAAATGAATCTCTATTTTCTCTTACAGCACCACACAGGTTGGCAAACAGAAATGCTGCATTCATACTACTGTCCCAGATGCTACAACTCTTAGAAAATCTTAGAGTGGCTGTATGAGATTAAATTCTAATAATAAACTTGAACCCCTCAACTGTGGTCATGCATGGAAATGAAGCGTACTGACAAATATCAATGGAGCTGTGATAGTATCAAATGAATGCAGCCAAATTTGAAAGGAAATTCTAATCCTCATGGTATTTGGTCAATTTTACTTTTGATTCCATCAACATTAAGGCCACAGCTTTTGCCTTAACAATATGCAATACTTTGGTATATAGCATATACCCAATCATTGCACTTAGGATTAAATCACATATTAATATAAGGTTGATATATTAATTATAATCTATAAATCAATTATAATAATTATTATATTAATTATGATATATTATTATTAATATAAGATTAGTATATAGATTAACATACTCTATCCATTAGGACACAGATGCCCAAATGGCAAACTGCTGATGTTAATGTGTGTGTTGCATTGGAACAACAAGGATTTATTTTAGAAGAGTAACACCATCAAAGCCCAAGACATTTATCTTGACACCAAACAAATGTTTCTCCTTTTTAAATACATCCCAATGAGATTTCTGAGGTGGTGGTCATATGTATGAGGAAAGGATGGGCATGTAAGTGAACATCATGTAGATCCTTGTTAATACATGATGTTGTTTATAGTGTAACCAATCACTCTAACTTATGCATATGTAAATTTTCTATAATCATCAGTTGTGATTTTAATTTTTCACCATAATTACACACAATATATCTTTTGATTATATTCTATATCACAAAATGCAACCACTACTACATATTGGAATGAATTTGACCCTAGTCAAATGACTCCTCCAGTATACCGATCTGGTGAGCCTCCTGCAACAAGCATAGAGAACAGGATAAAAGACTTATCACAGTCTATCATGACTGTGAAGAAATACATCAAGTGTTGGGGAGAGTCAAAAGGGATGGAGAACATCAAAGACAGGAAGTCCTGTTTGGATGGTCTCCTATGGCAACAGGAGTATTGAACCTGACTCTATGCCCTATTGTGATTCTACTCTGATTGTTTTATATTTACTGTTAACCATTGGTTTATATGTCCGTGTTTGGATGAGGAGTGGAGGATGATCAGACAAGTTGTGCTGCTGAAAGAACATCCCTCATTTATACAACACTTTAGATTTCCAGTTTATACAAATGGCCATGTGAAAACAAAGGAATAATCACTGTGCTTTAGCTCATACTAATGATTCTTAAAGCCACCGACATACAAGCATAAATCATTCACCAATATATTCATCCCACAGAGTTAACTGCACTGTCACACTGTAAGGATAAAGTGAATTGACTGTAGTCACTGGGTGGAGAGTGGTAGGTACACTCTACTCCTGCACTTGACATACGTCTTGCTTGGGTTTATGAGTCACAGTAGGCCTTGATGTGACTGCTCCTTGCATTTCAGAGTTTCAGAACAGGGTAAGGAACGTCAGTCTGACTACAGGCCAGTCACTTTAACTTATAAATATAGTGGCCAGAAAAAAAGGCTATTTGACCTCTCCAGGGATTGCAGCAGGCTGCAACCCTTGTGGTGGAGTAGCTTTTTTTCCCCAACTTGGCTATGATTCAAGATTAACTAAGGTTACATCAGTCCTCCGTTGTCAATAGGCAATGGGCATAAAGAGGGAGTATGAACAGGCACTCCTTGATCACATTTCCAAACCTGCAGCCTGGACAGTAGCCAGATCTGGGGCTGTACACAACTATACAATCTGGAAGGTAATGGAATGGCAGAGTTGGTGAAAAATACCAAAATTGCCTTATCTGAACCATAACCAGGATGGAAAAGTACTAACCGCCACTTGGTTTGTGGTCCTATGAAAGTCCTAAACGAGAAGCCCGTTGAACTCTGTAGGGACTGAAGCAGGGTGCACCTTCGATCTCCCCCCTGAGCTGGGATGCTTCTCAGGGTACCCCTGAGGGGAAGTGCATCTCAGATCTGGCTCCTCGAGGAACAAATTCATCTGTGGACAGACACCGATGAGGGAGTAGGGTGAGTAATTCACCCTAAGGGGAGTTTTGGAAGCACACGACTGGCTTTATTAACCACCCAGGCACCCTGCAGCAGGTCTCGGATGAACCCTGACATTCTTGAATCTTTGACTAAGTCACTGTTTCTGTTGTAGCAGATTCTGTTGAAATCTTTGTGTTAAATTGGCTGATGATTAAATGTTTATTAAGTCTGGTTAAAAACAATACAATCTAAGCTTCTTATTTACTATAAAAGTACTAAATAAATCCTATATTGCTGCTACATTAAAGTTGTGTAAAATTAGTTCTGCAACAACTTCCTTGGCATTGTGTAAAATTAATTCTGCAACAACTTCCCCGGCACTGAGCTCTGACTGACAGATCTGCAGTTCCCAAGATCCTCCTTTCTGCCCTTCTTGTAGATAAGTGTCACATTAGAACATGTATCTGTGTTCTTTGTTATGAATATGGGGAAGTTTTCCCTAAAACTCATGGTTCTATATTTAATGGAAATTACTGATATGATTGTTGAATGTTATGGTCAAGTCTATCCAGATATTACAGCATATGCCTAGAGATATTTAGATACCAGTGTCAGTTAAATAGTTGACTGAGATGAAAGACTCATTGGAAGGCTCTATGATGAATTTTACAGTGATGGAGAAGCAACTGTACTTCTAGCAAGTACAGTCCTTTGATCACATGAATAATATTCTCTGAGTTGTAAGCATGTCTCTTCTGAAATTTCTTGTTGTGTGAAATTGTGTATTGTGTATGTCACAAATCAGCTTCAAACAAATTCTACAGCAAATATTTTGTGATTTAAAAGTGCTAAGAAAATAGCAAATGGCTTGGTGACACCTGTAGCAGCAGTAACATTAAGAATGCTGTCAAGCAGAAGCTGTTTGTCATCTACCTGTATTGAACAGCAAAGTCAAGACAAACTTAATCTATACTGCTTCTATATTAGTGCAATAGCAGTTTGATTAAAATGGTTGGCCAAAAAGGGAAAGCCTTTCAATGTAGCGTAAAGTAAAAGAGCTAGTTTTGATGAGAATTAATGCTAGCTGAATTGCCAAACTTATTTTAAATTTATTATTTATCATATGCCTATATAAACTTAATGTTTTTTTTGACTTCCAGAATAACAGAGTGGAATGCCTGACATTTATCTAAATGAATTTGTAGTATGCCAGTTTAAGTGAAGAATATGTAGATAAAACTCTAAAAATGTGTATATTTCATATTAGTTCTGTTGTGTTAGGCAACTCAGCCAGAGCTATGAAATAAAAATAGAAATTTAACAGTAGTAAACAGATTCATTATTATTAATAGTAATAATAATTATGCAAATTCCAAGGAAATTACCTAGATATTCCTCACACCATTACTTTCCACAACCATCCCTGAATTATCCTGTAGCTGACATCCTGTAAGCCTTATTCTAGTTCTGCCAGCATGGTAGAGCTATTGTGTGATCTGTCAGAAAGAAAAAAATTCTTTTAGTCTCTCTTTGACTTGCTTTCTCAAACTGTTATTCTTAAAACTATTCTTTGTGCATGGAAGATGTGGAAGTGATTATATAAAATGCATTCTTGCTCATTTGTGTGTTTGCTATCTGATAGATTTCTGATTAGGTGAAATAAAGGACTCTACACTACCTGCTGATTAATAGTGTTCAACTCCATACTGCTTATGACAAGGACAAGCTGCTGTGCCTGGATAAAGGGATGGTGGGGAAGTCATGAATAAACTTCAGTGAACTTGAGTACATGTCCTGTAGTCAGACTTTGAAGGTTTCTGGCCTGTGAGCCTTAATCCTAAAATCATGTCTGGCTGGGCAAAGCTCAGTTTGCCACAGGAGCATTTAAGGTTTATAATTCAAATGATTTAGTTATAGGAAAATCAAAGCAATGGTATCAGGTGTCCACAAAGTAGCTGGTATATATCTAAGTCACAGAAAGATCATTCTATTTTGTCTAAGTCTTGTGACCTTCAGCATCATTTTTAGACTGTAGTAGTGATAATTCTTTGCTGGTATAACATAGTTTTCTGATGGAAAATTGGGACTCCGAGCTTTTGTTTTGTTTCTATAACACAATCAAATTCAATCAGAACAGTGTAATAGGAAAAAAAATTAAACATCACTTGCAAAAGCCTTCAATATTGATTTTTATAAACACCCTAATGCAACTGAACTAATTTAAGCCTGTATTAACATTGCTCATGAAGCATATCGCGTGTTTAATTGCAATGCAAAAAGAAAAAAATAATGAGAATGAGTTAACCTAAATTATTTCATTATAAAATAATTAATGTGATGGGCAATTAAAGTATGCATTTAAGTGTACTCATTACATTGTTTGTCATTCAGAATTACCTAAGCTAAGGTTAAAGGTGTTATTAAAAACATTAATTTAATTTGTTATATAAAAGACAGATAATTATCATAAAATATTGCAAATGATAATGAGAAACACTTTAATGAAGTCATGGTTTAATTAGAGGGACTATCATTATGATTTGCCTGTGGGTAAAATGGCAGACTGTTCATATATTATACTTCCATTATAATTAGTAACTTAGAGAGTTATTTAACAACTTATATAAAGAAATAGAGGCTTACACTTATGTCTTTGGGATGGTATCTCATTTTACTTGATACAGATTTATGGTTCTATAGAGATTTAAAAAAAAAAAAAAAAAAGATTTCTGAAAATAGTGTTGCTTATCCTGCTTAATGTCTCAATTGCATGTAATATCCACAGTCGAGAGTATCTTACAACAACAACAAAAAGTCTCAGGGAAGTTTCAGAAATTGGGAAGAACCTGAGAAACTTTCCTAGGTGACCTTCTGGCTTTTTTAGTCCATCATGCAAAAACATCATTGAAGACCATCATTGAAAAATAAGTCAACGTTTTCTTTATGTTACTGTATGTTATGACTGTACCTCTAACACAAACCACGTGTTCTGCAACACAAGATAACTCAAGATAGTTTTCTTGATATAAAATTCTTTTTGAGATAAAGTATTCTCTTTTTAAGTCTATAAGGGAAACTATTATAGGAAAAGGTAGGTTCAACTCACCAAATTCTAATTTTCACTAAGTTTTAATAAATACTTTTAAAGTAACTTTTGCATCCCTTGCACGTGAAAAATACCAGAAAAAGACATTCAACTGACAATTGTTCTAACAGTGAGAAATGGTTGTGCTTGACGAAATTTACCTTTGTGATGACAGTTTTTTGCTGTTGTTGTTGTGTTGTTATTTTGTCCATTAAAACTTTCTGCCATTCATCCAGTGATTCCTTAGAACAATCAGAATAATGTCAAAAACAAAACAAAACAAAACAAACAAACAAAAAACTCTGTTGGTGGAAGCAGTTCTAGCTTCCTCCTCTTTTCTGGTTACAGCAACAGAAGTGATTTCTTTCCTTAATAATGAAAGAACTCTGTTTTGTGACTAACATCTCACTGTGATGAATTTGACTTAACTTCCTGTTTATTCAGTAATGTACAGAAACTGGAAAAGAAGAAAATATCTACTCTGCTTTAGCATCTTCTATTTTCCATCTTTTTTTTTTTTTCTGTTCCTCTTTCTTTTTCTTTTAAAGTTTCATATTTAATCCATAGTTTACATACTAGCAAAGTAATGAGTTTTGTCCTCACTAGTAACTGACTCGTGCTTGCTGTCCAGTAAACATATTTTCTTTGGCATAGTCTTTTGTATGCATTAGTATGCACTAGAATTCAGCTTTGAACAGATACTGGCAGAGGCTAAAACCTCTTTTTATCAAACCAAAGCAAATTATGACATGCAAGACTTTGCACATATCCCTCATAAGATATATTATAGCATGTTCAGATGAATAGAAAGACCGTAATGTTTTCAGAAAGTCAGGTTATTTGCTTGAGAAATGAAACCTACATGTATGTCTTTTCTGATTTTGATAGCAGCTACATCTTCCACTGCAAACTGACCAAAAAACCCCATTTTAATAGGAGTCTTATATATAAAATACAATTAAATTAAACTCTTGTTAATAATTCAATTGTTAGATTTCAATTAAATATAACTATAATAGTGTACCTGTATGAACTGTATCTCAAACAGTATATTTGATTTCTCAAATTAGTTTCATAGTTTTTACTGGCTTAAGAAGAGACGAGGTCCTCCTGGCAGCCTGATGACTCTGACATGCTGTGCATGTGCTTGTGGCATCACAAGTGCCAGACACTTGAAGAATTACTGAGTTCCTGCTTGAGATAGTCCTACCCCAATTGCCAAAGAGATTATTTAACCTAACAAAAGTAATTTAAATAACACATTTTATCTCACAGTATGATAGGTTATGGTCATGTCAAAGCAAACATCCACATCTGTCTGAGGAGGAAGTGGGATGTGAAGGCACACTTTCAGAGTTAAAATGACAATATTAGACACAATTGGACAGGTCAGAAAGTAGATGGATATCCACATAGTGACACAACCACAGTTAATAACCTCACTGTAACTTTAATAAATAAATTTAATATGTTTGACAGTTATTTTCCATACAATGGAGATATTTTAAAAACATCTGTGATGAAAATACATATTTTTAAAAGGAATAACATTTCTTTTTATTTTCTTTTCTAAAGATGAATTGATAAAGAAATGCATACGTGTCGCAACACATGTTATGTAGTGCTTATACATAGATTCATCATTACTTCAGAAGCACTGAATGTGTTCTTTGATCAGATATTCTCTGATGGCAAGGTAAGGCTAGCAGCTCATTTTAGTCCCCATAATAACATTTTGCTGCAGGGGGACGAATAAAGAAGTATGTTTTCAGTTAATACATTCATTCATCATGAGCTCTGCTAAAATGTTAAATATGTCTAGGTTTCTTCTGTTTTTCTGCAAATGCTTCCCTGTCAGAATTTCCCTCATGAGCCAATGAGACTGTTACCAAATTGCTGTGTTTCAGTTTGCATCAATATCTTGATAAGTACAAATAGCCTTCCTTTACCATGGACTAACCTGAAAGATGCATGATATACCAGTTCCATCCCTGAAAAATAGGTGTCAAGAAGGAGACCAGACTTGGTCCAAGATAAACCCTTGAAGCATATATAACATGGATACCAGGTCCTCAACACTTTGTGTGTGGCTTCCATTCTTCTAGCTCCACATTACCTGGTCATGGAGAGACAGCCTATGCTTCATTAGCACATCTGATTCAGATATCAATTTGGGCAGAGATCTCAACATCACTGTCTGCCAAACATCACAGATGTACTCTTTTCTTACACACAACTGAGTACATTCCTTCCAGAGTTAAAGTGCAGCATAAATTTGGATTGTGTATCTTTAGCTGAGTAAAGTAAATCACAAGTAAAATGTCTCAAAGCTGATGACAAGGTTATGGAAAAACCTTGTAGAGTCTGTATGTGTATTGTAGCGGTAGAAACTTTCAGTTTCTGATACAACAACAGCATTTTACCTGGCAATTATGTTGCACAGTTAATGACTCTGACTGCTACTTATATCGTCCAATTAGGGCAGCGGGTTTTCATTTTTTTTTTAGTTGTAGTCACATCTATTTTTCTAGACTTTTAAAAATTGTTTCATGTCATAGATTAGAACTAGATAAAGTGCGTGACCTGTTGCATGAGATATAATTAGTTTACAGGTAGCTTGGACATATCTGAAACAATAGAAAGCAATTTTCCTGAGAAAGGTTGAAAAAATCCATATTGATCAGTACTAAGTAGTAAAAATTTATTGCAATGTTGTCAGTTGCCTTATTCCAAATCAATACAAATCTCACTGAAAGCTTCTTAAATGCAATAAGAATCTGACAAGGCCTTTTTGTCACAGATTAGTGTTAAAGCAATGAAAAGGCCCCCAAGGAAAATTGTTTCTGACAGAATGCCAGTTCTGTTCCAGTTCAGCAGTACTCCTTTTGGTATAGGACATCTTTATTGGCCTTATTATTATTAGTCTTTTACTTTTCTTTATTATTATTAGTCTTTACTTAATGGGTTAACCATATAGAAGTAGTCCTACTGTCTGGTTATGAGAACTCTTCTTCCTTTTGGGCCCAGAGACACTTTAAATGAGTTAACGATTTAGGTGAAAGAAACATTTCTATATTGCCAGTATCCTGCAGTTTTTCAATGCCTTTCATCTCCTGCCTAAGATGAAAAGCTAACCTATTTATTCAATTTAATGATGAAACAGAGCAGTAGAGGAATAGTCACCTGGTCAGAAGATGGTTCAGAAGGATGAAGGAATTACAGTAACAGCCCCAAAACTGAGGGCATTGTCTGTTCAATTAAAAGTCTGGTGCTAAATCAGTTTAGCTTAGCTTAGTCATAGACATGTTAGACATATTTTTTAAAAAGTTCTAGCTGAAAAGCAATGAGGACACCTGTTAAGAAACTGATAGCAAGGATTTAAGATCTGAGATGCTGACAATTCATCAGTGACTTACAAGTCTTTGAACATCTACATTTTTACATTAAAAGAGTGATAACTCATTTTCATTCTAAATTATATAAACAATTTACAAAGAGAAAATAGGTTAAAAGCAATTGCTAGCATTCAGATTGATTGTCAGGCTTTTTTTCATTTTTTGTCATGTTTGTAACTTTGTACTAAGCAAATTCACTTCAAGACTTAATTCTTAGGTTGAATGTTTAAGTGTAATGCACATGAAACAAACAATATTGTTGTAATCTGAGACAGCCAACGCATCTTCACCAAAGGCAAAATATGCCTGACTAATTCTGTGGCCTTCTATTATGGACAGACTGTATCAGTTGACAAGGGAAGACAAACAGATGTCATCTTCTTGGACTTCTGTAAGGCTTTTGACACAGTCCCAAATGACATCCTTATCTCTAAATTAGAGAAATGTGGATTTGAGGGGTGGACTATTCAATGGATAAGGAATTGACTGGATGGGCACACCTAGATCATTGCAGTCAACAGCTCTATGCCCAGGTGGAGGCCAATGACAAGTGGTGTCCTTCAGAAGTCTGTCTTGGGATTAGTACTGTTTAATATCTTTATCAGTGACATAGCCAATGGGATTGAGCACACCCTCAGCAAATTTGTAGACAACACCGAGCTGAGTGGTGCAGTTGATACAACAGAAGGAAGGGATGCCATCCAAAGGGACATGGACAAGCTCGAGAAGTGGTAAGTTACAAGTGTAAAGAGCTGCACCTGGGGCAATCCCAGACATAAATACAGACTGGGAGAAGAACCCATTGAGAGCAGCCCTGCAGAGAAGGACTTGGGGTTTCTGGTGAACAAAAACTTTGGCATGAGCCAGCAGTGTGCACTTGCAGCCCAGAAGTTCAACTGCATCCTGGGCTGCATCAACAGAGGAATGGCCAGCAGGTTGAGGGAGGTGATTGTGCCCCTCTACCCTGCCCTTTTGAAGCTTTACTTGCAGAACTGCATCCAGGTTTGGGGCCTCCAGCACAAGAAGGATATGGATCTGTTAGAGTGGGTCCAGGGGAGGGACTCTGGAATGAAGTTGGTCAGAGGTCTGGAGCACCTCTCCTACGAAGACGGGCTGAGACGGCTGGGGTTGTTCAGCCTGAAGAGAAGGCTGTGGGGATGCTTGGGATGCTTTGTTGCAGCTTTTCAATACTTAAAGAGCCTTATAAAAAATATTGAGCATGACTTTTTTTTTTTTTTTTTTTTTTTTTTTTTTTCATAGGCAGGTAATAATAGGACAAGGGGGAATGGTTTTAAATTAAAAGAAGGGAGATTTTGATTAGATGTTAAGAGGGAATTCTTCACTCCCAGGGTGGTTAGGCACTGGAACATCTTGCCCAGAGAAGTTGTGGATGCCCCATCCCTGGAGGTGTTCAAGGTCAGTTTGAATGGGGTTTTGAACAACTTGATGTAGTGGGTGGCATCCCTGCTTATGGCAGTGTGTTTGGAACTAGGTGATCCTTAAGGTCCCTCCCAATGCAAGTTGTTCTATGATTCTGTGGCTGTAGCCATGTTTCAAGTACTATTTTACCTCAGCCTGCTGAAAACCCAAATCTTGCTCTGAAGGCCATGGCAAAACTCTCTGTGGAGCAACATGCAACTTAGCTGTGTTTAAAGTTTTTATTATTAGTGGGTGTGATGAAGTTGATTGAGGTAGTAAGACTTTGGTGGGACTTTGAGGCAATGAAGGAATGTCTCAGAGGATACTGACCAGTGGGAAATGATCTTCCACTGCTCTCAGACATTATCTGGGATCTGGTTTCTGGAAAAAAAAATTATATTCTCATACGAATGAGATACTGCAGGTGGTTTATGGTGTTTTCAACTGTTTCCCTGTAACCATAAAAGCAGTATTTTTTTTTAGTATGTAAGATAGGGAGACATGGTGTAGAAATGAGTCTGAAATTTTTCAATTTCTACTTAAATACACCAGACCATAGGGAGAACTTACAGCTAAAATGTGTTTTAGGAGGCTGCTATTTCTTACCTCTCAGTTGGTAGTTACCACACCTTTGAAAATGCTAAAAAAGTGATTATGAGAGTTTATATAACCCTATTGGGTCAATGTAAGACTTGAAATCTTCCCTTAGATTTCTTGATGAATCCCTGAGATTACATCAACTGAGTATACATTTTAGTTTTCTTAGCAAAATTGGCATATAGTGACAGAATTTTATCAATTATAATGACAGCTTCCATCTTCTACTGTGAATATAGATCACAGCAAACCAGAAAAAACACTGCGCTTACGTAGGAGCT